>NC_143577.1:51421655-51743839 GCF_048544385.1 Mastigoproctus giganteus
AAATCCAACTGGGGGTAATTTAAGAAGGTATTCCAATTTCCTTTCAGTTGATGGTGATTATTTAATGCTATTTATTATTTTTTCCTTGATTATTATTATTTTTTTTTGTTTTTGTTTTACAAATAAGGATAGTTGTGTCCCAAAAACAGCTTAAAAATACTCTGATAATCACTACTTAATGTTCCAAATTTCAAATTACTTAGCTAAAAAATACATGGGGGTAATAGAAAATAACAATTATTTTAGGCTACGGCCAGTTGTTGTTGTTGCTACTGCTGTTTTTGCAGGGTTTTAGGCGCATCGGCAACTTAGGGGTAAAAGTCCTGAGTTTCCGGGAGAAAAAACCATGCTGCCCTCGCCTGAGACCGACTAACTCAACCACGTTATGAAAAAGGCCCATAAAAATTGCTAGCGTCATTGACGGGATTCGACCTCAAATATTTTCCACCCGGGGTGAGAGGGGCGATGATCAGTACCAACTGTGCTACTTAAAAGGGCACTAGGGCCATAGAATAAAAATTCTGAAGTTAATAAAAACTGTTAAAAATGCTGATTAATAAAAACGCAGCATGTTTATTCACTCCTATGGGTATAAATTGGTCAACTGCGCACCAAGATTTTTTGTTCCATAAGGGTTTTCTTTTTTTGTTTCTAAAAAACATTGATTTTTTTTTTAAAATCTAGTTTTTTTTTTTTTTTTGTAGAAAAGTGCGTGGGGTATTCGAAAAATTATGGTAATATATCTTTTTTCGATACGGGTTCTTATAATTACAATGACAGCGAGGGTATAATTATGTTTCTGGACAGAAGTCATTAACAAATGAGAACAAAAACTTTGCTTAAAAACTTTATTTCTGAACTGGCAAAAATGCATTCTCCATAAATAAATGGTACTCCAAACGATTCATTAGTTCATTCCTGAAATGCCAGTGCTTCTTTTTTTTTTTTTTTTTTATTATTATTACTAGCCATATAGTGCAAGGAAGCCTGAGGCTTATGCTGCACCAGCTAAAAAAAAAATTTCCAAGTTACCGAGAGAGAGAGAGAGAGAGAGAGAGAGAGAGAGAGAGAGAGAGAGAGAAGTAGAAGGGAATCACCAAGAAGAGAAGAATGATGATATCCAGCTCAGGACCCTGGGTGTGCCAAGCCCATACTCACCAGATGTGAGCCCCTGGGGTTCTGCTATGATTCCTCGAAGGAAAGGAAAAATGGTATATTCAAGACATGTTTAACAGAGTCCCAAAGAAAAATTCCTTTAGTCCGGAGTAATGAGATCAGACGATCGAGGAGGCCAAAAGATCAATCCGGTCTAATTCAGTGAACATCAAACATGTTACTCAGTGTCAGACAGAGCTCAGGAGAAAGGCAGAGAATGGTATTTGCCAGTTGAAATAACTTCCTCTGTTCAGCTCAAAGTTCAGTGAAAAATCATCACAACAAGTCACAATTGTGTTCAACTCTTGCTAAAATATGAGGTAGTTTAAACAATCCTCTCAATGCAGCCCTACGATTATAACAGGACACACCATAGCAGGGGTCTCGTAGGTAGCACAATTGGCAGGATGGCCGTCGCCCTCCCCACACCGCGTGGAAAAGACCTGAGTTCGAGTCCTATCGATAACGGGGGAATTTTTATGGAAATTTTTCACAACGTGGCTGAGTTAGTCGGTCTCAGACGAGGGTAGCATGATTTTTTATCCCGGAAACTGGGGTTTTTCGTCCAGCAAACAGAAAACCGGCCTGAGAACACACGCAATTTACAGACGATATACACGGAGCAATATGGCCTTAGTTGCTAATGCATACAACAAGGGTTAGTCTTGGATTAATAATAGACATTGTATGTACGCAAAGAGATTATTAAGTATCAAAAAAACAAAATAGGAGAAGCTGCTTTGGCCTAGTTGATATTTACGAAAAAAACACGGGATTACCTCTTTCATTTATTTATTTTTAAGACCTGTTTTCGACCATTTCTTAAGGAATTTAAATTAATGAAGAAAAGAGTCATATAACACACAACAGAATGAACTTCATCATATTTGAAGAGTTGCCTGGTACTGCGCTGCTTTCAAACAAAAGACTGCCAAAAGGTTATTCAGTTATTTGTTTTTTTAAAATCGAGACACTGCTATAACAACCATTTCAGAACTGACGGTCTGTCCATGAAGAAAACTTATAAAAGGATGAAATAACGCTATGCTTTTGGCAAATATCACCTTCTAGACCATATAGTTTTAGCTATTTTATAATTGATGTACAGCATTTAATTATAAGGCATAGCATGTCACATTGAACCCAATTTTTTCATAGTTTCATCTGAAACCATCCACTACCTGATAAAGGAAAAATATGTTACAGCAACATCTTGTATTTTAAAAAATGATGGAATAACTAATCTGTAATGCCATTTGTTTTTTGAAAGTAGTGAAATACCTAGATAACTCATCAAAATCGGTTCTTCTGAGATGTAAGACCGAAAGATTTTCCCTGTGCAGTTTAAATTCTGCAGGTTGAAAATAATATTACGTGAGGAATGGCTCTGTTATCCAAAATAGAGAGAGATTTAAAATATTCTACGACAGTACTGAAACTTCTATTACAGCAACAAACCAGGAAGACCATGAAAAAACAAAAATGATGACAGGAAATAACACTGACTGACTTTTATTTCTATTTATTGAGGTCATTAAAATTCCTAACCCTGAATCACGGGATGAAGCTCAACCTGCTCATAAAAGACTTCAAAATTTACGCCTCCTAACTCTGCAATGATCCATCAGTGCAGAACCTCGCCGCATATTGTTTCTAGGGTAATGAGCAGGAAGTGAACACCAGCTTTCACCACGGTTACGATAGCATAGATTATGTTAACGGTTTCTTTCGGATTAGTGAGCTAACGGCAAATAATGTTTTCTTTTCCTTTTCGAAATGAACTATCTGAGTCTTTCCTAATGCTCATGGCTGTTTCTTTAATTTCGCCATTTTATTTTATCTTTGTTAGCATCCCAAGAGTTTTGTTGTGTGAAGGACAAGCTGAATGATACCATAAAACAAAGCCGAAATCTCGTAACAGCTTATAAAGTTGGTTAAAGAAAATGTTTAATCCAGAAAATATTAGGCAAGGAAAGACGTTCATTTCTTAAATGATTTTTCAACCCAATTTGTATTTTTCAGTGTATTTTCTGGTAGATGGATAGAATAACAACCATGGATTTTTATTCTATTATATTTATTTTTTAGGAGGGGTGAGTGTCGCTAAAATATACACATAATTTAACAATTCAACACATTTTAAATCTTTGGTGAAATTTGGGATAAGATGGAAACATTGGTCTGTGTCGTTCAAGAGACGCTGTTTCTGTATCCATGGCTTTATTAACAAATTGCTATATTACTAGGTGTAAGCTTGGTTTTAATTAGGAATGTTTCAAAGAATAATTCAATTAATTAAATTTAGTCAAACCTACTGCGTGAAGGACTGCCCATGAGTGTATCTTTGTCTTTGTGGATGACTAACTTTTCGGATGACTAATCTCTTCCGGTTTTTTCGGCGTTGTGGGATGTATTGTGGAGTTATCTTCTGTGCTTTGGTTCGTTTCGGAATTGTGATATACTTGACCGTAGATGGGTGGGGGTGGTGTTTAGAATCCTTGGATTTTGCAGTCAAAAGCACATTCCCAGAGTACTTTTGTTTATATTTTCAGGTTTCTATTAAATGTCTTAGCTTTGCCCTTGCGGCATGTACAGCTATTATTATGATCAGCGTGAGTTCGAATCCCACCGAAATGAAAGGAATTTTTATGAAATTTTTTTAAGAGTGAACGAGTTAATGGGTTACAGTCAGGAACTTGGAATTTTCTCCTGCTAAACAGCCACAAAATATACACTTACAGACACAATATACTGGAATCAAATGCCACAAATAAAGTGGGTGTACCAAATAAGGCCTAGTTAAAGTTTGTTGGATCCTAGAATTTGATTGGTATACTCCTGAAAAGGTACAATAACGTTTGGTTGTCGTCCAATATATTAACTTTAAAATGTGCCATTATTAAGAGCATGGAGTTCAAAATAAGGCCCAAGGTGTATTTAAATAATCTTCTACGTCTTACTTGTTTTTTTGTCATCATGTCTGTTTTGTAGGTGATCCCAATAATCGTCCTGAGAATTTCGCCTTGTCTACTGCAATGGTCAGATAAATCCCCCCTCCCCTCCTAGGCGAGATCAACGAGAACAAAGTTCTCACATATTATTAGTATGCTTAATTGGGAAATATTTTTGAGGCTACTGAATTCATATGCTCAGAGAAATTCGTGTTAGGGACACACCAATGAGAGATCCATCAGTCAGTATTACTTAAAGGTCACTTTGACTTAAAACTGGAGGTTATCGAAATGTCCTTGGAGCAGAGGACTCTCAACGTATCGCGACGGATATGAACTCATAAAAGTGACCTCCCAGTTTCCGTCATAACGGTATTATCAAGTAGGTAGAATGTAGGAGACGAAATAATCCCCGAGTAGCGGAACAACCTAAATATAATAGAAGCTTCAGCTACGTGAGTTATGAAAGGAAGTGTTGGGACACGCTCTTCTGACGACGTTGGCGAAGAGGAAAGAGAATGATCCAGTTTTATCTTTGACACTGGAGGACTCGAAAGGCATTTATAATTAATTTCACGTAAGCATTTGAATACCCATCCGCGTCTCTCTTATTGTAGAGAGGTCGTTCGTCGCCACTCTCTTGACAGGTGCATAGCGTCTATTCATAAAACCCACGAAACAGCGACGTTGATTCTCGGAAGACGGCCAGGGATGAGTCAAATTAATAGAAACGCCCATCCTTAGACAGCAGGGTCGGCAACCTTTCGGGTATCGTGTTCCAGGTTCACTTTGGTATGGGTACATACACTCTCAACTGATATATCTAAAATATGAATAAAGATTTTAAATGTAGTTTGTACATCACAAATACAGACTGATAAAAACTATAAGTTGATTATAAAAATTATTTGTGCTTCGATACAGCTACTCCATGGCAAGTGGGGGCTAAAACTTCATTGTTTTTTTTTACACCATGGCAGAGCTAGCAGATCTCGAGAGAGGGTTATAGGTCATAGGGACCCTTCCCTCTCTCCAGAAACTCGAGAGTGTTTTTCATCCAGCAAACATGCAACATGACTACAGAATGCAGGGAGTTTTCAGAACAGAGAGTACTAATGCCTCATAGCCTTACATGCGTGGGCACAAAAATAATTTACTGTAACTGTTCATGGCAGCCAAAAAACCAGGGCCCAGTTGACAAATGGTCGCTTTTTTTGTTTTGTTTTTGTTCTGCAGCTGCGTAAGGATTGAATAGCCCCAGAACCAAGGCATTAAAATTGCAAGGGTCAGAAACTATATGAAAATAATTTTAAAAATTGCAAAATGAGAATTTCACACGATCGAGTATATATGAATTTGTGGCCGAATCGCTTTAAGGTTGACTACTTCTCCCTCTCGTAGATATTGCGAAAAGAATTTTTTTTTCTGAATGAAAGTAAGAGTTATAGTTTATTAAACATATGCAATTAATGAAAGTGGAAATCTCTAGTAGTTGGATCTCCTCTTTTTATAGGATTATGCAATGCATCCAAATTTTTTGAATCCAAATCCAAGTTTTGCAAATGAAAATTTAAAATCCTATGTATGATGTGTACTTACCCCAAACAGAAAATTTTAAATTCATTAGCAAACTAAGCATAGTGCGAACTCTTAAAACAAAAAGCCGATAGAAAACAAGCAAATGACACTTTAAAATTACCAGTCATTACTGTCTATTTAAATTCTTTGAATAATTTAACCTTACATAATTTATTAATTTAAACAAGATACGCAGAAAGATTCCATCTGCTATAATTAACACTAGTACGAACAAATACACAGAAAATCTGATGGATTACCAATCGATCGACTAGCAGGTAAGTGCATACTTAAGACAGATCTACTATCTGTAGTATTTTCGTGTTATAAACCACGAAACCCATGGGCTCGGCCAGAAATTTTCTTCTGGAAGAAGGAAAATGTTTGTGGTGTAAATTTTCCATCTTATGAAAGCGTCTGGTCTACTTTTTAATGTATCTGGAATCCTTGGGAAGGGATCAAGGACCCCCTACGCCTATACCTAAATCTTTATGCCGTGATGCTTTGAGGAATGCATTAAATAGTTTAACCTTCACATGGTATAGTGTTTATCATAAGAATAAAGAGTATCAACTACCCACATGAAATCATTATCCTAAATTATTAAGCAGTCTAAATATGTAATAAATTATAGTTAGCCAGTCAGAACAAGTTGCCTCTTAAATCTTCAGACAATCGTACTTTATGCATTCTTATTCTCTCACTTCTAATAGAATTCTGGTCGAATCTTCTAAAAGAGAACTCATCAAATCATAACTGTGAACCGGTTCCATGCGTACTTCCTCTGAAAATGGAACAAAGCAATTCCTGAGATCAATTGTCAGGTTACACGCACTGCCGCGTGCATCGACGGGCAAAAGCTGCATTCCAAGGAAAGATATAAAGTGCTATTCATATTATTAATGCTCACTGTGGAGGATCAAAGTTAAGCAAATTCAAGATGCTCATTACAATTTGTGTGTGCAACGGAGAAAGAAAATTTCATAGCTGCTTTTTAGGAATAAACTGGCAAGGTTTCCTGAATAGAGCACCAATTTTAGTGTTCAAACTGGACATTACTCCTTTGATCAGCCGTCGTAGCCGAGTGGTCACGCACAAGGGTGCGTAAGTACACGTGCCTTGAGTGACCGGGGTTCAAGCTCGTGACAGCTAAATACGGTGCCGTTTCTTGCATTCTCTCTACTTTTCATCCCGGGTCATCCCAGAGTATAAACAGAAAATTTATTTATTTATTAAAATGGACTGATTTGTGTCCAGACGACTATGGTTAATTCTTGTTCTTTCCTTTCCTTTAAAATATCAAATTATTTAATAGACTATTTCTGAATCGCAGAATTAATCATTTATAATTAATAAGTGAACATGTGCATCCTTAATTATTAATCTGTCTGCGCGGGTAGCACAGTGGTGACGTCACCGTTCTATCCACATCGAGTGGAAAAGGCCCGGGTTCGAATCGCGTCGATGACTGGAGGAACTTTAATGGGCTCATAGATAGCAAGGTTTTTCCCCCAGATAACTGGGGTTTTTCGTTCATCAAAAAAAGACAAATCGACCAGAGAACACACGAAATTAACAGACATAAGACACACAGCAGGGAAGATGAATTTAATTATTCGGGTGGCCTAAAAATAATAGTTTTTTTTTTTTTAATTATTAATCTGCTTTTCTTTTGATGATTTAAACAAGATAAATGAAACATGCCCAAACTATTATTTGATAACCATTAATACGTACTCCATGCTCGTAACTAGTTTATAATCATATTTAAGCATATAGCTGTCACAGAGGGTTGGCCGAGGGCAATCTCTTCTGCCCATGTGTAATGTGTCCATAAACTGCTTGTTCGGTTTGTCTGTTTTATTGGACGAAAAACTCGATTTCCCAGGAGAACAACTTTATTAATCTTGACTAACACCAACTAACTAGTGAAAACCCCATAAAAGTGCCTCGCGTCATTGACGAGATTCGAACCCAGATGTGAGGAGGGCAGCGATTACAACCAATATGCCACCACGACATTTAAGCATATAAAGAGTCGCCTGTTGTATTGTCACCATTGACCATCTACTAGTCGTTTTGCTATTGTAACCAGTGACTTACGTCATTTTTGATCTCCGCATAGTTATTCAAAATGTTACTGTTGTTGTAGGGTTTAGAAGCATCAGCGACCAAGGCCATATTGCTCCATGTATATTGTCTATAAATTGCGTGTATTCTAAGGTCAATTTTCTGTTTTCTGGGAGCAAAAACTCAGTTTCCGGGGAGAGAAAATCCATGCTACCCTAGTCTGAGACCGACTAACTCAGCCACATTGTGAAAAAGTCCCATAAGAATACCTCATGCCATCGCGTAGTGAAAATTCCCCATGAAATTGAAGATCTTCAATGAAGAATAAAAAAGCTTTTTTTTTTTTGCACTGTTAGCAAAATGTAATTCGCAACTCTATGAATTGATAAGAAACTCCTTCTAAAATAGAATTATTAAAACTATAGCCCAGTATCAATCCTATAAATGACTAACCCGTAGTTTTGAACATTGTCTCAGCACAGCTTATGCCGCTGAATTTGTTATTTGCATTTCCGGCAGATCTACAAAATCCTGGAAGATAGTGCTGAAGTTATCCTCGATGATTTAACCTCTTGGACTAATATTAATAAGTTAAAAATCTCTCCTTCAAAAACAACCATGATGGTGTCAGTAGCAAACTGAATTATGACCGACCACCTAAAATCCACATCAATGGAAAACAAATACACTGGTGTACAAAATTTAAGAACCAGTCAGGCTTTCATCTGTAGCTTCCCATAGGAGTGGCCTGGATATGGAAAAAGCATACCAAAGGAACCTCGTGAGGTACAGAAATGATGATGGAAACAACACCGACACAACAACGGAAACAAAACGGTACACAGGGACTTTATTCAAAAATGGCAACATAGTACTGACTGCCATGATACAGATGCATCACTGCCAAAGATGGAACAAAGAGAAGCGGTGGTCCTCAGTAGGAGATATGGCCACCCCTAATGCCGGTGCAGGCTTTGCACTGCCTCTCCATACTTAGAACAATGTTGTTGATAAGTTCTTGCGGTAACATCGTCCATTCCTCGGTCAGCGCCATCTTCAGCTGGTGAACATTTTCTGATGGGTGTGGACGTGCCGCTAGGCGTCTCCCTAGAGCGTCCCATATGTGTTCGATGGGATTTAGATCGATAGAACGGGCAGGCCAATCTATACGAACAACATCCTCACTTTCTAAAAGCATACCAACAGCTGCAGTGCGATGGGGTGTGGTGTTATCATCCATAAACACGAACTCGGGGTCAATGGCACCTCGGAACAGACGCACATGGGTAAGGATTACCTCAGTACAGTAGCGTGCACCGGTTACAGTACCGCCTTCCAGTATCTGGAGTTCTGTACGTCCATCCAAGATAACGCCTCCCCAGACGAGAACACCTCGACCCCTTTCAGTGATGTTTGCGGGGTGATACCGTGTGCCAACCTTTCGCCAGATTAGCTGACGTCCAGAATCGCTGCTGAGACTGAATCTACTCTCATCCGTAAAGAGTATTAAGTAAAGATTTTGTGGTTGTAACCTTTAGAAATAGTGTTGGTCCTTAAGTTTTGCACACCAGTGTACCTTTTGCGTCTAAGACCAAATACCTTGGCATAATCCTAGATAACCAACAGCTTCCAACCGCACATTGACAATCTGGCCATTAAAATGAAGAATTTTACATCCTTAATAATTAGAATAACATTCTCCTATTGGGGCTTAAACAAGAAAACGCTCACATTATATATATATATATATGTATATGAGCGTTTCATATCGTATTATACATATTTATGTATTTAGGATACCCAAAGTTGAAAATGGATAATGAATTTTTGTAAAACTGTTATTGAGACTACAGAAACGGGTATGCATGAGACATTCATTCAATGTGGCTATCTGTCCGCTCAAAGCCCTAGCAGAGAGATAGCCAAGTGGATGAACGTGATTTTTTCTTAATTTTTCCTTCCTCTGGCTGTGAAAGTTAGGAGAAAGGTTGATTGTGATACAGTTGGTTAGAAGTGACCACTATTTACTTTACTTTACTTTTCTAAATTTTTCCTTCCTCATTCACTTCTTCATTTATTATTGTATTCCTTTTTATAACCCTTTAGCTTTAATTAATTTTTCCATTTCCATTTAACCTTTTATATTCATTTTTAACATATTTTCATTTTAAAATTACAACATAGATCTTTAGGCGAACGGGCATTTGCTAGCACACCAAATTGCTAGGCAATACCGTTAGGCCTTAATGCCTGAAATTGCCTCCCAACAAAATATAACTACACTACAAACACAAACCCAAAAATTAAATAGAATCTTTCCCTAATTCTATTAATGTGCGTATAATGTTTAATTATTACAATAGCATTAACGCCACATATCTACAACTACAATACAACTGTAAATTGTATGCCTTATAGCGCATAAAACATAAAATTAGCAACTAAGTGTGTGTATATATATATATATATATATATGAAAAACGTAAAATTTGGAATGAAGTGCAAAATATCTGGCAATTTCGCTGGAACGCTTCTGACAAGGGAATCGTTACCCAAAAACTCATTGGCGAAGTTTTATTTGCCACGTAAGCTTCAATTATTAAATGGTTCTTCATATCTATAAAAACATCGTACATCCTAGATGATCATGGGTCTTTAAGGACCAAATTATTCCAAATTGGCCTTGAGGATAGTCCTTTATATCAATGTGGCTCTGAAGTATCTTGGTCACACATCTCTTTCACTGTGCATTTTATGATGCTCAAAGAAATGATCTTTTGAATTCTATTCCATTCCTGTGTGAAGGACATGAGAATATAATACTTCAAAATGTAGCACAATTTCGAGCCTTGGAATTTTTTTTTTTTCGGAGGCCTTCAATAGAAAAAAGCAATTATTAGCAACTAAGATATGAAATTTTGTTTTCTAGATCTGCTCATTAGCACACTGGAGACGATGGACTTGTTGATCATTACCTTTCTAATTCTCAAAAAGATGAGAACTCTAATCAAGTTTGATTATGTAGTAATCAAACGTCATATAATCTTCAATGAAGATGTGTAATTATCCTGTATATATATATATATATATATATATATTTTTTTTTTTTTTTTTTTTTTTTGGTGCGGGCACTCACTGAAGTAGCACTACCTCCAGTGGATGCTGGATCATCGTAGTGCCTGAAGTCAACCACGATTCACGCTTAGTTGTGACCTACCTCCTCGTGGTGTAGACAGGCTTTCCAGGTGATCGCCTTCCTGGTGACAAAGTGGCCAGAAACAACTAAACAACACACACAATGCACAAAAATAACATTACATACATTTCTGGCCTTTTACAGAATTCTGTATTCATCATAGTGTACCAAGGCGGAGTTGAGCTAATGTTTTGGAGCCGCCCTACGTAAAATACTATACAGTCCACACACCGGAATCTCTTAGGAGACCATGTGCACCCTGCTGTGTTGCATTTTTTCCGGGACAGAAACGGGATCTTCCAAGACGATAATGAGCCGTGTCATCGGGCCCGCACTGTGCACGAATGGTTCGAGGAACACAATGAAGATATCATCCATCTTGACTGGACTCCAAATTCACCTGACCTCAATCCAACTGAACACCTGTGGAATGTTTTGGAACGGGAAATGAGAAGTGAGGCATATGGACATCAAGAGTGATCTATTCCGATCCTGTTTCTGTAGATCCTTACAGACTACGCTAGATGTCTGAAGACATCTAGCTTAGTCAATGCCTGGGCGAACAACGGCTGTTACCCATGCGAATGGTAGCCCAATAGTAGGTAGGTGGACTCATATTTAGGAAGTGATTACTCAGTGTGTATGAGAAGAACATATTACGACAGAATTTCATATCTCCAAGGGATGAAATGACGTTGAAAGCGGATACCTTTTGATGTTGAGGGTGGCTCATTAGATAGGTGAGGAGTGCCGCTGTATAAATAATTTCAGCGTATAAAGATTTGATTAATACCCTTAAGGAAATATTCTGAATGGTGAGTCATGGATGAGAGATCTCATCGATTTCTTGACTCCACATATAGTAAAATCATATGTAAAGTTCTTGGCTATAAGTTGTATATTCACCCTTGAGAAGGTAGAAAGGGGTGTGTCAAGTACTGCAATTTATTAGTATCGATGTTTGTCATAAGACTTTATCTACTTCATTCTAGCCATAAACTTTCTTACCCTTTTTTTTTTATTATTTTTTTTTTTTGTTATTTGTATAGAAATTTTCCGCATTCCAAGTAGAATTAATCATCATTAAGTGGTATTAAAAGTTTGATAGTGTCAGCTATATCGAACAGCCGAATCCTATAATGTATGCAACCTTAGTGTTTTGTTTTTTTTTCGTGCTATAAAGACGTGTATAAAAGAATTCGAAACTGTCGAACAAAGGGTCTCTGCACGCTTAAAAGCCATGCCGAACAAAGAGCAAGGATACATAATAGCCAACGACCTTGTGAGTTATACAGAATTTAGTCTTCCATAACGTCGAACTGTTCCCCACCCTGTATCACCATTGTAGAGGTCAAAACAGAAGCGATGGTGTTTATGATTGTGAGTGTTACTGCTTAGAAAGTATACAATTTGCAGCCTCTGTTTCTCGTTTTCAGTTTCAAAATCCTATCACTGGCACTGGCACGCGCTGGCATGTGAAAATGTCAGCTAATCCTCTTACAGCGAATGCATCCCTATAACTAAAATATTTGCAGATACCGATCGAATTCCCTTGTAAATCTCGTTTGAGCAAAATAGTTCTGGCAAAAAATTCAGTACAACAAATTATTTTTAAAGTCCACCTATGCCTAAAACGTACTGTACCATATTTCTGAAAGTGTGGATTATTAAATTTTTTGGCTAAATTCGGAACAGGATGCGCACTCCAGTGAAAAAAAGGTTAGGGTATGTTACGTCACTAATTCGGGATGGATTCAAGCAATCAATCATTAGTAAATATTATCAATGATTAATAAAGCAATTAATAATTATTGGAAAAAAAGTTAGGTTATGTTACCCTACTAATTCGGGACGGATTCAAACAATTAATGATAGTCTGCAGTGCGACCCTATTCTGAAGTTTTACCAAATTTTATACGATAAAGTATTTCTTATAAATACAATATGATTTCAAAATGACGAGCTCTGAACAGATATTTTTACTTTTGTAGTATATACAGAATTTTGTCATTTCAAATAGTAATCATTGATATTAAAGTCGATATGTAAGTACAATAAAACGGAAATTGCTACTTCTATATTATATATAATAAATTATTATATTATAAGAAGGGTGCAGCAGAATTTATTTGAACAAAGGTTCTTTTGAAATAATTTTGAATATTCATTAGACCGAAATTCCTGTATAATGAAATGATTCTTGCATTCCTGAGAAGTTCGTTGTAGCGGGATTTTACTGTAGTATCGCATGACCGAAATAAATACATGCTTATACATCGCCAAAGTAGTCCACAAAAGTTGGAAATCTTAGAATCATCTTTACTGAAATTTCCAGTACCTGTACAATGTCTAAGATTTGTCAAGTTTCTACTGAGGAAGAATATGTGTATTCAGATTGGAAACGTTTACAGAAAGTACTTGTTTTATGGCGTTTAGTGCTAGTTTCTTAATACACGAGTTGTTGATCCATGGACTAAAGAGTCCCTGATTCAATGTTGATGTCGCTTTTTGATTCCTAAAAGTTGGTCTCTTGTGTCACACGATTGAATAAAGCTTGAAAAAGAGTGCAGAACAGAGGCATTAGAATGGAAAGCATAGATTCAAGCAAAATTGAACAGAAACATAAACTGCACTTGAAAGAGTCTATTCATGTTACTGAAAGCTGTGATGGTCTAAGAAGGCGCTCTGGAAACAGGTAGATATTATAAAAATTTAGTGGTCGGTACCAGAGGGTGGTCATGTGTTTGTAAAGCTAGTCTTAGAAAAATTTCTAGTCTTAGAAATTATTTCTAGTCTGCAATAAAGAAGACTCTAAAATGATTGTGGAGTTGCCTGAAAGCGCATAAGGCAACCAATCTGAAGGCAGTCTTTGCCAGCTAGCACAGCCTACAAGTATTTATTAATAAGGATTTTCTTCTCAGATAAGTATTACTATTAGTTATCTGAGTGTTAGGTTATATTAATCCGTCCCAGAAACACGGTACAGCAGAATGAAGGTCATAACACAGTACCACTGCTTATAATCCCGGAGTACTGGGAATAAGTAACTGCCCCAAATGACCCTTGCACGTCTACTCTGCTTTCCCATTTCTGCTAGCCCTCCATTAAGTATAAGTAAACTCCTAAATAGGCTCTAGTTGAAACCTGGAAACTGGAAAGGTAGAAAAAACAAACCAATTAATATGCCTGGACAATATATAGTGCAGAATGAAACACGAATGTGTTTTGTGTCATTCTCAAAAGGCAGAGATCGTCTATTCAGTATGCCCAAGATGATTCTGGTATGGATGTGGATCAACAGAGAAAAGAAACAGAAACCAGAAGAGATCTGCATCCCTATTATGTCGTGAGATAATAGGGATGCAGGATCACAAGAGAAGAATGAGTCTCTTGAAGCAAAGCGATAGAAATGAGCAAGACGTCGACACAGGTAGATGTAAATGAAAACGAGCTAGGCAATGTATCAAATTGAATCAACACATAGTTCGACTACACTGTAATGTGGACTCATAGACAAACAATGCAGTCATCTAAGTTCCGAGAAAACTGATCACTAAAATCGAAGTCTGTACCCAAACAGAGGAAGTGATTGACTTTCCCAGGATGAAATTAAAAGAATTGCGAAATCATAAATCGAAGAGACATTCCATACGATGAAAAATGATAGGCGGAAGAAGCTGATTTCCTTAATGCCACAAATGAGAAAATTTCACTGATAATGCAAGAAATAAACGAGCTAGAAGGAGAGAATGGACCATTAAAAGAATATAATAAGAGAGAAACTTTCATAACGAGAATCATGACAAAATTCTATAGGGCATGCAGAGGATAACAGACAATTTTAATGATTTGAAACTACCTGAGAGTGAATGTGATTTTCCTAACACTCGGAACCTATGGAGAGATCCCAGAAATTGTGCGCCATTCATGTCTAGAGGAACCACGAAGTTCAAACGTGTGAATTCAATCCGAGAACAGCAGACTCCAATTTCTTTGTTCAAGTATCGGTATAATAAAAAGTATAATTGCCGCAAGTCAGCCAAGAGGAAAAAATAGTTCCTCATGACAGAACCAAAAAAACCCTCACATCCCACTTTCATATGCCTTTAGATGAGAGTAGGACACGTTTAAAGAATCATGTTCCGAGAAAACTGATCACTAAAATCGAAGTCTATACCCAAACAGAGGTGAAGTGATTGCCTTTCCCAAGATGAAATTAAAAGAACAGCAAAATTATAGTTCCAAGACGCATCCCACACGATCGCAAAATCATGGTAGGAAGAAGCTGATTTCCTTAATACCATAAATGATAAATTTGTGTACAGCTGCAATCCGAATACATCCCCCTATTAAATAGAATCGATAAGCTGCGCAAATCAGCCTCTAACCAGAAAAGGTCTCATGTAAGCCAGGACAATACAAACGCCCAGATAGTAACCACTCTCCCTGCCTAGGGGTCCCCAGAGCAAAGAAGTAACTACCACAATCTGAGAGAGCAGAAGAAGACCCTTAAAGAGGGGGAGACCTGCAATTAGCGTCGAAGTTGAGATTATCTACGACATAAGGGCTATATAGGCAAGATCATTAAGCTCGAACCAAAGATAACCCAAGAACATAAAAATCTATTTCTCCAGAGAGCACGGAATCAAAGCAGAGGTGAAACAGCTGAAGAGGTGAAATAACCAGACAGCCAGAGTATGCGTCCTTTATTATAAGCTGTCTCAAAAACGAAAGCCATAAGATCTGTGATCTAAGCAACTAGCCTAGATAATAGATCTATAAACCGATATAGAGAGAGAAACTTGATAAGAAACAATAGGTATCCAATAGGAAATCCTGACAAGAAATGCAGGAGAGGAGAAGGAGAACGTTCTTACAGAACGTAGAACGCACTAGAAATAAGACGCACAATTTGCAAATTAAAAGTTAAAATGATTAATCATTAATCATTAACCATTGCTTTTAAATAAATTAAGCAATTCGAATGGGAATAAAGTTTCGCGGAATCTTGAGAGAAAATAAGTTTCGGTGTTCTTAAAAAAACGCCTGCAATTGAATTTGATACAATTTAAATAATTCTATTAAATCGCAGGGTTACTGTGACTAAACAATGCCAAATCAGAACCCCCTGAATCTAATCATGGATTAGATTATACAATAATTTATTTAAATACAATAACTATAAAATATCATTTTTAAAATTTAACTAACTTAAAAAAAAATGTACCATGGGTCCACTGATGTGAATAGCCAATCTTTCGAACCATTTGAATAATTATAACTGCAGTTATTTCGTCCAAGAACTACAAGGCAACCAGAATAATCTGAATTAAAACTCCATGTCGTAAAAATTTTACTTCCATGAACTATCGCTTGTTCGGCCGCTTGCAGACGACAAGACCATTGTCGTCTGTGATTAAGAGTCCTATTATTTTCAGAATCATACTCAGATCTCAGAAAAGCTTCTGATATTGTTCTACAAGAACAACTGCTGTACAAATTAGAGAGGTGTGGTATTAGAAACAAGTTACTACTAAAGAGATGGTTGAGTGAGAGAGGACAGAGAGTAGTTATTAATGACACTATTTTTCATGGACTGGTGTTATGAGTAGAATCCTTCAGAGTTCAGTGTCGAGCCTCTATTTCCAAGGTTTATTAACGATACTGATGAAGGAATATATCAGGTTCAATGTAGAAGTTTGCTGATAATACAAAGAAGAAGTGCAGGGTGGTAAATGACAGGAATCAGGGTGTGCTACTGCAACAAGACGAAAAAAAATCAAGCACATAGGCTAAGTGGCAATGGAGTTTAACAATTATAAATGCAAGGTACTGCACGTGGCTAGCAGTAATCTCAGAATAACAATGTTAATACCAACTGGGTATTAACAAAATCAAGATTGTTGGTGTTCTAGGGTTTTAGGCGCATCAGCGACTTAGATCATATTGCGTCCCATACACTATATTTGTAAAATGCGTGTGTTCTGTAGTTGACTTGCTGTTTGCTTGATGAAAAACTCGATTTTTAAGGGAGAAAAACCATACTATCCTCGCTTGAGACTGAATAACTCATCCATGTTATGAAAAAGGCCAATAAAAACTCCTCGCGTAATTGACGGGATTTGAACTCAGGCATTTTCCACCCGGTGTGGGGAGCACGGTGATTATATCAATTTTGCTAGCTGCACGAGACCCCTCAACGTAGTGGAGCATTTAAAAGACCTAAGGGCAATTATACAGTCCAACGTGCAGTTCTCTGAGTAATGCAGAAAATATCTGGACAGGCTGCCAGGTCTAGAAGCGTCATGTTAAGGAGAATGTGGATCTCTTGGAACAAGTGGAAAGAAGATCAACCAGATTTGTCAGGGGCTAAAAGCTTGGACGTTTTTCTTTGATTTTCGAAAAGCCAAACTTACCAAGTTCGAGAAAGAAAAAAAACAACAACAACAAAAAACAGTCCTATTAAGGCCACTTGAGAATTATCTCATCTACCCGTGTGTATTATGTCTGCAAATTGTGTGTTCTCTGATTGGTATGTGCGGCTGGAAAAGACTTGAGGTTGAATACCGTCGACAAAGGGAGGAATTTTTATGGGTCTGTTTCGCAACATGGCTGAGTTAGTTAAATCATGCTATCCTCTCAGGAGAGGGTAGCATGGTTTTTTCTCTCAGAAACTCGGGGGTTTTCGTCCAGCTAAACAGAAAATCGATCTCAGAACACATGCAATTTACAGACAATATACATGGGGCAACATGGCCTTAGTCGCCGATGCTCCTAAAACCCAACAATAACCAACTCTGATTGGTTTACCTTTTTTGCAGGACGAAAAAAAAAAAAAAAAAAAAAAAAAATTTCCGGGAGGAACCTTGCTGTCTTCGCTTGAGACCAACTAACTCGGCCAAGAGATAAAAACCCCATAATAGTTCCTCGCGGCATTCACGGGATTTGAACCCGAGAGAGAGACGCTAGAGAACGGGCTAGTCATGGTTGGGTTGTTTTGAATAAACCACAGCTGTTCGACAAACTACAACTAGAAGATACCACTCAGAAAAGAGATGACACACTTTCTGAACGAGTCTATGCTCTCACTTCGCAACTCTAGCCAATGCCTTTTTTAATATACAGCAATATGCACAGCGAAAGCAATTGACTAGCAGTTGCAAAATGTGATATGGAATGTTGAATCAGCATACAGAGAGTATTCATCAAATATATGCACATGGGCATATCGTATGCCAAATTTAAGAGTGACATCACCAGATGCGCTCACCAATAATGGTCTCGGTATGCCTAACGTGATTTTCCCTATAGTGCTTTTCCGGAGGATACATGCATAACTCTACCATGGCCCATGACATAATGAACAATTCTGCTCCATCAGCACTGGGAATTCTTCGGAAAGTACCCGATTGCCAGTTAATAATGGAATGGTCTGGAGAGCAAACAGTGAAAATGTGCCTTGGTCAACCGATTCTCAATTTCAATCCAAATGAGCATCTCTGGAATATTTTGGAACTGAAAGTCAGACAGAGATGCCTAAATTCTAAATTCTACGTATTAGTCATTATCTTGTGGGATGAGAGGCTTAAAGTTTTGATGATTGTATATCTTGCTGAGAGTGTGTCTCACAGAATGTCTGCGTTCATTAAAGTGAACAATGGCCACGTCGGATAATTTTCAAATTTGAAAATAAAAAATTCTCAATTTTTTTCCTCAAAAAGCAGACTATTTAATGACAAAAAGTAGAGTATAACGTTTCACGATTAACTTCTTATTATCAATAATTAGTGGTTCACAGACCACTAACTAGCCACGCTCATACAATATGAGGAGGACCATGACTTAAATCTCTCAATCTTTCGAGAAAAGTAAAATGGAATCAAAACTTTCAGAAGCGGTATAAGAAAGTATTCTAAAGGAAAAAGAATGTTTTAAGATGGACAAAGCCTGTCTCGTCTTATCACTCATACAAAAAATGTTGATAGATTTCACTACAGTTGTATGTAATCGGTACTGTGGAAAGGGGAAAAATATCTTTCGTGGTGGAATGAGTTTTCTTAGATTGTCCAAGAAAAAACTCATTTCCAAGATGCTGCAATAAAAGTATGGAATTCTTTAATATCATGAAATATCCGAAGGCAATCTTAGTATCGCTATTGCCTTCGAAAAACTGAGAGCCGATGAGCATTGCAATCTGACATTGCAACGTCTTTGTGCTGCTCTAGCACAATATCCACTTATTTTCTGTCAAAACTCTCTATTTCCGTTGTTTTACCTCAGGTAGAGGTTTTATCACGGACGAGTAACCGTAAACTTTCCCCGTTAGGTGTAGTCATGGCTTGCCGAACTAAACCACTGAGATCATATCTTGTACCGTTTCCGTCACAAAGGTCGGGGGGAGGGAAGAAAAACGTGCGAGGTTATTTTCACGACACTGGAGTTGTGTTCTCTTTTTTATTGTTTTGTAGAAAATCAGTAAGCGCCACCGTATCAAAACGTCACGGGCAGTAGAAACGCGTTCTGCTAGCTGCTGGCCACACAGGGCATCCGCGACTGGGAAGAGCAAGGATTGTTATAAGCAGTGAGGTCCTCACTCGTGTGCTTATTCTCCTGTTCGTTTATCCATCTCCGAGAAGATGGAGAAGTTGTGGGTTTTTTCAGCAACACTTTGCTATTTGTTAGGTAAGTGAATCGCCTCTTTATAAAACTCGTGAATAAACAAATTTTGTATTTTGGATGATGCATTTATGGATGCAGCTGTTATTTAACTCGCTTCAATTTGGATAACTAAAGTAACATAAATAATACGACATTGGATAGTACAAGACGACTAGTATAAGAGAGTTTCTCCTGACGGGACTGAGGGAGCTTTAGGGGATATTCGACTTTTTTTTTTTTTTTTTTTTGTAATGGTGTGTGCGAAAAGACAGTAGTGTTATCCATGAAAAAGAAATTTAAAATGTTAGAAATATATATTAAAGGTGAACCTACACTACATCTCTAATTAATTATTGTTTTTTCTCATTAATAAATGCCAATATGATTTTTCACTAATACATATATATTTTTAATTTAACTTTTTTTCTGAGGTCTAAAATGTAAATTCGAATCTATACGTGTTACCTATAGATTCGTGTTATATTATATAACACGAATTACCTATAATATAACACGAAACATGTTATATTATAGGTATTACCTATAATATAAACTACTCACAACCTGGCTTGTTTACACTATTTAATATTTTTATCAAATCATTTCACTTTCTAAGATAGATCCACTAACATAGACGGAATGGCCACAGTTTTTCTAGAGAGGAGAATATTTACCAGGAAAATAATTTAGGCGAAAGTCTAAAGAAAGAACTTTTAGGCGCCACTGAAGAATAATTAATAATGCAAGTAATCATTGAGAGGACAGTAATCATAATCAATAATGCAAGTAATCATTGAGAGGATAGTAACCATAATCAATAATGACTTCCATTTCATTGAAGTGTGGCCAGGAATTCCATCTGTGCTGCTCTTGACGATCTAATACCCAAATTATGAGTTTAGCATAAGGTAGTTAGTTCATAGCATTCTATTCCATTGTAGGACTCAGTACATATCTGAATTGCGGCCATTTACTCATTTTATATCCTCACGTGTAGTGCAGTGGATATATCTCTCATACCGCCATAGCCTAGTGGTCAGGCGCGCGGGTGCATAAGTACACGTGATTGGGGTTCAAGCCCGTGACTACTGAATACAGTGCTGTTTCTTGTATTCTGTCTATCTTGTGAACTCCTCTGACCGTTTGGTCATCCCGGAGTATAAACAGAATTTTTATTTATTTATTTTACCATGTAGAAAAGGCCTGGGTTTTATTATCGTTATCAGCTGAAGTAGAGAAATACTGTATTTACCATCAGAACGGTTTATTTTTTCTCCCCTCCCCCCGGCATCATGTAGCTGAATTAGGGCGAAGGTTGCAAAGTTTTTCCGTTCAGGAAACTCAAGTTTTTTACCCTCTAAAACAGACAACAAGCGAAATTTATAGACACATATACTGATGTTTCAGTTGCCTTAGTTGGATCGACAAAAATTCTAAATCAACTTAAAATAGCTCTTTTCTAATATAGGTCTAAGTGGATGAAAAAAACGCGAATCATCATCAGCCATTTTCATTCCATTGCCGGATGAAGGCCTCTCCAGCAACTTTCCAGTTCCTTCTGTTTTGCGCAATGGCCATCCATTTAATACCAACGAACTCGTGAATTCCATCTGTCCATCTCCGTTGTTATCTTCCTGGTTTTCTTTTAGCTCCTCTTGGGTACCATTCTGTTATTTTCTTAGTCCATCTGTCATCATATTTTCGAACTATATGTCCTGCCGAAGTCCATTTCTGTTCTTTAGTTTTGATAAGAATGTCCTTTATTTGTGTTTGCTGCCTAATCCATGTGTTTCTCTTCTTATCTAACAGTCTGATTCCTAATATAATTCGTTCTATTCTTCGCTGCGTAGTTTTCAGCTTCTCTTCCATTCTTTTGGTGAGTGCCCAACTTTCACCTCCATAAGTCATGGTGGGGCGTATACATTGGTTCATTATTTTACGTTTCAGACAAATTGGGATATTGTTCCTCAATATGTGACTATATTTCCTGACTGCTATCGATCCGAAATTTATTCTTCTCTTGACTTCCAGCCAAAAACTCGAATATATCACACTTAAAATACCACCACTTCTCATACGATGAGTAAAAACATATATATACTTCTGGATGACCACATAGACAGCATTACTATCATTATCATTAACCATATTTTGTGGTCACAGGGTTACTACAAACGGTAGCAATATTTAAAAATTTATCGTATTGAAGTAAACTTGTGTTTTTAAATGATGTACAAATACACTGTAAGTTTTTTTAACAATATTAATATATTTCAAAGTTATTATTTGTGTCGGGTAGATGTTCCAAATAGGAAAATCATTTACTTTACAAACACATGGTTAAATTTCAAACTGATACAGCTAATTATTGTCTGAAAAAGTACACAAGGTTAACTTTTATTTTTTATTTTCGCAAAATCAATTATTATTTATTAGTTATATCGTACAGCATTGTATAAATTTACTCTCTATACAGTACGGTTGTGATTTACGCGGTTTTTTTGCGTGATTTTGAAACAACGCGCCCATAGAAAAATAAATCTTATTATAGGTGTAAATATTAAAATAACTGGGCTATATGTTCATGCAGGATAAAAAAAAATAATAATAAAAAAAAAAAAAAAAAAAAGCTTACGAAATTTACCGCTAAGTGAAGATTTAATAAATAATTATTCGTTACAATTTTAATTTAATTTTTATCTGATTTATATTAATTATAAAAATATATTAATTTTAATTTATCTCATTAAAATAATTCGAAAATTTTTTACGCATTTCCCCCGAATTTTAACGAATTTATGGGATAGCGGGTCTTAATTAGCGCGAATCTTTGTTTATGCGCTCGTTCCAGAAACGCGACCCACGTGTAAATCATGACCACCCTATACTTGATGAACCTTACTCAAAATGAAGAAGACAAACCATTAAAGAACTGTCTTCTTCATTCAGCCCTGGTACCAAAGATTTATAGACATGATGTCTGTGCAAATGTTAGCGTTGCACAGATATATAGTGTTCGTGAGGTTTTAGTGACAAGTTCACAAAAGTCAACATCAACGGACTACGCAGAGTTAAATGCACCGCAAGAGCAATGTTGAAAATCCTAGAGCCATTACTCAATATATCAGAAAAGGTTGTTGTTCTTGTTGTAGTACACTTTTAGGAGTATCACCAACTAAGTCTATATTGCTCCGTGTATACTGTCTGTAAATTGCATGTGTTCCGAAGTCGATTTTCTGTTTGCTGGATGAAAAACTCAAGTTTCCGGAAAGAAAAAACCATGCTACCCTCCACTGAGACCGACTAACTCAGCCACATTGTGAAAAAGGCCCATAAAAATTCCTCAGGTCTTTTCCACCCGGTGTGGGGAGAATGGCGATTCTATCAACTGTGCTACCCACGTGGGCTAGCAGTAAACCAGGAAATTCACTATAAACTATTAGAAATTTCACTCCTTTTTTCACAGATAACCAGTTAGAAGGGTATACATCTTGTAAGGAGAAGTAAACATCCAAATCATAAAGATGGTACAAAGGTATAGCCTCTTGATTAACAAAACGCAAGCTAATAGTATGGATTTAAAAGAGGAAAATCTCCCCATAACATCATATGAGAAAATAAGACCATTTCGCTTACAAAGCAATGAACTTTTACAAATATACAAGAGATACTTCATTCATTAATCTCTAACATATAAAATGTACTTACTTGCATTTTACGTTAATTTTGGAATTACCAATCTTTAATTAAGTTAATGTATATAGTGTACATAAAATTGCGAAAAATTATAATTTTGTAAATTATAATTACATTTATAAATAAATTAATTAATGTGATATAATGTTTAAATTTTAATGAATTATGGGTAACCGAAGTGAATGCTCCCCACTTTCCTACCTCTTCAGAGCTGCTCTGTTTCTAATGACATTCAGCAATATATTATTGTAAAAAAATATGCTAAAATCGGGGAAATATGCAGCATTCGAAAAAAGAAAAAAACTACTTTTATGAAATTATTACTTTACTTAAAACGTTGCAGTTACAGTTCTTTTTCTCTAATTCAGAGAGAGAGATCTTTAGCATCCGGCTTTACTGTTTTGAAAATGCATTTTCTTTAATACAGATGAATCGCAAGGAGCAGGTTTTATATCCCACATTATTCATTTCTGCACGCAATATTAACAAGTAATATTGCGTGTAGAAATGAATGAATGCTTTGACGTAAACTGACGTAAACATTTGCGCGTTCTTAAAAAAATTTGTTACCTTCCTCAGTATTGAGCGAAATTTAAAAAAGTTGCGCAATTTTTACCTTCCCAGATACACTGATTAAATTTCAAAGTCGATAACAACAAATAACAAATTTATTGCCAATATTTATTTATTTTGTTCTCTGTGAAATGCTTTACTTTAAGCCTATCGTGCCTGACCAGAGGGTGCGCTCTCATCGCTTTGTTAAGCTGAAGACGTCACGCCCTTGGTATTTTTAGTACAGTAATTCCGCAACAAAGAACTTATAGTTTATTATTTTTATATCGTCATTCCAATTTCACAAGAAATTACTACTCTGACCTAAGCAAGCTAGACTGCCAATATCATGGACTCCAGTTCGAATCCCACCTAGAAAAAATAAAATCGCAGGTGGAAAAAAAACGCCAAAATCGCGCTTCATCGAACCTATCGTCTCCAAGGTCGAAGTGACGGCTGAGGAAGAAAGTGAGCGGCACCATTTGGTGTCACTCCCATAACTACCATCCACCACTAGATGCCAGAGATAAAAAATAGGTCCACCACCATAGGTGGATGAAGATGAGAAATAGAAAAATTGAACGTACTGTGTGGGCATGTAGACGTGTATATGTAAAGGGCGGCTCCTAGAACGTTTGTTCAACTCCGCCTCGTATCTCTGTGAAGAACAGTATCACTACAAATGGGCCAGATATGTATGTGACGTCGGTTTGTGTGTATTATGCGTGTGTTCTGTTGTTCTGTTCTGGTCGCTTGGCTACCCAGAAGCATCAGTCACCTAGACAGATGATTCTGGGTGCTCGTCCACACCACGGGAAGGTCGATCAGTCCATGTAAAGCACGTACTGTCTCAAGAGAGACTCTGACCCACCCCATTCCAGAGGAATAAAAAAAAATAAAAAAAAAATATGATAATAAATAAATGCATAAAAGAAAGAAAGTGATGCTACTAAAAAAAAAAAAAGAAAAAAAAGAAAGAAAGAAAGAAATTATATGTCTGCAATGTCCAAAACTTGCATCCTTAGTCCCCACTCAAAGCCATAGTGTAATGACCTCCTGACCAAGGCCTTTAGGGAAAAACAGGTGGCCCATGACTCTTACAAGAAGTCGCCTTCACAAGAGTCATACGCCAAATTTTCCAAAGCAAGGATGGATTTCCAGAAGAGGAAACAATTTTCTATTGACAATTTCATGAACGGCCGGCTATCCAGGGGAAAACGTGTGTGGTCCACTAGTCATACTTGCACCCCTCTATCTTTAGATGTCCAGGAATGATGTGAGAATGTGCTGCGTTTTAAGCGAGATCACCGTGTGTCCGAAGCATATCCTTGGAACGAAGCGTTTAACGTTTCTTCACCTTCTAGTAATACAGAAATTTCCGAAGAACAACTAATAAAAATAATAAATTCACTACCTGACAAGTCCACCATAGGAATTGACGCAATACCTCTTTTTAGTCTAAAAATTGCTTCTTATTTCATCAGCAAAGAGCTCACTCAACTCTACAACAAAGTACTCAAATTTGCACAGGTGCCGTCAAGCTGGTTATCATACAGAGTCGTGGCAGTTCCGAAAAAGGCTCGTGCGAAAAGACCGGCTGACGTCAGGCTAATATCAATTGCATCTCCCTTCCTGAAATGCCTCGAGAAGTGCATCTATAATGATGTAGCACTCGCAATATTTGCGCATAGGCCAGAACATACCCATTATGCCATGCCTAATAGATCTACTGTAACCTGCCTACAGTCATTATCACAGAAAATACTTCGCGCCTGGAATGACAACGAAGATCTTCACACCATTTTTCTGGACATGAAATCTGCTTTCGACTCAGTCCAAATAACACCCCTTCTTGCCTTACTTGAGAGATTCTACGGGATATCCGGAAATATGCTCGAGATCCTCAATAATTTGCTATCTAGGAGAATGCTTCACTTCAAAGGCGATGGCATTACAGTCACTAAAAGCGTCGAAGTAGGGATCCCACAAGGTGGTTCTCTATCAGCCTTGTTATTTGCAGTAATATTCGTTCCACTAATGGATCAAATTCCAGCTTTCCTATCGTATGCTGATGATATTGTTTGCTACTTGCCATGCAAACGCCATATTGGTGATTCACATAAAAGACAAACCGCCTCTGAATCTGTAAACAGCTACCTAAATACATTCTGTAAGTATGCTAAATTTTTTGGCCTGTCAGTCAATCCAGAGAAGTAAAACTATCTCATCTTTACGCCAAGTCAGATGACTTCTGCTGATACTGCATCTTCTCTACTTCAAGAATTGGCAGGAAATGTTCTGACTCCCACAAACAGCGTCAAATTCCTAGGAGTAATCCTTGATGCCAACCTCACCAATAAAAAACAAATCCAAGCTCAGTATTCCAAAGCCCTGAGAGCGTTCTGGGGAATGAAAATTGATCTGTGCAAAACGCACAATAAACAAATAATCAAGAAATACCTCGCAACTTACTTCTGTAGTGTACTCTCCTATGCCGTGGAAGTTTGGTCGGCGGCACCACCCACCAGACTCAGGAAACTATGGGGCCTCGAATTCTGGGTGCTGAAGTGGGCCAACTTGTGGTCGCACCAGATGTACACAACATCTAAATCTACTCTCTGTTGCAACCTGCAATACACGCCCATAGTCCACAGAGCCCATGTGCTAAAAATAAAGTCATTCCTTCATCTGTGCTCAGCTAAGCAGGATCACGCCGTAGCCTAGTGGTCAGGCGCGTGGGTGCATAAGTACACGTGCCTTGAGTGACCGGGGTTCAAGCCCGTGACTGCTGAATATGGTGCTGTTTCTTGTATTCTGTCTATCTTGTGAACTCCTCTGACCATTTGGTCGTCCCGGAATATAAACAGAAAATTTATTTATTTATTTATCTGGAACACGGTTGGTTAGCGTTTGCCAGGCAGACATCTCCGTAGTACCTCCTCCTTTTGCTCAAGGCTCCAGCGGTTACAGAATTTCAAGAGACACTTCCCTAATGTGACTCTGGACACTCTCAACTCGCTCAACATCGACATCGACCTGTGGACTATAGACAAGGCATATCGCAATGGCATCTTGTCCTATCTTGCTGTTTGTAAAGGACATTTATGTAAGTGCCGATG
This sequence comes from Mastigoproctus giganteus, assembly GCF_048544385.1. Lineage (NCBI taxonomy): Eukaryota > Metazoa > Arthropoda > Arachnida > Uropygi > Thelyphonidae > Mastigoproctus > Mastigoproctus giganteus. The sequence goes on from NC_143577.1 coordinate 51,448,631, forward strand.
TCATTTCATGTTCTGCTCAACTTGTAGTACTTTTTCGCTGTAATTACTACTTAATTTTTACATTTTGATTATCATCTTTGCTTTGATCTATTAATTATTATTTAGTTATTATTATTATTTTATTTCAATTTTTTTTTCTATAATAAAACAAAATCACTTGTATAAACAACGAATTGTAAGATTCCTCTGGCTTTCTGTGCAAGGAATCACTATTGTATAAAATTTATGTTAATAAAGAATCTTATTATTATTATTATTATAATAAATACATAATAAAAAAAAAACAAAAGTGATGCTACTAAGAAAAACGAGAAAGAAAGCACTTAATTTTGTCTGCAGGCCGAGGAAAATTTTCACTTCTTGGGGATTTGAGTTTATATATTATTAAAAGAGATCTAACCAGCTATGCATCAGCAGGACCATTGTGCTGCATTCTGTTGAGATCTGTCGACACTGAACGCCTTCGAAGAAATACGCCTTGAGCGAAAGCCTGAAGAATGAGATATGACTCCGAGCTTTGTAGCAGAGACGACTCCTGTCCTGGTTGAAAATTATTAAGTGAAGAGGAAGTCTGAGCTCGTCATATAGGGAGCAATGAAACAAGATGTGATCCCAACTCTCTGGTGATCCACACGAACAGAGGTCTGTTTGTGATAAATTGAACCTAAAAAGACTCTGGTTCATCGATCCATGTCCTGTCAACAGGTAGGACGTGAATATGTCCATGCAGAAAAACAATCGAACACGTTTATCAAGGAGAAATGAAACTTGTGGTATAAATTTTCTCGTTGTTGCACCAACGGGAGCTGTATCCTATCGAGACTGCCAGATGCTAACTAACTCGTTCCACAGTTTCCTTCTTTCTCTTTTAGCATCATCTTGAAGGTTGATGGTTATTCCAAGAAATTCAGTCTCAATCTGCTTTTTCAGTCTGTACAAAAATCCTCTATAAGTAACTTGCAAGTCTAAAGGTAATGTTCCGGCTAGTACTTGCAGAGCTTGCGTCGAGACTGTCCTGCATGCCTTAACTAAACACCGCAAGATGGTTCTCTGCAATGATGAGAGTTTTGCTTTGAAGTGTTTGAGCCGTGCCCTGTGAAACCATGCACCGGCAGCATACGTGATTAGAGGGAGGAAAACTGCATTGTAATAGATCCTTAAAGTTTTTCTGGAGAGCCCCATTCAACACGGGACACCCTACCAGTAAATCTACGTATTTTAGATGATAAGTTTGTCAAGTGAGGAATAAAATTGAGACTGGAATCAATTACCACTCCTAGAACCTTGTACTGTTTAACTATCTGGAGACGAATGTTATTGATCTTGACCAACGGAGGACGAGAGATATCCAACTTTGATCCAAGAATCATCATCTTTGTTTTTGACAAGCTGATTTTAAGCTTATTGGCCGCAGTCCAATTGTAGAGATCCCGGAGAATAAAATTTGCGGTAGTTTCAAGATCGGCCCTAGAGTTACCATTTACCAAGATGGTGAGATCGTCTGCATACGCTATTATTTTGACGTTATTGAAAGATCGGGAGAGCCACTGCTGAAGCACCATGTTCCATGTAAAAGGACCCAATATTGAGCCCTGTGGGCACCCTCTAGATACTGATCTTGATACTTGGCTACGTTTAGCCTTGACTATTATGGTTCTATTGGCAAAGTAAATACGGATTAAAAGGTAAAGGTGGTTGGAGCACCTAGCCGATCGCAGACGCTCCAGGACGCTCTCCCACCAAAGGGAGTCGAAGGCGCCCTCGAAGTCAATGAAAACAGCCAGGGTATATTTATGTACCGAGTTTTGAACTGAAGAGACAAAGTCCACAAGAGCATCCTCGCAGGAACGTCTGGGACAGAACCCATATTGACTCCTTGAAAGCAGATCCTGTTCTACCAGTAGGGTATTCAATCTAATTGCCATTAGTCGCTCTAGCAATTTACCAAAATTAGCCAGCAGAGCGATCGGCCTGTACGATCTAGCCGCTCCAGAAGGCTTATCCGGCTTTCTGATCAACTTAACTAGAGCGACCTTCCAAATTTACGGAAAAGTTTCTTCCTGAAGGCATTTGTTGAATAAGTTTAGAAGAACATAAGGTTTTAATTTCAAGACTCTGATAATAAAAATGTTTTCTACAAGATCTAGTCCTGGGCACTTCTGAACATTAACTTTATACGAGACATCCTGCAGTTCATCCAACGTAAAAGGTTCGGTGGTTGTTGAGGACACATAAAATTCATTGTCTGATCGGATTTTAGAATGAACAGCTAAGTCTGAGGTAGGATCATCCAACGGAAAAAGAGCATCTAAGATTGCATTTGCAGAATCATGCCAGTTCAGTGTTTCCACGGAGTCCGCCACAATTGAGCCAAATATGTTAGAACCAGAGGTTTTTCCTCTTACAATCGTGTATAGAAGACCCCAAGGATTAGCATTTGCAGAGGTGTGAACGAAATTCATCCACATTTCACGCTTTCGAGAGGCAATGGCCTTCACGTAGCTTTTCCTCAATGAAGAATGCTGCTGGTAAAAACGATTAACGTCGGCTTGGGGCCAGTCTCTATGCCTTTGGTAGTACCTACGGGCTCGATGAACTTGGCTTCTTAACTGGGATAACTCCTGCGTCCACCATGAACACGTCTTCTGATTAACCCTCTTTTTCCTAGAAGACTTATATGACGCTTTTATTATAGCATTTTGAATATAGTCCACTTGATGAGAAATAGGTGAGGTTTCAAAAGAAGCAAGTTTCTGTTCATCAAGGTCCAGAAGAATAGAAGAGTCAAAAGCATTCCAGTCAATATTTCTGATGGAAAATCTTATTAATTCTGGCTGTGAGAAAGTGTGTGAAGATAGAACGGCAGAATCAGGGTAAAGCATATAATAGATGACTCTATGGTCACTAGAGCACCAGTGCGTATACACAGTCCAGTCAGTAAGCCGCAAATCGAAGTGAGAGTTTGTCATCGTTATATCTATATTAGATTCTCCTGCATAACTTGAGAAAGTATGAGGGTAATTAGGCTTGTTGTGAATTGAAACAAATTATTAATTATAAACTCCTCCAAGAGAAGGCCACGTGCATCTGTAGAAGAGCTGTGCCAAAAGTTTGATTTTGCGTTGACCTCCGATGAGATCAATATTGCTATTCGGTCCCAAAGTATTTATCACAGTCTCGAGGTAAGCAAGACAGTGATTAAAGTCCTCCGATGGAGGGCAGTAGAGAGAAATTAAGTAAAAATTCATTACGGAGTGTGTGACAAGAACGCAGGTAGAGAACTGAGTGCAAAATCCATGAAGAACCGTGATGTCTAAAGAGTCATTAAGAATTAAAATATTGAACGTACGTACAGCATCGAGTGTGGCGCAGGATAAAGTCACTTGCGTTCAGGTCTTAGGCAGAGGGGCCGGTTCGAAAAGTTGGAGACAATCTCCCGCGGACGACACTGGAGCGAGTAGCGCTGTTTCCCATATGTCCACTACAACTGAAGGGCAAGACCACCCAGCTCAGCCATCTGGAAGCGCTTTCTATGCAACTGCACTAGTGACCACCCAGGAAAGAAGGAAGAAAAAGCCAACGCATAAAGAGGAGTATGAAAATGAATACATTCATCATGCGAGCATACTACGAAGTAAAGAAGCTAGAGACAGACATGACAATATATAGGACGAAACTACACACCAAGTGGTTGGAAAGCAGGATTACTGTTAGCCAGCGAACAGCAGACCAGAGACGGACCATCGTTAAGAAGAACCTGACAACCGCTGCTCACTTGACTTGGAAAAAGTCAAGCAGGGTGTCACCAACACCAAATACGAACACAATGGAACCAGAACTGGAGGAGCAACAGCAAGTACAAGAACTTAAACCCGCAGCAGCCGAAATGGAAACAGACAAGATGGCGATATTCAGAATAGAAGAAGAGAGGAAAAAATCCCTAGCAGAATTCGAGAGAATGGATTCCACAAAGGCCAACATCATACCGAAGCAGAGACCCAACAGAAATCCTATGGCAAGTCACAGATAACCTCAATAGGCGAATAATACCGGATTATTTCAAAAACAACGAAGTAACACTAGACACCATCGGCACAGACATTTTATTACTGTGTCGCTGCAGCAGCCACTAGGATGGGGCATCAGAGAACATAACAAAAAACGCAAAGACAAGGAACCACCAGCCTGGGAAAGAAGGTTACAGCAGAAGATAGAAGATATAAAAGTGAAAATAGGCCAACTGACCAAGTACCGTCGGGGTAAAAGAAGTAAGAAGCTGATCAGAAAAGTGAAGGCCATCCTCAAGAAAGATAATAGCCACAAAAAAACTATTATATTAGGGCCACCGGTAATTTCTTACATATCCCCATCTATGTATTATGTCTGTAAATTGCATGTGTTCTCTGGTCGATTTGCCTGTTTTTGGACGAAAAAATCCCAGTTTATAGGGAAAAATAATCTTGCTATCTAGCTTGAGATCGACTAACTCAGCCAACGAGTGAAAAAGCCCATTAAACTTCCTCGCGTCATCGACAGGATTCGAACCAGGGCCTTTTCCACCCGGTGTGGGGAGGACGGTGACGATACCACTGTGCTACCGCGCAGACAAGACAACGTCCACAGCAAACACGAGACCTACACAGTATAATGAGAGGGCCGAAGAATACCTTGACACCCTCAAGCAGAAACTCTTGGTACTCAGCAAGAGTTCGCGGCCGTTACAGGGAGAGTGCTCAGAGGAAAACAGATGGGATATTTGATGAAAACCAGAGAGCTTCCAAAAAAAACTTACATGGAATTCCAGAAGGTTGCAATCCTAAACACCTGTAGGAGTTCCTCGACCAACAGTAATAACAGCAATAATAATAGTAGCCGGACACAATCAACCCCCCCCATACTTGGCCCCAGTACCCATTATGGGGGGAATAAACCCCATAAAGTATAAAAAGTTTTTTTTTATAATAATAACAATAATAATAATCTAGAGCTTATGTTTTTAGATACTCGCCTTTTAATCCATCTGCTTGAAGATATCAATTCAAGTGATATCTTCAACCACACGGATTAAGAGGTAATATCGTAAAAACATAAGCTCTAGCCAAAATAGTCTAATTATTATTTTAGTAAGGACTTATTATTCATTAAATTTGGAAAATATCACGCGACACCGTGGTATATCATCTCACAAGTTGATACTTCTGCTTTCAAATCTCATTATTTAACATTTAAATTGAATTTCTTGTTTAAAGAATCAATAAAAATCTATCTGTATACTAATTATAATTTTTTTAAATTCTAAACAGTATAAAAAAAACCCAAATTATGATATTAGGGTCCCCTGTAAATGATTACAACTAGCTATATATTTATTTTGTCTGTAAATTGCGTGTGTTCTCTGGTCGATTTGCCTGTTTGCTGGACGAAAAAAAAAAAAAAAACCCTAAACAGTACAAACCAAAGTTATTTTATGTTCATTTTCGTTAAATTTAATCTCATGAAAGAAATGAAAACTTCTTTCAACTTATTTTTTAACTGTCGCTAACAGGAGTTTTCAATAGGGTTTTATGAGCATCATCGACTAAGGCCATATTGCGTCGTGTATATTGTCTGTAAATTGAGTGTGTTCTGAGGTCGATTTTCTGTTTTGTTGGACGAAAAACTTGAGTTTCCAGGAGAAAAAAACCATGCTACCCTCGCCTGAGACTGACTAACTCTGCCACGTTGTGAAACTGGCCCATAAAAATAATTCCTCGCTATCGACAGGATCGAACTCAAGTCTCTTCCACCCGACGTGGGGAGGACAGCAATCCGGCCAACTGTGCGACCACGAGGGCTTGGTCAGTTTTGCTACCAAAAACCAGAATTTCCGGTAGAGAAAACCTTGCTGTCCTCGCCTAAGACCGATTAACTCAATCTCGCAGTGAGAAAAAAGCCTATAGAAGTTCTTCACGTCATTGACGAGATTCGAAACCTGGGCCTTTTCCAACCGGTGTGGGAAGGTGGTGATTATAATCACCTCGCTACCCGTGAGGACCATTCTTCTGGAGTTCTAAACAACGTTTCATTCAGATCACTGACGGACTACGGCAAAAAATCGGTTCTAACATTTAAAGCAAACTAGCTCAGCAATTTCAAATAGTATAGCCTTTCGGTATTATTATTATTATTATTATTAGTAGTAGTAGTAGTAGTAGTAGTAGTGGCAAATGATTCAAGGAAGAAAGCTCATACAGCATCAACCAAAAAAAAAAAAAAAAATTACCGACCTCATCTGTCCATCACCTATAACTTTCTTAAATATATTTAAACTATCCTTTCACAAAAACACATGGTAATTTGTTCCAACAATCAACTATTCTGGATGAAAGCAAATTTGCAAACATCTATTCTGTGGACAAATTTGCTAACTATCCTTTTACGGTTTAAGTTTATGTCCCTTTAAGCCCTCGTCGGTAGCACAGTTGGTTAGATCGCCGTCCTCCCCACACTAGATGGAAAAGTCCTGAGTTCCAATCCCGTCGATGACGGGAGTAATCTTTATGGGCCTTTTTCACAACGTGGCTGAATTAGTAGATCTCAGGCGAGGGTAGCATGGTTTTTTTCTCCCGGAAACTCGTGTCTTTCATCCAGCAAACAGAAAACCAACCTCGGAACACGCGCAATTTACAGACAGTATACGAGGAGCAATATGGCCTTAGTCGCTGATGCTCCATTCATTAATATACTTCCGACCATACTACAATAACAAAAACAGCAACATGTCCTTTTTTGTGTATTGTCCGAGAACGAGTAAGAGCCATAGAGTGCAGGGAAGCAACAGGCTTTTGCTGCACACACCAAAAAAAAAAAAAAAAAAAAAGTAGATAAGAAAATTCAAATTATGGTCTTCCCTTCTCATGTAAGTAACTACACAGTTGACCTTTGAATTTCTTCAAACTGTCAGCCTCAACCTCAACTATCTGCGGAAGCAACTTGTTTTTGTCTTCAGAAAGTAAGAATACATATCATATTACATCCTTCCCAAAATTTAATACAGATCCGGAGTTTCCCTCCACTTTTATTCTGTTTCCTCTGTTTCTCAAAGCGGTGGTCAACACAAAAAAAAAAAAAAAAAAAAAAAAAAACCTGTTCTGAGCATTGCTACACGATACGGGGAATAAAAAGGGAGTTGATTATCTTTGTATTTTTGAAGAGTATCTGGACTTCCTGAATAGTGTCTTATAATCATGTGACACCCTTTCCAGAGAATGTATGTATATAACTTCAGTGTGCCATATTCTTCATACGTGTTTCTATTATCAGATATTTTTCAGAACGAAAGTTTTGTCTGTATCATAAATTCTTTCTGTATTTGCAGGAACTAATTCTGACACCTATTTAATGAAAGTTGTCTTTAGAGACATCATATCTGTCAATTGTCTTTTCGTAAAAATTTAGAAAATACGCTCACATTTCTTTGCCATAACCTAGGGAGGTTCCTTCAGGTAGTTATTCAGAGTAAAACCACAAAACCTGTCTCAAATTATTCTCTCGAGTTTTGCCCTATATTCCAGTCATAAGCTAAACACTACGATCACATTTGATCAACTGGACTTTCCTCGCTCAAATCCAAAAATTTGAAGATAACACGCTGTTACTGCAAAATGCAAGGAAAATGACACCATTTTCGCTGTCACACAAGCTCCCACTTGGTGAACTGCAAACAACTTTCTGATATGCATAGTGCTGCCATCTTATGGGAGGCAACTCAAACAACAGGTGCACGTCATACAAGTGGCACCATTCATATTCATTAATATAATTCCGATATAAGATTAAGGGACCTTATAACTTGGCCCCCACGTACTCAGTCATCAACTTTTTCGTATTTTTCCTTTTGTCTCTGTCTCGAAAATTATCTGATGCCATCAAATAAAAGAAGTTCATTTTCTTTTTTACAGTAACTAAGTATTGTCTGAATAGGCCACCTCTAAAAATCAAATACATAATTTTTCGATAATTTGATTGTTATCAGTGACTGATATCATCGCTTTGTTGTGAATGATTGGGGCTTTTCTGCAGATTTCCTCCTAAAATATTCTTATTCCTAGTTAGTTCCGTCCTTGCCTCTTCTACAAGGGTACACACTTATTAATATACAGTAATTAGTAAAATTAGTAAATAATACTAAGTAAATAGAAATACAGAAATTAGTAAAACTCCACTAATCACTTGGAGCTCTTTGACTTCCTCTCTTTGCAACTTGACTTTCTCCAGTCCAACTTTCCTAACAGTGAGGTAATTTTCCCTGGTGATTTTAATGTTCACAACTCCAGCTGGCTTCCATTTTCTAGTCACACCGACCCAGCAGGTTGAGATGCTGAGGCTTTTGCAATTACTAATGACCTAGCACAGATTGTTCATTTACCTACAAGAATACCGGACAATCCTAATCATACAGCCAATATCTTTTTCTCACAAAAAACCCTTCTAAGTACACGGTCGAAGTGAGAGGTCCTTTAGGCACTTCAGATCACAACTTGGTGATTGTCTCTTCTCCAATTGAACCTTTATCTCATGGCTATTCCCAACATCGTGTTGTTTGGCATTACAAGAATGCAAAATGGGATGACCTGCGAGACTTCTTTTCTTCTTTTCCATGGTCGGATTACTGTTTCAAAACTTCTGATGTCAACGTTTGCTCAAATCGTGTCAGTGAAATTATTCTTGCAGGAATGGAATCCTTTATCCCACACTCCACTTTAAAATCTCGTCCTTTATCTAAACCCTGATTTTCCAATAAATGTGCTAAGGCTGTTCAAGAGAAGAATGTTGCATATCGTAATTGGCTTCTATCTAATTCTTCAGTTTCATTTTCTGCCTACACCAAAGCTCGCAACAATTGTAAAGCAGTTATTAATCAGTCCAAACTAGAGTTTAAACAGGCTAAGAGTAGAAAACTTGCTTCTTGCCCTAATGGTAGCCGAGCATTCTGGTCTCTTGCCAAAGCTATTGGCCGCAACTTTTGCCCATCTCTGCTCCCACCTCTGTCCAAACCAGACGGTTCTGTTGTCACTTCAGCCAAGGATAAAGCTGACCTGCTAGCATCCCATTTTTCTTCCAGCTCATGTATTAATGATCTTGGTAAAACACCTCCCACCATTCCCAACACGCTCCATTCAATGCCTCCTCTGGTCTTCCGTCAAAAGGATATCAGAAGGATTTTGATGAATCTTGATGCTAAGAAAGCCCCATGTCCTGATGGTACATCTCCACTTGTTCTCAAAACTTGTGCTCCTGAACTTACTCCTATTCTTTGCCGCCTTTTTTCACTTTCTTATTCCAAAGGTATTTTTCCTTCTGCTTGGAAATTTGCTCATATCCAGCCAGTTCCTAAAAAGGGTGACAAATCCCTCCCATCCCATTGCAATTACTTCTACTCTTTCTAAAGTAATGGAGAAATCAATTAACTGCCAACTCTTAAACTACCTAGAAACCTTCCGTCTGATCAACGATCGCCAGTATGGATTCCGTCAGTGTCGATCCACTGGTGATATTCTGGTTTATGTTACCCATTTATGGACTAATTCAATGGAAAGGTTCGGTGAAACACAAGTAATTGCTCTTGACATCTCAAAGGCTTTTGATCGTGTTTGGCATAAAGGTCTTCTAAACAAGCTTCCATCTTATGGTTTGCCAACTGTTTTTAGTAATTGGTTATCCAGTTTTCTCTCTGATCGCTCACTTAGGGTGATGGTAGATGGCTCTCTGTCTTCTAACTTCTCCACTAATGCCGGTGTCCCCCAAGGTTCAGTTCTTTCCCACACTCTTTTCCTCTTGTATATTAATGACCTTTTTCCATTGACTGAAAATCCTATCCATAGTTTTGCCGATGATAGCACATTACATTCCACTTTCCATTTTGAGAAACCTTGTCCTGCTCAATCAGCTTCAACTTCTCGAAAATCTGCTACCAATTCCTTAAATGCCGATCTTCAGGTAATTCTCCAGTGGAGCAAAGACAACTTAGTTGATTTCAACCCTTCTAAAACTCAGTCTTGTCTTATATCTCGCAAAAAGGATTCTTCTGCTCCTATGCTTATCTTTAGTGACACTCCGATTTCTAGGCAAAATGATATATCTCTTTTGGGGATTACCCTGACTTCTAATCTCTCTTGGCACAAGCACATTAGAAATATTGCTTCCTCTGCATCTAAAAAACTTGGTTTTCTCTTTCGCTCTCGGCGTTACTTTTCTTCCAAACAGCTGCTCACTCTGTATAAATCACAAATCCGCCCTGCCATGGAATATTGTTCCTACATCTGGGGTGGTGCCCCAAAACCTCTCTCAGGCTTCTTGATTCCATTCAGAAGAGGGCAGTTAGGTTAATTAATGATTCATCTCTAACAGAGTCTCTCCACTCGCTTTCTCATAGACGTACTGTTTCTGCTGCATGCCTCTTCTACAGATACTTCCATGGGCACTGTTCTTCTGAATTGGCTTCTTTAATTCCCGCTCTCTCTTTCAAAACAGTCCGAACACGTGCCGCCACTAGCCAACATCCATTTACTGTCCAACTTCAAACCCACAGAACCAACTTTTCATCTTCCTCATTTATTCATTCAACTGCCGTTTTCTGGAACAACCTTCCTTCATACGTATTTCCTGAAAATTACAATCTACAGAAGTTCAAGTCCAATGTCAACAAATATCTTCTTTCGTCTTCTTAACCTCCAACCGAAGCACGGTACTAAGTACTATAGGTTCTAATATCTCTCGTGTTTGGGGTTCACATAAAAAAAAAAAAAAAAAAAAAAAATTAGAACGGCATCGTACTCATTCAATATGACTTTTCGAGTTACAAATGAATTTCGCTTAGTAAAGGCAAGTATTGTTGAGTTTGGGATAAATATTAATTTAAAGAATATTTTCATATTCCTTAATGTATACCCAAAATGTACTAATGCTGCTTTCGGATGAAATTCACATATTGATGTAGTCCTTTGTATTTTTCATTTTTAGTAAGAGGGAATCTTCAGTCCCTTCCACATGGGTGTCACAGTAGCAGGGGGCAGTATCCTCACGAATTAGAATGCGACCGCTATTATGATTGCTGGGATGGAATAGTGAAAATTCAACAATGTCCGGGAAAACTGGTTTTTAGTTTGTCCAAATTGAAATGTGATTTTCCCCAGAACGTCAACTGTGGAGGTCGTATCAAAATTCCAGGTGAGTGTATGTTAAATTCAATACCTACACAAAGATAAAATTCTTGCTCACTTTCTATAGCCTATTCTGTATTATAATACAGAAGGTAAAAATGACTGAGGAAATAGTAAGAAATGGCCCTAATCATTAAATGTAAGTAATCAATGTTTTATGACTATGCTCTACAGTTTTCCACCTCCACTGTTTTAATATTCCCATGTTCTGATCTATACCTGCTTATTGTTATTCCAAGAATGTAGGATTACTTACCTTTGATTTATTTGAGAGAAGTTCGGGAACTGAACTATTATTTAGGAAATGGTGAAGCTAATAGGCAATCGGGTTGATCTCCTTCGAAGTAGTCTCCATGATACTGTATCCGATTCCAACGCTCCTGCAGCTTCTGGAGACATTTCTTATAGGCTTCTTTTGGAATTGCTTACAGTTCCTGTGTCGCGATCTGAATAATTTCCTCAGTCGCTGCAATCTGTGGCAATTCAAGAGAGCTTTAAGCTGAGCAAATAAAAAATTAAAAAAATCACAGGAAAATAAATCTGGTGAGGATGGCGGATTGGAGACCACGTTGATGTGCAAGAAATTCTTAAACGGAAAGCATTGAGTGTGCAGGGGCATTGCCTGCAAGCGCCGATTCCCGGAAGCCAACTTTTTTGGACATTTTTTCTGAACAGCATCGCTCAGTTTCCTTAGAACTTCTTTTTAATATTGCTAGTTAACTATTTGACCATGTGAGCCCACTGGATCTTCCTTACATTTGGAGGGCACAGTTCTAAAACGGTGTTCGCAGGCCGGCCGCTAGCTAGTCCAAAGGACGAATCTATTGGTAACTCTATTGGAGATACATCCGAATCAGCCAATGCACAATCTCGCTACCTCTATTCTGGCAGTGGAGGGAGCCCGGGTAGTGTGTATGCGGGGGGAGGGGATACTGTCGAGGCCACTTTATGTCAAGGAGCTGGGTATATTCATACTGTGTGGACGCATCCATAAATTTCATTACTTCATACACATGTCCTCCACCTTTTCTTACTACTGAATATATCATGAATGATCAAACTAATCGAAAAAAATTACCTGTGAAAAGATCTAAACAATCCCAAACACTTCCTCGTTCACTTCAAAAATACACGTGGTCTCCGTTCCAATCTCAATGATGTCCATTTTCTCTTACAGTCTATCGAGCACCACTTACGTTTTCTGACAGAATTCCAATTATCGGTTAATTCAACCACTGCTCATCTCGGTTGTCCTAACTATTCGCTGTACGATTCCTTTCGCTTCAAAGGTGGTACTTGTGTTTATGTCCGCTCTGGTGTTCCCCTGTTAGAGACAGTAATTTGGAATCTGCTCTTTTCGATCTTCTCTGGCTTAAAATCTCTCTACTCCATTCTGTCAAATTCATATTTTTACCTCTATCTTTCTTTTGAAATTTCTTTCTTTGAAATTTCTTTTAAAATTTCTTTGAAATTTGAAATTTAAAATTTCTTTGAAATTTTACTTTCTACAGTTCAACTTTCCTAACAGTGATGTCATTTTCTGTGGTGATTATAATGTTCATAACTCCAGCTGGCTTCCGTTTTCTATTCACACGGACCCAGCTGGTAGAGATGTTGAGGCTTGAGGCTTTTGCAATTACTAAACCTAGATTGTTCATTTACCTACCAGAATACAGATTGTTCATTTACCTACCAGAATACCAGAGAGTCCTAATCACAAAGCCAACACTCGATATTTTTCTCACGAACAACCTTTCCAAGTACACGGTCGAAGTGAATGGTCTTCTGGGCACCTCAGATCACAACTTGATGACAGTCTCTTTTCCAATGGAGCCTTTCTCTCGTGGCTATTCACAACTTTGTGTTATTTGGCATTACCGGAGTGCAAAATGAGATGATCTATGAGATTTCTGTTCTTCTTTTCCTTGGTTGAATTACTGTTTTAAATCTTCTGATATCGATGCTTACTCAGATCGTCACATGCTTACTCAGATCACACTGCACCTTAAAATTTTGTTCTTTATCTCAACTTTGGTTTTCCAATATATGCGATAAGATGTTGCATATGGCAACTGACTTGCCTCCAAATCTCCAGGTTCATTTTCTATCTACAACAAAGCTCGTTAACATTTGTAAAACTAATCAGTCATTAATCAATCAAAACTAGATTTTGAACAAGCTATGAGCAGGAAATTTGCCTCCCGTCCAAACAGTAGTTGAGAATTCTGGTCTCTTGCCAAAGCAATTGGCCGCAAATTTTGACCAACTCTATTAGCACCTCTGTTAAAACCCAACGGTTCTATTGACACTTCAGCTAAAGATAAAGCTGACCTGCTACCATCCTACTTTTCTTCTAACTCTTGTCAGTGTCGATCCACTGGTAACAAACTGGCTTATGTTACTAATCTACAGACAAATCAATGGAAAGTTTGGTGAAACTCAAGCAGTTTCTCTTGAAATTTAAAAGGTTTTTGATTGTGTTTGGCATAAAGGTCTTATAAATAAGCTTCTATATTATTATTTGCCAACTGTTTGTTTAATTGGGTGTTTAATCTAAAAAAACCGATTTTTTTAGATACATAAAAAATAAGATTATCATGCTCTTCGCATTTGATTGAGATTGTCTTTCTTTTTCCGGGTCATAACTATACACCCACGATTCGTCACCAACAATCATGGAAGAAACAACAGTGTGAGTCAGCCGCAGCATGTTGACGAAGATCCTGATATGCGAGAACTCGCCGCTCTCTGTAATCATCAGCGAGGTTGCACAAACTTGGCTGAAACGCATCACATTTCCAAATCTTGTGTTAAAACTGAATGATTTGTCCCATAAAAAATAACAATTTCACTAGGAGCTTCAGGGATAGTTAAACGAAGATCACTCTGATCAGATCACGAACACGAGCGTTTGGATCATGATTTTGAGGTTGAAGGACGACCAGAGCAAGGATATCTTCGAAGGACAAGAGATCCTCTTGAAACTTTGCGAACCACTGACAACCTTTCAACGAATCATCACATAGCATCCTTTCCGAAAGCTGTTTTTAACATATTTGAAGTAAAAATGAAAATCCTGCTCAGGAAAATCATTCATTTCAAACTGTGACGAAACACACCTATTCTAAGCATGCTAATTCAGACAGACTAAACGATGATTCAGATTATTATGACTAGATGGGCCACCGAACATGTGACGACAGGTTGCAGCTCACTAACATCGCAATTTCATGATACAAAGTCATTCCTTGAACTTTTTGATCACACCTTGTATGAAACTTTCTCCTATTAACTCTCTCATCTTAATATCTACATTGATTCGATTTGTGTTGATTTGCTATACACGCTTGTAAATGTAATATATTTTGAGATAATATAAATATCACTTATTTGGAATAGAAAAGTTGGCATCAAATCTATGTATATAAATATTTACAGATATCGACCTAACTCGGGATGCTCTAGTATAAGATCACATTCGTCGCAAACAATTCGTCCTGCGTATGGTTTTTGTTTTTGTTTTTTTTTTAAATACGAGGGCTGTTCTATAAAGAATGATCATAATTTTAATGAACAACCAGACTACTTGCTATTTCTAGCTGAGCTGCAGAATTTAAGACCAAACCAACATCAGATGCATCACCTAGCAGCTGTGCAGTTGACTCGTGCGCACGGTGTGATCTTGGCGGTCGGTCAAGTTTATGCGTGTTCAGTTTCGCCTATGTAACAATGGACATGATACACCAGGAACAGTACGCTGCTATCAAATTTTGTGCCTTCTCAAAAAAACATCAGCTGAAGCGTATGGAATGTTAAAAGAGGCTTATGGTGAATCTACGCTTCCATATAGCACAGCTCGCAGATGGTTTAGAATGTTTAAAGATGGACGTGATTCTATCACGAAAATCGGCGTTCCCGGACCTCCAACCACTGCTGCCACCACGTGAGAGAAGATCGTCGTATAACAGTAAGACAAACAGTAGAGTTGTTGAGAATAGCAGTTGTAAGCACGCACAGTATTCTCCATGGCTATTTGCATATGACACGTGTTTGTGCACCCTGGGTTCCAAAGCTACTCACACCTGTGCAACAGCAAGTTCGAATGGAGGTGTGTCAGGATCTGCCAATGGATGGTTGCTGAAGATGGTGAGGTTCTGCACAAGGTGACAACGGCGGATGAGACATGGCTTCATCATTTCGACCCACAAAGTTCTGTTTGGATGTCTACGTCATTGCCAACACCGAAAACAAGCTAAAGTTCTGGCTTCTGTATGAAAGGTTATGGTCATCTCTCTTTTTTTGACATTCAAGGAATGGTTTAACAGCATGTTGTGCCACGGGATACGACTGTTACGGGACCTTGCTACAGAACTGTATTGCACACATTAATTTTGAAGAATGCTAGATATGCTGGAGTAAGTGCATTTCATCAAATGGCGACTACTTTGAAAAGGATCATCAAAATATGCTTGATTAACGTTGTGAAAAAAAAAAAATTATGATCATTCTTTATTGAACAGCCCTGGTACTAAACTTATAACAATAGTACTGGCCCCTAATACTGTATTTACGAAAAAAAATTCCCAAATAACTTTCGATAAAGTAAAAATTTCAAAAATAATTTAATGACAAACAAAGGCATAAGTAATTATTGTTAATCAGTAAAACAAAGAGTTATTTAAAAATAAGAATTAACAATACCTTTATGTACAGTGCTTGAATATTAACTTAGTTTCGTTATTATCAACACCTTTCGCTAGAATGCAATATTTATAACATCTTTTCACGCACAATATTTTCGGTGTAGAATTTCCTTGCTGGAGGCCTGAGTCTTTTGATTTGGCTATACAGGTCTACTTCTAAGTAAGAATTTTAAGCCTTATTCACTATATTCACTGATAATTTAATTTGGTAATGAATGTTTTAACTCTATATAGTTAGTAATATGTATAAGTATATTAAATGATTATACATTTATTTTACTGCAACATATGCAAAGTGTTCATTTCAAATCTACCCGGAGGTATGCCAGATTCTGTGATCGACTTGTCTTTTATCCTTTTTTTTAATGAAACCCCAAACACAAAAAGTTCAGAACCTGCAATACTTAGTACCGTGCGTGGTATGAAGTTGAAAAGACAGAAGATACATTTCTGCACCGTGACTAGTATCCATTTATGACTACTCTCTGTCTCCTATTTATAGTTAGCCTTTATTTCAAGACCTTCAAGTAAACTCAGTTTGTTTCAGTTTATATAGCTTTTCATGGTGAACTGCATCAAAAACTTAAAGTAGAGATAATAATATCAAAGTTGTTTCTCTCATCAGAGACAACTGTAACATTATAAACTTCATAATAATTGACGCACTCGTGGGTAGCACAGTTGGTAGAATCGTCACCCCACACTTTGTGGAAAAAAACTGGAGTTCGAGTCCCGTCGATGACGTGGGGAATTTTTATGGGCCTTTTTCACAACGTGACTGAGTTATTTAGTTAGTCACAGCCAAAGGGGGTATGCTTTTCCTTCCGGAAACTCGGATTTTTTTTGTCCAGCAAACAGAAAATCGACCATAGAACCCACGCAATTTACAGACAGTATACACAGAGCAATATGGCCTTAGTCGCTGATGCTCCTACAACGACAACATAATAATAATAATTAACTAGATTGTTTAGGCAAGATTTCTCGTTCATGAATCCATGCCGTGATTCATTAAGGATACTACTGCTTGTCGAAATGGTCTTGTATCAAAAGCTTAATCACAGACTCCATGACCTTACATATCACTAAAGCTTATATTCCGATTCACTGTATAGTACACTTTCAACCAATCCCTTGTAGCAACCAGCAAGGATTTAATTTAACACTATATCAAACTTTCCGAACCCAAAACACGAGACGCATCCCCACACCATATTCCTCCTCTGAACTTCACTATAAATCCAGTACACTATAGTGGATAACTTTCGCCAGGAATTCTCCACACCCATATTCAGAAACTGAATCAAAGGCCGAGTCATGGGACTCGTAATTCCATATGTTATAGTGTTTTAGGCGCATCAGTGACTCAAACTATGTTGTGCCGTATATATATATTAGGTCTGTATATTGCATGTGTTCTGTGGCCTTTTGGTTGGACGAAAAACCCGAGTTTCCGGAAGTAAAACTGAATGTCTCGTCTTGGACTGGCAAACCCAGCAACGTTGTGAAAAAAAAAAAGAAAAAAAAAAAAGACAAAAATTCCTCACATCATTGATCCACCCGGTGTGAGGAGGATTTATTCCATAGGACTTGTTTCCATTCGTCCGTATTCTACAAACGTGAGCTAGGAACCATGCATGTGGGACTTGTGAGCAGCAGCTTCCTACAGACTGTAGATGTACTTTCAGATATCCTTCAGGCGGACATCTGGAGGTCCACGGAATCTGCAAGATTCAAACGTGTAGCTGTCAATGCATTGAGAAATTGTTGATATGGCGTCCGATGATCAACTCTTTTAGAAACATCGTAAGGTTCTTGCCGGGTGTCATTCTGCAAGTTTTTAATATCTTCGCTAATGTTCGAACACTTTTAAACATGTTCCTGATTCGCAAACTTTTTTTTTTTTTTTTTTTGCACCGCTCACGCAATATCACCTCTGTATGTATGACCCCTCTGTTAGAAGAATGACTATCAGTACCTAATTATAAAAAAAAAAAAAAAAATCCGAAAAATAAATTTTTTTTAGTTTTGTCGCTGGTGGGTTTTGAAAGGATTAATATTACCACATTAGAAACGTCAGAAAAGTGATAATCGCAATTCAGATACTGTATTACTAAAACTTGATCGATAAATATTATGAAGTGGATTACGAACAATTTAAAAAATCGCACTTAAGATTTTCTCCTACGTAGGAGTGCAAAATTTATCCAACAAGCCCTCCCTATAAGAGTAGGTGTAGTAATCTATACAGGAGAAGTGTGTTAAAATACCATTTAAACATTTTAACCGATGAAGAACTTAAAAAATTGTTTTAAACGCTTCGCTTTCAGATAGTTTACTGTTTGACTAGAATTGTTGAATAAGCTGTGTATTCCCCTAATCATGATTTTAAACGAGTCGTTGCCTTTGCTGGTTAATTACATTAAGAGATAACTACAAATTAAACTAGTGCTACTCCGTTATATTGTAATTACCTTTATAAAGAGTATCACTTTCTGGAAAACAGCTTTCGAGTGTAGCACAGCTGGTAGGATCGCCGTCCCCTCCCCCCCACACCGGGTGGAAAAGACCTGAGTTCGAGTCCCATCGATGACGTGAGGAATTTTATGGGCCATTATCACAACGTGGCTGTTAGTCGGTCTCAGGAGAGGGTAGCATGATTTTTTCTCCCGGAAACTCAGGTTTTTCGTCCAGCAAATAAAAAATCGACCACAGAACACACGCAATTTACAGACAATATACACGTAGCAATATAGCCTCAGTCGCTGATGCTCCTAAAACTCTACAACAACAACAACCTGACCCTATACCGATCCCTTCATCACATGCACAATCATAAAAAAAAAAATGTTCTTGTTTATACTCCGGAACGACCACCAGATCAGTGGAGTTTACAATAAATCAATCAATCAATACAAATGTTAATCGTATTTAGCAGTCACGGGCTTGAACGCCGGTCCACTCAAAGAGCGTGCGCAACTGCACTGACCACTCGGCTATGTCAGGCCTAAAATGTCAATGGTCAGGATGTCCAGGCAAGTTATCTTAAAATAAGAGAATGAAAATAACGTCACAAGAGAGCAGTTACTTAACTCCCGATTGGTCAATCAACGAAATGTCAATGGTCAGGATTTGGTCTATGACTCATTAACCTATCGCACCCTCTAAAGATCAGTCCTCTTTCAATTACTGTAATTATGTATATGGATTTTCAACTCCGAGTTAAAAAAAAAAAAAAAAAAAACCCCGAATATTTCATTTACAAATTACATTCTGTTGGCGAAAAGATGTATCCATAATGAATCTACATTTCTCCCCATATTTCTGTTTACAATCAGTTTCTTGTAATCATAATAAGGAAGACATTTTTATATGCAGGATCGACATCGGTGGCTCCTGTATCAAAACAATTAATCTTCCATTTATTCTTTAATATTTAGATTGTTCTGATTAGGTTTTTTTTCTTTTTTTTAAACTGTTATCTTATTCTTGTACTCAATCACAATGCAAATTGTTTCAATATACTTGGCGCGTGTGAATACAATCGATTTATGTGACGCGTCATCTCTTTTCTCTCCGTAGAGCCATATATCGTGAACGGACGCTGTGTGAAGGAGTGGGGAACGTTCCCCGATCCCAACGACTGCCAAGCTTTCTACGAGTGCGACCACGGAGAAGCTGTGAGAAAGGTGTGTCCGTACAGGACAGCGTTTAGCCCTGCAGTCCTCGTGTGTGACCACGCCCACAGAGTTGACTGCGATGGTAGGGGAGGGATTTTTGGTACGTTAGCACCACCTCTGTTGCCATTGGCAGCAGGAGACAGCGCAAGCTTTGCAGCACCTCCAAGTGACGGGGTATTAGGATCTGACGGCTCCATATCCTCTTCATCAGATGGACAAAGCAGTGTTGCTGGTGGGTATACATTTTTTATCTCTTACCCCTAATTGAGAATCTAACAAGTACTATTTACTCCTATTTACCACTGCGTATGAATATGGTAAACGTCTAAAGCAGAGGCGTAGCAATATTATGTAGGGCTTGGGGGGCAATGCAATTATTTGTGCCCCTCTATGTAAATCATTTAAATATAAAAATATTATTTACTGTTTTCGATATACTAATAAGAATCGCATTATTTATTTTATTTACATTTATTATAATGGCATTAGAACACAACGTTTAATTCATTTAGTTGGAAGTTAAATATTTTAATTGATTGTAAGATCATACTTTGGCACATGGCAATATTATCTATTTATTACTTCACAACATATTTGATATGAATATAATAGAATTACATGAAAGATTTATAAGAGATTATTTTATAAAGATATTTATAAAAGATTTTTTATAAATAATTTATGTTTATTTTCAATATGTATAAAATAAAAGTATTTTATCATTAAATCCCAACGTAGTAATCTCCATTTACTGATACAATTGGTACGAAAGCAATTCGTTGCATCTCTAAAGATTTCTAATGTGAGATCCTTATGTGGAATTTTTGGCTAATTTTTATGTTACTTTTATACAAATAAAATGATTAGCTTAGTCTATTTTATGGACTTTAGACTCTTTGGCGGTGGCGAGAGGAGTAATATTATTTTTATTTAAAAGAATCTTGAGGTTTAAGTTCCCGTTGCGAAGCCCATTCATGTTAAATTGATAAATTCCTGGAAAATAACGTCCATATTTTACTGGCGAATAAATAGACATTTTTTCCACTTTTTTGAAAGTATAAGAATAAGATCTCCGGGTTTTATTATTTTACCAATTTGAGGAGACCCATTCCGAAACGCATCAACATTTAAAATTTTTTTTTTTTTTTTAATATTAGCCTGTAATAACCTGTTTTGTATGCCATTGATTAAAACACTTATTCAAGTTCAAAGGACCCGAGGATTGCCAGCTTGACATCCCTGCTTTAGGACTAAAAGAACTGAAAACATTAGAAAAAAATTATATATATAAAATTCCTTTATTGCCTGAGATGATATTAATGACAAAAAGGGCAATACCCAGAACAGGTTAACCCGACCTGACCAGGGATTTTTTTTTTTTTTTTTTTACAAAATGGTATTAAAACAAACAAAATGGGATTAAAACTCAGCAAGTTATATAGCAGATTTGTAAAAGAAATATAAAAATCACGCAATAATTATTCAAAAAGTCAAAAGAAATTGTCCTTAAACGGCAGAATCGCAAAAATGTTTATACTAATTACATCAATTCATAGCTTTGTTGATGAAAAAGGAGTGTATCTTCTTCAGTCTGGTAAGGTTATGTTGAACAGTATGCGCAGATTTCGTGTATCCAGGAAGAATTTTCCAGTTCAGTAGGCCCACATATCGAGGAAATCGTCCTTTGCTGCAAGAAGTGTCAATGGGCAGATGATCGTCTTTGGCTTCCATTACACCTAACTGATGGTGTGATTTGAAGGCGGATATAAAGAGAGCAGGGAAAGAATAACCCATTTTCACATTCAGTTGGTGGAAAACAAAAATATTTGACGGAGGTGATGGGCCGAATGACAAACTTGGAGCAAATTACCAGATGGGGGAGAAATATAGAAAAAGGGGTAAGATGTGAAAATAACTTATGACGATTATTCTGTTTGAAACCAGTGCAAATTACATTTCACTGATCAGAAGGCTTTACGATAGAAACACTTAGTTTTGAGAAGAAGAATGAAGCTGAGAATCTATATGAAAGCCCAAAAAATTGATTGACCTTACTCTCAGGGGATATTTTTAGATAATGCAAACGGAAC
This sequence comes from Mastigoproctus giganteus, assembly GCF_048544385.1. NCBI lineage: Eukaryota > Metazoa > Arthropoda > Arachnida > Uropygi > Thelyphonidae > Mastigoproctus > Mastigoproctus giganteus. The sequence goes on from NC_143577.1 coordinate 51,470,305, forward strand.
GTACTTTGTTTTAAGAGGATTGAATTCTTCTAATATTCGTGGATGTAAACATTAAAACAAAGTGTTTCAACTGTTTGTTGATACACTTTTCATGACTAATCATGCAATTTCCTGCAATAAGCTTCAGCATTCGTCTTTCTTGACTGAATTTTCTTCATTTAAAAAGAAGCACCCTCGTAAAATGTCTCTATTTATCCAGATAATTCATCTAATTGCGATCCTCTGTACTAGTATAGTAGGCTCGCCGCCATTTCTCACTAAGTAGGATAGATCTGGGTTCAAATATCATCGGTGACTGGAAGAACTCTTAGAAGCCTCTTCAGTAGGGACTGTAGTCAGCTGATCTTAAGCGAAGAAAGTAAGGCTCTCTCCCCCTCCCACCCACAGTATTTTTCAGCAAGCACGACTCTTACAATTCGGACGAACTGCTGCCACCATCAATTGAAATACTGTGAATCAATTGATATACTGAGTTGTGTATCAAGCCTCTAAACCAACCTTCTATTTACAAGTAAAATGGGTTTTCTGTAAACAAGAAGCATTTTGTCCTAAGTTCTTTCTGTAGGGACTTGTTTATAGATATTTCGTTTATGGACTGAGTAGGGATATTTTTTCTAGAGCCTGATAGTGATGTGGTGTATGGGCCCTGAAAATTTACAACTGTGCCCATAACAATATGTTCCCTCATCCTCCACGCTGTGAGAGCTGTTACACTGAAGGGATCTTTTAGGAGACACAAACATCCCCTTCAAAGTCTGAGCATCAACAGCAGAGGGAAAAATGTGACATTCTTCCCTTTGCTGCAGCTCAAATAGGATGCCCAAATAGTCTTCTTTTGTGGACTCTGGGTTCACAAAAAGAGGACTTCCAAGTCTTTTCGGATAATTTTTTTTTTCACTCCAGTTTGCCGCAGGAATAACACAGGATTGACTGAAACGTACAGCCATTTTTTCCACAAACCAAACTTAATTTAAGCTACTTAAAGCAGTCTGTTTATTAATCCTGTACGACCATAAACAAAGCGGTTCACAACTAAAAATCTTGACACAGTATTATCATTACTTGTATTTAGTGGTGACGTGGGCTAGAACCACTCTCAACTCACCCGGTTGTATTACAGATATAAAATTCTATGAACACTCATTGAGTTGTTATATGAGAACGGACAGACGGACACAGGAAGACATGAAGTGCATTACGCACTTTTTGAACACGCATAAAAAAATTCGCCAAATAATTCAGAATGCAGCTTATCCTCGCTGAACAACTTTTCTGTTACGTTGCTTCGCTTTAACGTTATTTACTCGTTAATCTTTCATGTCTGTGGATGTCACGAAGTTCGCTATTACGTAGTTTGCTAACGGTCGCTAAGATAAACTGTTTGACGGGGCGTAAATGTGATAGTAGGAGTAGCTGCGGAGCGGTTGTAATTACTTCACTTGGCCTGGCGATACAATAAAACATTTTGTCTGAATATTTAGTTTAGAGGTATTGTGTACCGTGCAGGGTCCTCCGTAGTAGCTTAATCAGCAAGATATATCGCTGCCATGTTTGGAGGGGTCTGGGTTCGATTCCCGTCGATGTCTAGAGGAATTTCCACAGGCCTCTTCGATAGAAGCTATAATTAGCCGACTACAGGCGCGGGGAGTAGAGCTTTATTCTAGAAGTAATTCTCGATTTTTCAACCCGCACATGGAAAGGGAGGGGGATTAACTACCTCTTCGCTTTTGAAAAGGGATTTTTATATAAGCACATTCTTGCAAGCTTCTGCGTTATCTGTGAAGAGAATAATTTCCTATACGGTTGCTCCTTACAATGTTAAGACAATCTATCTTTAGTACTGTGTTTGCTCTGTATGGTATTTCATGATTTAATATATATAGTCATCATCATCATCCTTTCAAGGATTTAGGCCAGATGGCCTGTTCCGGTCTCAGTCCATCTTTTCTTCGGACGTCCTGGATCTCTTCTTCCAACTGGCCGATATTTCAAAATCTTCTTTGGTAATCTTGCTGTGTGCATCCTGTCCAAATGATTAATCAATTTTTCTCTGTATTTGTCGATTCTATCTATTATTGAATCAATACCTAATTCTTTGCGAATATCAGACCTTTTCTTCTTGTCTAATAACCTATAGCCACTGATACGGCGAATAAATTTCATTTCAGCACTTTCAATCCTTTTCTAATCTTTTGATTTAATTGTCCACGTTTCACTTTCATAGAGTAAAGTGGGTCTTGCTATCACCTTATAAGCATTTATTCTTGTATGCTTTTGAAATTTATTCGGTTCTAGGATATTTTTAATTAAACTTGTAACTTTTAGAAAATAAGAAAGCTTTAATTTTATGTATTTTTCTTCGACATAAGAAAGATAACATCCAAGATACTTAAATGAATTTACTTGTTCCAGGATGATATTTTCTATTACTATTTTGCTTCTGATTGGATAATTACCTTTAAATACTATAACTTTAGTCTTTTCATTTGAAATTTCCATTCCGAATGTTTTAGCAATATTATTTAAGGTAAAAACTGATCTTTGAAGTTCGTCTTCATGCTGAGCTATTATTATTTGATCATCCGCAAATAATAAAGAATTTAATTTAGTTAGTTGATCAATTTTAAAGCCACAATTGATAGTATTCTTCCATTCTTTGACTATTGCATTTACATAAATATTAAACAACGATGGTGACATCGGGCATCCTTGACGAACTTCTTTACGAATTCCTCCTATATAGTCATTAAAAGATATATAACTTAGATATGTATGCTCAGATTTAATTATACGTGTTTCCTTTTACGGATGGTTTTAATTATAGCGTATGTAGATATCCTACTGACTTCTTATGGGAAAGGAAGCCAATCATACAGTCAGTCATTACTCGTAATTTTAAATCTTTTTAATAACTTTAGTTCTGTTAAGCTTCAGTATATTTTCCTTTAGCATCTGAGCATCTGTTCTCGATCTCAATAAATACAATACATCAAATTAATGATATCCTGTAAGGTAACAGTAACGCACTGCATGAGTTTTCCCAGGTTAGATGGATTTAGTGCATAAATATTATTTTAAAAAAATACTTCTTTAGTTTATGCTCAAGTTGCTAAACCCCGTTTTCCTTAATGTTGAAGTTTTTAGGAGCACAACTACTAGGTTCAGAGAGGATAATGTTTAGAGATGAGGTAGTTATGCTTGGCTCTGTACAGTTACAAATAATGGTACTACATAAAGTTTTGCTAAATAATTTGTAGTAAAAATTTTGCTCAACAAAATTAACAGAACACATAAAACGTGCCCTAACTCGTGCAGGTTGTGATGAAGCCAGACAAATTTTGGTATGGTAGCGTAACACTAAAAGGAGGAGACAGCGAGAAACTTTGGACAGGGTATAAGGGACATTTATAGGGGTTGTATGAGAATTACCAAAAAGTTCACATTAGAGAAGTCGATAAAAGATGCTCGAAAATATGGTCACATGACATCAGTATGGCGTATGATCCCCTCCAACGGCTAAAGAGGCCTGACGGCGGTGAACCATAATCGATATAAGGGTGTCTATAAGATTCTGTGGCAACAGATACTGTTCTTCCACCAGCGCAGACAGCGCACCAAGTGACCGAGGAGTTAACTGTCGGGGTGCAATGAGACGCCCAAGGGCGTCTCACACATTTTCGATCGGATTTAAGTCTACTGATCGTGCTGGCCATGGCAGTCGTTGGATATCTTCAGTTTCAAGATATTCCTCCACCACTTGAGCTCTATGCGCAGTCGCGCTGTCGTGCATGTCAAGTAAGTCTGGGCCAACCGCACCCCTAAAAAGTCGCACATAGGGTTTGTGGATCTGTTCTCGGTATCCTCTGCTCAGTTATGGTATCAAAAACATGAAGGGGAGTGCGGCGAGTGATCATTATTCCGTGCCATACGAGAACACCGCCTCTAGAAACTGTCACATTCTTTGATGTTGAAAAATGCTACCGCATTCTTCCTTGTTGTCTCCCGATGAAATAACAGCTAGAATCTGTTTATAAGCTAAAACAGGACTCATCAGTCAGGGCTCCAAGTCACATGCTCATGGCAGCAGTTTCGACGAGCTCTGTGGTGGTTTTGGGGATAATGGGATACAAACCACTGCCTTCCTTGCATAGAGTCCACTTGAATTGAGCTTGTTAATACAGCCCGGTTGGAAATATTTTCACCTGTGGCCGCAGCAACCTCAAGAGACAGTTGTGACAGGATATCATAGGGTCCGTCTTGCTGTTAGAGCCAGATAGCAGTCTGTTCTGGTTGACGTAGCCCTCTGGCGACCTTTGCCAGCTCTTCTTGTAATGTTTACTCTCTCCTGAAACTGCTTCCATGCTGCGGAGACAACACTGTGTGACACATTAAGCCAACGTGCCACTTCCACCTGCGACTGCCCGGTTTCAAGTCGCCCAACGGCCCGTCATCTCAAAGAATCATCTAAAAGACGATGACTTGCCATCTTGAGTATTGGAGACGTGCTATCCCACTGAGCAAGCAAGCAACCCCCCCCCCTGAATGAAGTGATGTGGTCGTAACCTGTGTTTTTAAAGGCATGAATAATTTGCACAATGTGCGGCTCTGTAAGGTGTTAGATCAATTTCTACGGGATACTCGGAATTTGCATGCTAGAATACATATGACATCACATATTCGCCTTCGGCGGCACTATTCACAATAAAATATTCCTGGAAACATTTTGTTCTGTTAATTTTGTCGAGCAGTGTAACTTTAAGGTCCTTAATTACCATTCATCAGACCAGATTACCTTTTTGTACATTCTCAAATGTCCAGCCTTATTTCTTTGTCCGTTGTATCCGTAGCTGCTTGTTTTTAGCTGACAGAGCGGAACCTGGTGAAGCTCTCTACTGCTATACCCCCCCATCCGCCAAAGGGTTCGACGCATTGTGAGTGTACAGATTTACTTCCTTACATCCCATTGTTGCGCTGTTCTATCATTTGACCGATTGTGGCAAGTCTGTTAGACAGTACAACTCTGTTCACCCAACGTCTGCCTCTCACATCAATAAACTGTCTCTGACCACAGTTAGCTGAATGTTTTCTTATTGTTGGGCCATTCTAGTTGGGCACGTCTTGCAGCGACTATCATACCGAGCTCAAAGTCACTTAGGTCACGTTATTCTCTAGGTGAATTGCACACACACACACACACGGCCCTTTCTATCTGAATGTCTTCTTTATGCAGCCTGGTGCGGACACGTTACACTGCCTTTCACCATCATATTTAGTTGTTATCACGACCATAGCAGACTCGCACGTGGCTACGGTCGTGACAACAACTAGACCTCTTCCAGCAGCGCAGCAAGTGAAAATAGTCAAATCCATGGAAAATATGAACAGAGACACTATCAATGCGTGGTTATCATGAACTTTTCAAACAGACATAGAACAATACAAACGTATCAATTAGAAATGGTTCAGGGTGGAAAAAAAAAATACCAACAGAAATCTTGATAACAAGAGTTCCGCTGTAGTTTTCTCTGACGCTAACCATCCCAAAATTGGTTAGCGTCCTATACCAGTACATGGTATCTCTCTCTTTTCATAATGCCGATGACCTTATATGTTCCATATGTTCTATACACACAAGGAATGCTAGAATTATGAAAGCAATAATACGTTTTTAACTCGTCACATCATTCTGGGCCCCCCACAAGATTTTTCAACCATACCAAACCAGTGGACAAACCTCTCCCCCCCCACCAAAAGACACTTCTGAAAGTATGCTAGTTTCGTTACTAGTTCGGTCAGGATGAGAATTTTCCTACTCAATACGGTATCGCTCGTGTATTCAGCAGAAGACCAAATAATTTCAATCGCGCTGCCTTGATATTTAATTTAACATTTTTAAATTTGTAATGACATTTAACATTTTTTAATAATATTTAATTTATTTTTTTTAAATTATAGAAAAAAATTATAATTTCATAAATCATAATCAGTTTTTATTTTGCTTCTTGCAACGTGATCAATCAGCTGAAACTCATTAATTGCAACTGGTTATGAAAACAAAATGCAACCGCCGCCACTAAGTGGTTAAAAGTATTTAATATTAGTTAACTATTTGATTTAATAGAAAATTTGATAAACATAAATCACAGAAACATAATTTAAGTTAAATTTAAGTGAAATATGTGTGCCATTCAGATTTTATCCTTTCTTATTTTTCATTTTTTAATCATTAGGGAATTTTTATTTAGAATATTTTTGTCACTATTTCCAACATCATTTGTTTAAAAATCACTTTCCTTTTTCTTTTCTTTTCACAGATTCATCATTTCGCTGTCCTGTGGCTCGAGGACTCTTTCCATATGTATACGACTGTAACAAGTTCTGGTTATGCCGTAAATACCGACCGGTTCTTCTCGCATGCCCGCCCAACCAACTGTTCGACCATATTAGCCATTCCTGTGGGCGTCCTGGATGGGTCAGATGGTAAGATTTCCAAGGATAAGGCAGTGTATTTACATAATCTTTTGCCGTATATAAGAACTAAACTGGTTTAAATTTAGAATCAGAAAACTATCCACCTTTATTTGATATAAATGACTAACAGGATAAAAAGAAACGAAAATAAACTTAACCCCCATATTCAAAATGGAGTGTCCCTGAAAGCAGACAGACAGTGGAAAGATGGAACAGGAAGAACAATAAAGAAAAGTATAAAATGCCACGAAATCAAAAATATGATTTTTGAAAAACGAAAATTCTATCGTTTTAGAAATTTACTTTAGCCAACAGTAATTACATATGGGTATAAGCTTAATTAACCAGGCAAGGAAGGATAAGCTTAATGATTCGATTTAATCTTAAGTTGCATTACACCTGCACGAATTGCATCTGACCGAAAGTATTAGAATCATGTATTTAGTAAAACCATAACTGGTTCTTTTCAGCAGGCATTACGATGTAGCGATTCCATCATTAGTAGCACAATGTATCAGTTATAAATTTTCAACAGAATCCTTTTTTCTTTTTTTATGGTAACCTTGATTCAAAACACTGAAGGTATTGGACCTCATTCGTACTCTAGTATCGTTTTATGGATTGAAGGTTAAGAAAGCAAGAAATACTTGTTGGCGTCGGACTTCAATTTCTGTAGATTGTAATTTTCAAGAATTCGATACGAAGAATGATTAGAAGTTATAAATGAGAAAAAGGGCGTTCCATGAACTGCCTTTTCCTCATTTATAACTTTTTGAACCGTGAATAAATGATGCATGAAGTGTCCATTTATATACATGTGGAAAAGGCATGCAGCAAAAAGTGAATGTCTGTGCGATAGGGAGTTTTAAAATGAGAGATTATTAATGAACCTAACTGCACTACTCCAGATATGGGAAGAATACTCCATGGCGGGATGAAATTATGATCTGTATGGAGTTAGCAGCTGCTTTGAACAAGAGTGATGTCGAGAATGAAAGAGAAAACCCCAGTTCTTTCAGTGCAGAGAAAATAATCTTTATGATAAGCATATGTCATGAAAGGGTAGAGGCCGGGCAGTGGCAGCCAGCTACAAAGTGCCACAATAACACTGAAAAAATAAAACCAAATATTTTTTTTTGCATTTTGTATTTATAAATGATTCATATTTATTTTGTTTATTACTGATTTTGTGTTTATTCTGTATTTATAACAACCGAATCTATAAATGATTAAATATTTAATCATTTAATAATGTAGGTGTGTTCGTAAGTCGATAGCTAAAAGCGATGTGCCACTCTAACATTGCTGTCATAAAGAGAGAGATAAAGCAAATAACCACTGTATACTCATAGTGGCGCTTTGGAACTCTTCTCTATATTCATTCGAAGAACGAATGAATGGGCCAGACAAGACTGGCTCCAGTTTAAATCTTCAATGCATTTATTAGTGTTTATTTGAAATCAATAAGATGACTGGGCCGGCCATGGTCCAGTGGCCTCCGAGTAAGGAATTTGCGAGTTCGAGCCCATACACTGCAACAAAAAAATGGACACCCCATGGCGACTGTGACGCTGCAAATCCAAATGTCCTTAATAATTCTATATGTATATGTAGTAACGACATAATTGTCAATTCTTCTGGCCTCGGCCTTGAGAATAAAACAGATTTTTTTGCGAAAGGCAACGATCCCTTATGGTGATGGAAGATACAAATATGCCTATAACAGCCACATTATTAAGTATGAGTACATATAATTTTATCTAAAAATAGTTGCATATAATATAACTGCATGTATAGTTTAATATTTTTGTGGTGGCAAAGTTTAGTGCAGTGTCTTGTATCTATTAGTATTATCATTGCATAAAGATTTCTTAATTTGCAAAAGAAAAAAAGCCTTTTTTTTTCTCCAGAAATACAACAGTGGATTTTAGAAGGATTAAAGTTCGCTGAGTTTTCTTCTTTCCAGTGGAAAACAACCTGCAGATCAGCATTTAAGTAACTGCTGGTGGATATTTGAGAATTTGTAGCTGCAATTGCACAGAAAGGTTTGCAAAATGTGTTCGGTACGGTGGGAAGATATTTACCAAGATTAAAATCAGTAGGAAGATCAACTATTAAAATAAGTAAGAGATCATTCCTGTTCTTACAAGAACCAACTTTGATGAAGGGAAGAATTATTAATATCTGATCATTGCCAAGAACCCGATTAAATGACTTCCTGGGACTTGTTTTGCTCGCGAGTTGTGTTTTTCCCACTCTGGAATATTAGGGTATATCCTTTTACCAGTAAATTATAACACGATAAAGGTTTTCTAATATGGACTTACTTTTCTCATATGGAAGAGCTTTACGAGTTTCCCAAGTATTGCACTAGAAATTAGGTACAATACTTTAAATATTTTAAAGTACTGCAATACCAAGTAACTCGTTGTTTTTTTTTTTTTTTTTTGGTAGTTGTTGGCGCATAGGCTTCTGTGGCCATAATGCACCTCCCAAGGTTTTTGCAGTACTTTGATCCAAGCCCGAGGCGGGAATCGAACCCGCGACCTTTGGGTTGTCAGGCAGGCAGGCAGGCACTTTACCCACCTGGCTAGCCCGGTCGGCGTAACTCGTTGTGAAGCTTCACAACGAGTTACTTGGTATTGCAGAGTAGGTAAGATGAAAGTAAGAGTGTATCGTCCTAAAATTCATAATGTTTCCAACTAAGAAATACTCAGGCATTTGCAAAGCGAAATTTAGCAGAGAAGGTAGCAAACCGAAGCTTAGCGAAGAAGACTGTCGTAAGGGGCAGATTTTTGAATGCCGCTAACTTGTCCATTATTAAATTTCAAAAATATCCTTCCAAAGCTATTCCCATCTACAGTTGTAATGAGAAATAATATTCTCTTTAATAAAACTCTCTAAGTGTAACTTATTGAGAAACCTCAGTGTTATTAGTAGAGAGTGATTTTATTTAAAAACGTGAGCTTGAACCATAGTCACTCAAACGCATGTACTTCTGTACCCTTCTTGACCACACGGCTACTGCAGAAATAGACAGTTGCATTCGTGGTTTTACTCGATAACAACCAAATCGACGCCACGTAAAATCTATCCATCACACTACCACCAACTTCGTTGTGTGCGGTACAATCTGGGTGAAACCGTTCAGATTGTACTGCACAATTTGGACCCATATCCAAGTGGATCAATCTGATACGCACATTTATTAACAATCCGACTCCAATTTTTATTGCTATAGAGGTGTTTTTGAATTTTCAGCTTCACCTACTCAGAAATAGTCATTTCATAGACTCAATTTTAGTTTTAATGGTATTAGTTATTTAAATAAAACTTTCACGATCTGTCATTTTCTTACAAAGCGGGAGCGTTACAACCATGCGTCTATTGAAATTATTACATAATACTGTAATTACACTTAATTCTTGTCTTCTGTGACTTAATAATGATCACGAAAAATCAGATGCACGTAGCGTGGCATAGTTGCCGAGTGGTCAGGAGCGCGAGTGCTGTAGCACACGCTCTTTGAGTGGACCGGGGTTCAAGCTCGTGATTGCTAAATACGATGAACGTTTGTATTGATTGATTTATGGTACACTCCACTGACCTGGTGGTTGTGCCGGAGTATGAACAATAGTTTATTTTACATCAGTTAAGATATTTGAAATCAAATTTAACTTGAAAGTAAGTGAGAAGGCTGGACCTGAATTCGTTAAGCCATTTCAGTTACAAAACCAAATGTTTATATTTTTCTTACTTATGTACCGTAGTCTGAAAATAAAAATAATGCAATCATAGACATTTATGTTGGAGTGAGTAACCTGTATGTGCTCGACGACTCTGGCTGGGCCCACACATTTGTAGGCGCGAAGCAGCACTGAACAGGAGATAGAAACATGAGGAATCATCTTCTCAAGAATTGCCGATTTGACAACCACATAAAAAAATAAATTTTCTGTTTATACTCCGGGGCGATCACAAGGTCAGAGTAGTTCGCAAGATAGGGAGAATACAAAAATATCTCCGTATTTGGCCTGAACCCCGATCACTCAAAGCACGTATACTTATGTCCTTGCGCCTGACCTCCATTACGGTGGCCATCTTCCATGTCATCAGTGAAGCTTTCAGAATTACTGATTTCATTAAGAGAAATGCTTTTGTTTTAAAAATTGCAGATATGCTGTCCTGTACAACACACCCATTCTACCAGTCATCGACCATACCTCTATTGTTTGGAATCCCCATAGGAAGTTAACTTGAAGCTGTCCAGCGTTACTTCGTAAGGTTCCTCTCCTCCAGGAATCCTCTGTTCTGCCATTCGAATTACTGTCAATCACCCTATGTATACTTTTGTCTTAAAACTCTTGATGTCAAAAGAATCCTAACTAATTTAAAGTTTATCTATAAAATACTCTTTGGGAATTGATTCTTCTCCGGAACAATTGTAACTGATCAACTTCCATGTCCCTCCTTGGCCAATCTGACATCAACAGACTTTCCATATCCATCTGTCCACGCCATCAAATAGTGATTTACGAAATAAAGTTCTGTGAATGAACACTCCCCCCAGTTGCAAATACACAGTACAAACGTTGTTCAGTTAAACCATATTCAACGTTTGATAATTTTCATCGTGGCTGTGGAAAAGGGTATCTGCACTCAAACCAATACGTCGACATGCTAGTTCAGAACAAGGCCTGCTTCATTTCGCTTTCCTTTTGGCACAGTTGTTTTGTAATTTTTCATATGGCATTTCAAATAGGCGGCGCGTCTTTAATGGATCACATCGATGATTCGATTTTTAATTGCTGAAAGAGAAGGACTATAAGAAATTCATAACAGAATGCTGACTGGTATATGGAACGGGTCTGCGCGGGTAGCACAGTGGTATCGTCACCGTCCTCCCCACACCGGGTGGAAAAGGCCCAGGTTCGAGTCCCGTCGATGACGCGAGGAACTTTAATGGGATTTTTTCACTTCGTGGCTGAGTTAGTCGGTCTCGTGCGTAAATAGCAAGGTTTCTCCCCCCCCCCCCAGAAACTGGGGTTTTTCGTCCAGAAAAATAGACAAATCGACCAAAGAACACACGCAATTAACAGACATAAGACACACTGCACGGCAGATGAATTTAATTATTCGGGTGGCCTAAAAATAATAGTTTTTTTGGTATATGGAGCGGAGAGTTTAGTATGTAGTGAGGGTTTCTACTTAAAAGCCGTTGTCAGTATGGTGAGGAAAGCAGTAGAATACAGTGTAAGCATTCTCCAGTCTCCAAAAGCGAAAAAATACCGATTAAATCCAGCCTTTGTACGCAAGATGTTTGAGTACCTCCCCGTGCTTCCCAGCGCGTCTTTTGAAGCAAGGCATGAGTCGGGCTGGCAACGTGTGGGTGTCCATTATCATGAAACAGGATAATTCTTTCTTTGCCTTACAACCTGCCACGGTCGCTTGCGTGTAATGCTGAGGTCCAAGCGTTTAAAGTTTCCTCATACAATTCCGAATTGATCGGGGCGCAGCGGTGCAGTGCTCGCAAAAGTTCATGGTCGTGGAGTGGGGGAGGTTTAGGAGCAACACGATTACTATTGATCTTGGAGGCACTGCGACTTTATTTTAGGGCTTGTAAAGTATGTCCATCAGCGGCCCTCAGACTGCCTATATCTGGCACTGCGGCGTACAGATTTCTTACCATGTGATGTGAATTCATCTTTGGGATATCCAGTATCAAGAACCACCTTGCATTTTTGCAACTGATGGCAACTTCCTTGCATTTTTGCCACTGCTAATATTATACTAACTGGCAGAGGTAGAATAACATTCAGCGTTATACATTACAGCGACGTTCCCTCGCCACGTCTCATCGAGTACAATGATTTTAATTGTGCTTATATGGAGCCAGATGGAAAGAAGAATGGCGAACGGATTGTTTTTAGTGATGAGCCATGGCTCTGTTTGGTGAATTATGGCAGAAGGATCCGTGTGAGTTCTGAAAGAATTATTCCTGACTATATTCAACAAAAATGTACATCAGGCATCATGATATTAGTGCTATCTCTTGTAATAGTCTCTCACCATTTGTTTCAGTTCATGCCTAATTTCACAGGACGAAGTTACGCCATTGCTGTTGTTGTTGTTACGCCATTGCTGTTGTTGTTGTTACGCCATTGCTGTTGTTGTTGTTACGCCGTTGCTGTAATTTACATAATAGGGGATATTTGCATAAATACTGTTCCCTTAATGTCAATTTGAAGGGACTAGCTAACCCAAACACGGGTAAAATTCTCCTTAAAAGGATATCAGGCACTTTTCTGATGCAATGCTAAGGCGCATAACGGTTTGCACTTGCGCCAAAGCAGAAGGAGATTCGTGCTTCTACTGATGTATGCTGGTTTTATACCTAAACTAACTAGAGAACTATCTTCTGATGTCTTTTATCATTTACTGCAGCAATTTTTCTGACTCTGAGCGTATGTTATAACTGTGTGTATTGGTGTTTGTCAAATAACTTGAATATCTCTAATATTACTCCTTTATGAAAAAACTTGGAAAAATCTACAAAAATCAAAGAATTATTGTCAGTTTTAAATGCAATGTTGTCATGAATCTACTTCGAAGACTCAGCATTATCAGAGTATGTGATTTACTTTAATTATCGACTTGGGTGAAATGAATTGTGTAAAAAGTACAAAGTATAAATATTGAAGCATAAACTAACGTAACTGTGGCTTATTTTAAACCACAGTTATTTTAATTGTTTAGCATAATACGCCACGTAACTAAAGCCATGATGTGTCGGTGTACTGTGTTGTTAAACTACGTGTGTTCTATGTTTCGAGGGATGAAAAATCTGAGTTATCGGCCGGGTCCAACCATGTATCCTCGCTTTTTATGGTATGAGCTTTTATGGTAATAAAGATATTTATATTAATCTTAATTAGACAGGATTATGAAAGTTGCAATTAAAATATAGGTATAAACTTCAAGTTTTGTTACTTGTAATTGGAGTAATTCGATGTGACTACAAACGTATGGGAAAACATTCGTGACCAGTTTCATTCTACTCGTGTGGATCTCCAATCCAGACGCTGGATTGCTGCACATGAGTGGATCTCCAGTCCAGAAGCTAGATTGCTGCGCATGAGTGAGTCTCCAGTCCAGACGCTAGACTGCTGCACATAAGTGGATCTCTAGTCCAGACGCTGGACTGCTGCTGTAACATAACACTGGAGATCCAGCGTTACGTTATAGCAGCAGTCCAGCGTCAGTGCAGTGACATTTCCTACATTTATTCTGTGTAGTAACAGTGATGAGTGATAACCATGGCCTTTAACAAAACTCCATAAGAAAAAATCCACGGTAGATTAACTAAAAATGAGATCGCCAAAGAGTTTATAAGTTCAATCCATGACCTGGGAATTGATGATCCAAAACGTCTAAACACCGAAGTGATCATGCGCTATCTTACTTGGCATTTCTGCAATAACATTCATAACATTAAGGAACCAAAAGGTTCTTCCACAGGGTACATATAGGCCTATGTAAAGCGCAGAAGGCCAGCTTGTCATAACGTATTTCTGTCATAATATTCACGATACTTTTGAAAAAAACAGGTTTTCCAATAGGGTTCTTACACGTAGAACGCAAGTGGCCCGCTTTCCGGGAATCAGCACCTTCACGCAGCTTAAATGACTCGTGTAAGTTAATGGGAGCGCACACAGTAACGACGTCAGGAGTGATCATCGCTGGTTTGTGTAAATTCGCCTTCTTGCTGGAATGAATTTTAGTTTAGGATTTCTGGTTATCAGCGGCTGAAGCAGTGGACATTGTGTTGTTGCTGGGTGCTGATTGGAGAAATGAATGGGAAATATGGCAAATATGCAGAAACAAGAAGTTCTTGGTTTGCGTCAAGTCAAGCGGTGATGAATTACAAAGTCCGAGTATGGCAGGTTTCTTTTTTTGTACAGGGGAAAGATGGAGTTTTCAGTTGGAGTTTTTTTAACATATCCGAGAGCATCTATACGTTGCTTTCTACATATTTTGAAGTTATACGGCATTAAGGGCAACTTGCTACAATGGATAAAAGGATGGTTGAGTGGGAGAAGACAGAGAGTGGTGGTCAATGGATAGTGCTCTACGTGGACTAATGTTATTAGCGATGTCCCTCAGCGTTTGGTGTTGGGCCCATTATTATTTTGTACATTATATCAAATGTACAAAATACATTATATCAAATGTACAAATTTGATATAAGGTATATCAAATATAATGTCAAAGTTTGCGATGACACAAATGTTGACAGGGTTGTTAATAACAGTAATGACAGTATGCTGCTGCAACAGGATCTGGAAAAGTTGGTAGATGGGCTGATAAGTGGCACTGAAGTTTAATATTGACATAACAATGAAGTATAACATTGACATATGAAAGTACTGCATATGGGTAGCAGTAACCCCAGAGAAATGTACCAATTATGTGGTGTTACACTCAGGGTAGTGGAGAATGAAAGAGACCTTGGGGTAATTGTGCAGTCAGATATGAAGTTTTCTGAGCAATGCAGATAGGCTGCCAGAGTAGGTCATGGAGTCTTGTCAATGATACACAGGAATTTTGCGAGCAGGGCTAAGGAGGTGTTATCCCTTTGTATAAGGCAATGGTCAGGCGACACCTTGAGTACTACGTAGAGGTCTGGAAGCCTCATTTTAGGAAGGATGTATAGTTGCTGGAACGAGTACAGAGAAGGGCAAGAAGACTGGTGAAAGGAACAAAGGGGGGAATCTGATGAAGAAAGGCTTAAGTTCTGAAAATTGTAGCTTCTGGAGACTAGGCACCTACGAGGCGATCTGATTGAGGTGTATAAGGCCTTGAACGAATTGAGCAGGCTTAATACTGAGGAGATTCTTCCTCTTGCTCAGATTACAAACCTGAGGGGGGTATAGATTCAAACTGAGGAAAGACAGTTGTTGAATAGATGTGCGGAAGTTTGCCTTTAGCCAGCGGGTAGTTGATTGCTGGAACAAACTTCCATCTGTTGTTGTGGAAGTTGATAACTTAAATAAATTCAAGGTAGAACTAGATAAACATTTGGAATGAATGGATCAGTGAAATGGGAAGGTTTTTTTTTTTTTTTGGCTGATGCTGTATGTTATGTGCTTGCTTTCTTGCATTATGTGCCTCTACTAATGCTAATGCTAATGGAGGCTGTTAATGGGGAAAAAAATCCATATTTTTATGATAATCCTAACTCTGGAACTAATCTATTATCGAATAATACACGGTTCTAGATTATTGATTAACTCATCCATTATTTTTCAGATTAATCGGAATTCAGAATCAAATTGGAATTTAATTCTCAATTCCGATTAATTTCAAAAAATTTGAACAGTTGTTATTGTGAACCGCGAAAGCAGAGACACAAGGTAATTATTGTATTGCTGTAAAAACATATTTAACATATAATATTCCCTTGTACAGATATCTCTACAGATTTTATAAACAGCTATCAGATTTTCAACAGATAGTTTTTAGAACGGCAACACTGCACCCATATTACCATAAATTTATAGTTTATTACTTATATGACACGAATAGAATTATTTACATTTTTTCTTTACATAATTTAAAAATTTGGATTTTTATGGCTATTAGTGAAATTTGGATAAGTATTATAATTTCTGCCTAATTTTAAGTTAGCACAACGAAACTATGGATGGAATCTTAAAGAAACTCAGAGAAGTATCGATTTCATTTAAACCCCGGAAATCGAGAAAAAATATTGCTAGAGCATTAAAAATAATAAATTATGAACTAATGATCAGAAAGAAGGCGCCCTCCAACCAAGGACGTTAAAAATATTCAGCTTGTAATTGGATAAAAGAATATACGTTTTCTTTTTTTTTTCCTCCCCCCCCCCTTTTTTTTAATCCCAAGGAGTCATTGCAATTGAATAACACGTTTTGCAGCATTGGTAATTACTGCAACCTTACCAGGATACACGCTGCTGATTCAAAGAAGATGTGCTGGAAATTGAAGTAGCTGTCTTCTGTGCAATTCCGGCTCGAGGTTTTTTTTTTTTTTTTTTTTCCGTTAAATCCAGGCTTTGGCGGGTATTTTTATTGATGCTTAATATTTTCTATTGCCGACTACAAAACTTTCGGTAAAGAAACTCTCATCCTATACGCATAGATTTTCACTTTATAACACTTGTTAAATCAATATTAATTTCATATCTGAACATTTAGTGATAATATTTTTTTTCAATTTTTACAAGGAAACCAAGTTCGATTAAACTTATCAATGAAGGTTTGTTTTTTCATAACTGCCTTCACACTTTGACTAGGTAATTTATTTGGCTGTCTTTATTATTGATTCGTACTACAACCAGATGTAAAGGATGGTTACATCATTCTGGCAGGCTCTTTTCCATTCTCTATTTGGTAGCTGAGTCTTCGTTGCCAGCACAATGGCTATAACTGCTGTTCGATTTATATTTGTGGAAAATGCCTTTCTAGGTTAGATTCTCGTCAGAATGGGATGAACGTTTTCTTCGCACTACAGATGAACTGGTTTGTCTCAAAGAAAGAAACTTCAGTTTTTCATCCTTAAAAAACAAGCTCATGATTCTCGTAGAGTTTTAGGTGCATCAGCAATACTGCACCGTATATAATATGTCTGTAAATTGCGTATTGCGTGTATATTGTGGTAGATTTGCTGGACAAACAAACTCGAGTTTCCGGGAGAGAAAAAACTGTGCTATCCTCACCTGAGACCGAGGTCGTTATGAAAAAACGTCCACAAAAATTCCTTCATTGACGCGATTCGAACTCAGGTCTTTTCCACCCAGTTTGGGAGGACGCCGATTCTACCAACTGTGCTACCCAGGAATGCTCAAAACATGCAAACTGACTATAGACTGAACATAATCTACAGACACAATATAAATAATATATTACGTGTTTATTACTCCAGGACGATCATATGGGATCAGAGGATTTTACAAGACAAAGAAAAGAATATTTTCGATATGATAATATTCAAGAAGTTCTAATGATTCTAGTACGTGCCGTGTGTAATCCTGTACCTTCATAATGACCACTTGGTTACAGTCGCACGATACCGACGCCTCATGGTCTTAGTCACCTTGGCGCGTATTCTAAACAGTCAAATTCAAGATAATCCAACTTCTTCCATCCCTTGACCTGAAATAGGGGCAGTTATCTAAAACTTATATACAATGATTGGGACCTGCTGCCAAACCTGCAAGAGTGTCCTCGAGAAGAACACTCCTACCAACACCCAACATAGTCATCCTAAAGTCAACAGGACAAGATGAACATACAAGCGAAGAAATAAAGAAGGTGGTAATGGAAAACCTGCGGAAAGACCTCGAAGCTATCCGAATTAAAGCAATAAGGAAAACAAGAAACCCAGGGATTGTAATAGAAACGGAGACCAAGGAAGAAGCGGAAATAATCATGTCCAATGCAAAGATCCCAACCTTGGGCCTTACTGCGGAAACCCTAAGAAGAAAAGGGCCATCTGTCATAATATTTGACGTGGACCAAGACATCACCCCCGAGACTCTAACCGGGGAAATCTATAGGAAAAACCTACAGAGAGGACTACCAGAGAGGGATGAAAAGCTAATGGTAATGCCCAAGTATAAAACAAGGGCCAGAAGCAGCGGAAACTGTAACTGGGTAGTGGAGCTGGCCCCAGAGGCCTGGCAAGTCCTTCGGGAACAGCGATCAATTTATATAGAGTGGAGTAGCCACAGGTACAGAGAACACGTGGCTATAGTAAAGTGTTTTAGGTGCTGCAAATATGGGCACACGACACACACATGTAATCAAATGGAACCAACCTGCGGCCACTGCTCCGAAAAGGGGCACAACTTCAGTAGCTGCCCAAACAAAGCAAAAGACCCTGTATGCGTCAACTGCAAGCTACTAAGGCTAGATCATACGCATTCCATAAGAGATCCAAAATGTCCGACATATCAAAAGTTCAAGTGTATATATCAACTCAGAACCGATTATGGGTACGCAACGTAAAAAATATAACGATGGAGTGCTAAAAATTCACCAAATAAATGCGCAACGTGCGAAAGCAGTGGTCGCCCAAGTATGCCTAAAAGCAGAAGAAGACAATGCTGATCTCATCCTTATTCAAGAGCCCTACACTCACATGAAGAAGGTTAGGGGATACCCTGCTCAGGTTTAAAATAGTACAGAGTGACGAAGATACACCGTGGGCAGCAATTATAGTCCGCAACCCAGAAATAACAGTAACCAAGATCCCACAGTTATGCAGGCCATGGGCAGCATGTGCACATATAATCAGCTCTGTCGGCTGCCTATATGCAGTCTCTCTCTACTGCAGACCTGGCGTCGAGATTGACTTCGCCATTACATATCTCCAGGATGTCCAAACTACCCTAGCAGGACAGAGGATCATAATAGGTGCCGACGTCAACTGCCGATCCCCAGTCTGGCACAGCGCCACGCCGGACCGGCAAGGCACCAGAAACGGCCAAAGACTGGAAGAGTTCCTGGCTAACTCAATATTGACGGTTAAAAATCAACCTTTCTGCCTCCCAACCTTCTGTAATACACTTTGGGAGGCGACCATTGACATCACCCTAATCACAAGAAATATCGATTCCCACGTGACCGACTGGACGGTGCAAAATGCTTGGACCACGTCGGATCACCGTACCATCACCTACCGGATACAGAGAACCACAGCAAGAATCGCAACAGAAAGGACGATGCTAAACAGATTTGCAATCTCCAAAGCCAATTGGGAACTCTACCGAGAACAGCTTATTAGTAGAGCCCAACATGATAGAATTGGGCAAACCAGACAGTATGGCCAAGAAATAAGAGAGGACCCAGACGAACTGCAACAAATAATAACAAACATCATAACCAAGGCAGCTGAAGTTGCCATAAAAAGAAAAACGCTTTCGAGCAAGACCATGCCCTGGTGGACCCCAGAGCTGCAACGACAAAGGAGATTAGTCCAACAAAAAAGGAAGGAATATCAGAGAGCACGGAGGTCGTGGCCACCCGCTGAGGTCACTTACCTGCGCCGCCAATATACAGTACTGAGAAATACTTATACCGAGAGTATAAAGAAAAGTAAAAAGTCCTCCTGGGAACGACTGGTCTCAACTAAAGGTAATGAGAATCCCTGGGGAGTGGTCTACAAGATCACAACAAATAAACTCCCCAGGGGGGAAATAACCACAGCAACTATAACGCCGCAACGCACCCTCACCACAACATGGGACGACTCGGTGGCCAACATTTTGAACACCATTATAAAAGACCCACCGAATATACTCACGGAAGACCAACAAGCTATCATACAGGCAAACGAGACCTATAACACCCAACAAATGGAGCCGCCAATTACCATGGATGAGCTGCAGGAAGCTGCAACACAAATGCGCAACAAGAAATGCCCTGGCCCTGACCTCTTGGACCCAGAACTCGTTAAGAGGGCGGTGGAGCACATACCGGAACCCCTGCTGCACCTATTCAACTGCTGCCTCAGAGTGGGCCATTTCCCAACTAGCTGGAAAACAGCACATCTCAAGCTCATCCTGAAAAACCCAACTAAACCACCTGAACAACCAAACTCTTACCGTCCTATAGCGCTGCTATCAACACTAAGTAAACTCCTGGAGAGAATACTACATCGAAGAATACTCAGCCACTACAAAGAAGCTGACCTAGAGTCACCCAGACAATATGGGTTCAAACCCGGACTCTCCACGATTGAAGCAATTCGGAACCTCCTAGAAAGCGCAGCACAATGTAATGAAAAGTACTTCCTGGTAATTGCGGTCGACTTCGCTGGGGCGTTCGACACCCTCTGGTGGCCGAGCGTCCTGGGCAGACTCCGCAAGGCAAAAATCCCCATGAATTTATATAATTGCATTAGATCCTACCTCTCAGATAGAAAAATCAGGGTAATGGCACCGTTCCGGAGCCTGACAAGATCGGTCCGCAGGGGCTGCCCGCAGGGATCTGTCCTGGGGCCGCTCCTGTGGAACATTGTTTTTGATGAATTCCTGGCACTCGACTTGGGTGATGTCAACGCACAAGCTTTCGCGGATGATCTCGTCCTAACGGTGGCAGCGAGCTCTAGATCACAGTTAGAAGCCCGTGCAAACCATGCACTGCAAGTGCTCCAGGACTGGGCAAACCTGCATACACTGGAGATTTCCCCGACCAAAACGAACTCAATTCTACTGAGAGGAACACTCAACATCAGACGGCCGCCCCAGATAAAAGTAAGGGGAAGCACAATCAAACTGGCAAAACAGATGAAATACCTAGGCATTATCCTAGATTCCAACCTGTCCTTTAAACAACACCTCTTATATCTGAAGGAGAAGCTGAGAAAATACGCAGCACTAGTAGTCAGAGTAACACGCAGAGACTGGGGACTAAACAAAAGAACATTATCCCTCTACTATAAAGCAATTTTCGTCCCAGCAATTACTTATGGAGCCCCAATATGGTACGTCAAAGCAAGAACTGCAGTAAATAAAAGAATCCTCGATACAATACAGCGAAAAATACTCCTCACCATCACCAGGGCGTGTAACACGGTGAGTACCTGTGCGTTGCAGGTCCTGGCGGGAACTCTCCCTCTGGACCTGGAGGTGGCGAGATGTGGGTTGATGTACTACCTGGCAAAGGGAACACCGACCACGTTTGACACTTTTACACTGGACCCTACAAACAACCACCGAATGGAAAAACAGAAAATCATGGAACACCTGAAAGAAACTTGGCAGAGGAGATGGCAAGAGACGACCAAGGGTGAAGTCACACGGAAATTTATACCCTACGTAGACAAGACCTATCCAAAAGCCCCCAAATGGTTCTACCCAGGACTGAACACCACCTTCCTCCTGACGGGCCATGGGCCCTTTAACGCAAAACTGAATTCATTCGGACTGACCGAGGACCCAACTTGCACCTGTGGCAATATGGAGACGTGGCAACATATCATGCACAAATGTGAATGCTATGAGGAACAAAGATCAGTACTCATCACCAGTATAAAATTTGTACCAAAAGACAATGAGCATCACCTCCTGGATTCGGAAGACGAGTACACCGCGTTCAGCCGCTACGCCCAGGACATCTTTAACAGAAGGAGAACAGAAATCGCTATCCGCAACAATATGGAAACATCTGAATAGAAGAACTCCATTGAAACTAACCAAGGAGGAGACATTCAAGACTACAGCATGAACATACCGCATGACTACAACCGATCAGAAGAAATTACCAACAAAGATAACTCTCCATTCATGACCTGGTGCAAATGGCCAGGACTGATGCTCTCAACGAATATGACTACCTGAATTGACATCAAAGCAGTACTACAAACTGACCAGAGTCATCACTCCTCTTCCTGATCCCATAAGATGAACACGAGACAAGTGAGACTGAACCAAGACTGTGACCCACCTGAAGCAACACTGAACTGAACATCCAAAAACCATGACTGTGACTGCAGCTACGCTGTTGCCTCGCCTTTTGGCGATCTGGGTTGGACACCTAGTCTGGCCCACTTTCTCTCCATATCCTGGCGGTGGGAGGGGCCGGGACCGTCCCCTCCCCCGTCTCCCCCGTTTACTTCTCCTGGTGCGGCATGGGCATGCCACACTGATATCTGGGGTCGTCTACCCTATTGGCCTCATACTTTGTCTTTCCCCTCCAGTCTTCAGTCTTTCCCCCACTCTCTCTCTCTATACATCACAGTGTACGCCCCACACGACAAAATCTTAAACTTCCAAATTATAACAGCCAAATCGTGCATCAATTCCGAAACTTAACCTCATTAGCGAACCACCCCCTAAAATCGCGTTATTATTATTATTTTTATTTATTATTACTATTTTTTTTTTTTTTTTTTTTTTTTTTTTAGGCCCTAGCCACTGAAATCTCAGGAAATTAGGTGGCAGGGCCTGCCAGAGTAAATAATTATGCTGGGTGTACCTGGTCTGCCTCCACGGGGCTGAGTGTGGGCAACGTTGGGCCCCAGCAGGGGTCTAGCGGCTAAATGGCCAGAGGAACAACGATACACAACACAATACTTCCAAATCCCATACACTTTTAAATCTCTGGCCTTAACAGTGATCTGTTACACTCACAAAGAAAACCACGCGGAGATGGGGGAAACCCCTGGTGCCGTTTGACACGAACACACTTTACACTTCACTTTACACTTACAATGATTGGGGTCAGAACTAAGCAGGAAAAAAAAAAAAAAAAAAAACACAAAGCGGTAACGAGAATCGAACATGGAAGTTTTTCCGAGCTATTACCGAACGAGAAATTAATTTTTCATGAAGTACCGGAGTCTCGAAGATTATCGAATTGCTGATCTAAGAAATTACATAAAATAAGTCGTTGATCTGTTTAGGGAGTAAACTTATTTGGAAAGACTTATCGAGAGAGAGAGAGACGAAAAGAAATTTTCCACTAGCACAGACAACAAGATAATTGGTTTTCTTGTAGGAAGATACTTTCTTCTCAAAATTGTAAGTCAGAGAATTTGGAGAAAATTGGCTACGAAGCCTTGCATAGGCAGTTACTTCAAGGTTGGCTTAGTTTCTTAATCGTACTCACTAAAAAAACAATAGACAGATAACATGTTGATTCTCTTTTACCGAGGGCAGTGACACGGTGGAACGGCCTAAAAGAGGAAAGTTACGGCCTAAGAAATTTTTAGTAAAATTTATTAAGTAAAAATTTGAAATGACAACAGTGTCAAATACACAGTAGGATCGTTTAATTCGCAGAATGGACCTATTAATTTTAATCTTAGTCGCTGATGTGTGCCAGTCCTTTTCGAAATAATCTCCTTCGAAGTGATAAGCTTGAAAGTGGTTGTTGTGACCACAGATTCTCGACCTTCTTTAATGCAGCTGTGTCACTTAAAAATAACAGTTTTCTTGAAAACCTCGTCTCCCTAAACCTCTAACATTTCTCTCGCAATCTCTGTAGCACTGATACCTCGTTGAACACAATAACAAATAACAAGACATTGCTTGATCTTCAAATCTTCCATTATGTAGCTCACAAAAAAGGTTCATACTAACAACACGTAATTAAGGCCACTTTGCAACTACTATAATTAACATACAATGTCAGAACTTGCAACTGTATCAGTGTATCCTTGAACATACGCTGTCCTACCATCTATCTCCAATTAACTTCGGTGGTTGTACGGTTGCGCTGTCATTGTGCCAATTAAATGATCAGCAGGTATATATGACCTACTCAAAAAAAAATTCCTTTGTACCATAAAAATATAAATCCTTACTAGCAGTGAGTTACATAGACTTGTTTTACTACTTGGCACGCTCAAAATGTGAAAACACTGATTAAGATTAACAAACTATTTCAAGAAGGGAAAAATTGGTTACAGTGAATATAAAAGTAAAATCACAAGTACAAACTAGTGTAAAATTCTTTGTATTTTTCAACAAGAGACTCGCAGAGAGTCAGCAGACCTGTTTTATTTTTGCTTTCCCTAATTAGCCTATGTTATTACATAGAAGCAGATAAGAAATATTTTCCACAGATGAAATCTTCTAGTTTGTTTTTGTAATAAGTTTGCTTAGCTGCTTTGAAGCAGTGTGAATTTCTGATAGTTTTAAATTTTGATGTAATGATGGATTTGGTGGCTTTTAAGAAAAAAAGTTTAAGGAATTTCCTTCATATTGTGCAAGTAATTTGAATGGGCTTTCTTGCTGACAACAGGAATTTTTTTTACTCCTTATGTACCATTCTACGCTTTTTTTTTTTTTTTTTTTTTTTCGATGGCATCGAAACCTTGGTTATACAACTAGAAAAACCTGAAAGGTCTTACAATAGGACGTTTCGAAATATGTAATAATACTTATATCGACTTATGAGTAATTCAGGATAGAATATCCTGGCATTTTTGGGCAACTCTTTAGGCTACATGGAATTTATTTGGCACTTCCAGTCTACACCACCTTATAGCCGATGATACACTAAACTTTTTATTTAAAAAAAAAATTGACACTTTTCAGTATTTTTCCATTTATACTCCACGATTATATGTGCAACCAAAACAACACACAAAAAAAAAATCCAAATTTCCTGTTGAAATCACATGAATCACAGAATCACAGACCATGAGACACCAAGCAATCATCAATATTTGCCAAATGTTTCGTCATAGACTATGCTAAACAGGTAGACAACTATCAGGGAGGTTGTCTTATGCAAGTCTATAAACCTTGGAATATAAGATATCTTCTGTTTTAATCAAAAGGAATAGTCCCTCAGGCGCATAACTCTACTCGAGTAGATAAGCTTAACTATATTCTTTGAGGTGAGTGAAGAGTTCAATGTGGTCACTTTACATTGATTCACTACACACTAAGTAGATAGATCGAATTAACTGACACACGTCTAGGAAATCTAGATTAGTAGAGTTTCCCTTTGTGAATAGCGTTTTCAATGAAGTACTGTTTGAAAGGCTTTCCTGTAACTGGCCAAGCTTAATTTGAAAGTCATGCGTCAATGCCACAAAAGCAGAAAGCAATCTAGAAAGGCTTATCTTATTACCGCCAATAATTATGAATCAACTCTCAGCTTCGTTAGCTACCCATTGCCGGTTTTATGGTTTCAGCTGCTGAACAGTGAATATACCAAAAACAATAATACCTACACAGACAAGGATTAATTGCAAATTTATTTAATAATACATTCACTTTCGCTTAGGAGGCAACAGTATTTAAGAAAAACGTGAAGATAGTTACTTTCACCACACAGACTGCGTCATATAATTGGTTTCCTTTAAGGGAGCAAGGAATTTCAAAGAACAATTTAAAAATTTGTTTTTATAGAAGATATGTGCGGTATTAATCTTAAAGAATTGTTGGTATTTGAAAATCCGTTTAATAAAGGAAATAATCTTATTCTTCTTGTTTTTCAGTATCCAATGATGACGATCGATGGAAGACCTCACTTCCGCACAAGCAGTGATGAAGAAGGGTGCATGAAATCCTGCTGCCACCACCCTGACTGAAGTGCGTGCATTTTTTTTTTTTTTATGTTACAAACTTCTATTCCCATTCATCTGGACGTTTCTAGTGGCACAACTGTGTATCCCGGACCTCTGTAGATGCTTATTGCCAGGACAAGTCCTATTTCTAAGAAAGCAGTCCTTAAAATCGTCGTGCCTCTGCAACGCCTTATTTGTATTAAAATGTGTAAGTTATAAAGTAAGGCACAAGAGCTTTTTCAGAGGTTAAATACTTTTTATATTATCTGATATGATGTCATCATTTGAACTGCGTATGTTGAAAGGCTAATCGGACTAATTATATGCACTTTAGTGATTAATATTTGGAGAGGTTAATGAGAAAACTGCATGATGTGGAAACTTCAAACTCTAAGAGTGTGAAAGCATTTTTAATTCTAACAAAAATTAAGTTGTAAATGATTTGTAATGTATTGTAATAATTGTAACTAACTTTTTTCTCTTTGCGACATCGGAAATTTATAATATCATTATTAATGTAAAAGAAGTACTATAAATGTAATAAGTATCTCTACATTGGAAGCTTGGTGTCCTGAAGAAGAATGGAGAGAGAGAGAGAGAGAGAGAGAGAGAGAGAGAGAGAGAGAGAGAGAAAGGTAGTTTTCAGTGGCAGCTTTAAGCACAAGCAAAGCAAGCTCTGAAGGATCGCTCCGCGTAAAATATAAATCATTCAAAGGTGGGAGAATTTTATATCAACAAAAACAATGTTTTTAATAAGAATTAAAACAGTAATGATATATTATTTACGGTCACACTGTACATAACATATACTACTGTATCACTACTGTATTTCTAAAATCTTAGACCTCGCTCTGGGTTTTCGCTGTAGCTAAAGCTGCTTTTCATTTCTTAATAATCATTAAGTATTGCAATTTAGGTACAAAGTTTTATTCGATTTTTTTCTCTTGCTAACGGCTAATAAAATAAATTGTTTCTAAGTTTACACTAAATTTTTAGTAGTGAAATTACTGCTTTAAAAAAATAAAAAAAAAATAGGTCTGAAACTTTTATTCACACTAAACGTGGAGGGGGGTGTCATTGCTGACTCCCAGGACTGTTCAAGAATACAGCAAAATTATTTTAGTACCGGTACATACAAAGAAAATCAAAAGTTTTCGGAGGTGAAACCTATCAGAACTCTGTATTGTCTGTGAAGTAAGTAATTTAATGTAGTCCAGTTTCTTATGAATAAAGTTTGTTTACGAAATTAGCATTTGTATCTGAATGAATGCTACATTATACATGCATTATTAAGTCGTGCTTAACTAATGAAAAAATTAGCTAAAGGTACAGGTACAGAAAACGTCAATGAAGAAAGAAATTGTAACTCTGTATATAAGTTCGGCTAATTATGGTTTCTATTTATCGTTATAACCGTGGTTACTGTAAATCAAGACAGGGTAGTTTTGTGATTCACTTAACCATATAATAATTGCAATGCTACTGTTATTAAAATTTCAAATAACTAAACCACGGTTTCCTAAACTTATGAAATTAATAACAAAATTATAATACATGTACTTTAAGATTTGTACAAAGAGAAGGTTGGGTTTTATGTGCCTTAAAACTGGAATGTAGGTTTGTAAATCACAGTTTTAAATAACCGTGGTCTTCGACATTGAGATTGTTTAAAAGACGATTAAAAAATGTTCTGTTTAGACTCGGGCACGACCACATAGGTCATAGGCGTTTACAAATAAGCCCTTTGAAAATGAATGTAATCATTAACCATATTCTAGACTTAAACCTAGGTAATTGTCAAATCCGTGTACTACTGTACACGGATTTGGGTTGACCGAAACCGTGTACTACTGTACATGTACTCTTACATTAACTGTTTGGCTAAACACAACTGAATTTAGCTTCGACTATTTTTCGAACTTGGAAATGATACCAATAACGATTCAACAGCAGTTATTGCTGGTAATTAAATCGCTAGGTGTTTTTCATTATTCAATTTACACGTCTTCACCCTAAATGAAACCAATATATTTGTAGCGGAAAACTTATAATCTGATCTATCTACGAAAAATGTAAACACTGTGAAAATTATTAGAGTTTAAAAAAATCTCTAAAAGTCAAATTAATAAATTAAACTCAAATTTCTGAAGTGCGTCCGTCCCGTTCTTATTATTCCACATTGGGTATGGAACCGAAAAAAAATATATATACACAACATAATGCATAAATTACCATGCTTTTTTTAATAGTAACCTGCAGGATTACTTCCAGGAAAACACAGCACCAGTCTATCAAGCCATAAGAAAGATAGACAGCCGGCACATAACACTCAATCTTGACAAGGAGACTCCATGGCAGACACTACAATGACCATCCTGACTATATAGATAAGCTGGCTTCCGACGTATGGCTCATGATCGGGAAGCTCATCACCGAGACCGAATGATTCATGCTCACCATCCAAGACCAGGTAATCAACACCAAGAACTACAGGAAATACATCGCTAAGAATCTAGAGTGACAAATGACACATGTGGCCGATGTCACCTGGCCCCTGAAACAATCCAACATGTCACTGTGGGATGCGGTGATATGTTGGATTGTTTCAGTTTTTATGTTTCAGATTTATGTTGGATTGTTGGATTGCGGTGATATGTTGGACACTCACAGATAATCAGGTCGCCATAACAGTACTAGAAATAATAGTAACAGAAGCTAGAGCAAAAATACCAGTTTATGAAAGACCGTATTACAAGTACGAACCCTAGGCCATACTAAAGACTCCTACGGACAATGCGATCCTACACAACAAACCAGACATAACGTTCATTGGCAAGATCGACATTGCGGTGCCCAACACCAGCAACCTCCAGAAAACTTACGAGGAAAAGATCAGGAAGTATACAGACCTAAGACATGAAGTCAAAGAAATGTGGCATATGGAAGACGTAATGACCACCCAGCTCACCGTGTCAACCACCGACTTGGTGCCAACGAGCCTCCATAAGAACCTAGCAATAATAGGCCTCACAGAGAACACTTACATGGAACTCCGGAAAGCTGCGATCCTGAACACCAGTAGGACAGTAAGAGAGTTCCTCGACCAACATTAATAATAACAATAGTAATCGAACACAACCAACCATCCCATGCACTTGGTACCAGTACCCGTCACGGGGCGGAAAAAATCCTATAAAAGGAGAGAAAGTTTTAAAAACTAATAATATTATTACTATAAATATTTGCCAAATGAAATCAGAACATCCGTGAAATATTTATTGCATTTCAACTGTTATTAAAAATCCAGGCGGAAGTAAGTAAGGTATTACAAAAAATTGAATGTTGCACTGTCAGGTATGCGCAATTAAGTGAAGACAATTACTTTTATATATCATTAGTTAATTAATTGGTAATAAGATAATTAGTTATTAACTTTTAACTTCTACTGTTCACAGAAAAATAAAAAAATATAATAATAATTAATTTAAGAAAGAAAAATCGAATGTGTTTTAAATGTAACGCAATCCGTACATTACCTAACTTGTTTTATTTATTCATTTTTACTATAGATGTTACCATGGGCATTACTTATCTGAAGGGCAAGTATAATTCTTTCATTTCCTTCTAACCGACCAACATCTACTCACTGCAATACTTCAGACTCACCATAACTTTGACTCTTAAACGATTCAGACCTAGCTGAAGGACAGAATGGTTAATAATTTGAAATTCAATGAAGTCTCTAAGATGTTGCGGTTCTCCTAGATTACTACAGGTTCATTTAAGTTCAAAATCTTTAACTGCTTCCTGGTAACTGATTAGTACTTTTTTCCAAGAAGAGAGGATAATGTCTGTATAAGTTTTCCTACGTTTCTTTCGATCAAATGGCCTCAATAGTTAGTTACAGCAGTTATAAGAAAACAACTACCAAGAAAGTCTCACTAATCTTCCTAAAATGGCCAATTTTCTTGTGTATAATAATTACCTTTGCTTGGTCATGTAGTTCAGGGTAATATAAGAATTCTTTATTGTCTTTTGGACAATTCAGAAGTTCTGCATTGTCTTTTGAATAACCTACAACGCGCTCGCACACACACTGATTACTTCGCTAATTACCTTTAAAGTGGCCCTTAAAAAAGAATGCTATTTTGTTCTAGTCACATACAGAGTTTTAGATAGCCAACTGCACTTCAAACAGATTTTGAAGTGTGGTTGGCTATCTCAAATGGCCCCAGATTTTAACTTTACGCTTAAGAGCTGGGACCATGGTAATTACAGCTAACATTTGGAACACTCATTTAAGACCCCTGGATACCTGAATATAAGACTTTAAACTGTTCATTACAACAGAATAATGACTTTATCAATAGTCAAGTTTTCCAAATCCGCTCAATTTTTGAATTAAATATTTTCTTCTGTTCCATACAAAAGAAAGATGATACAATTTTCAAATTGTATCAAAAATTTCAAAGGAATGTTCGCTCTTACTCAAGCGATCTTTCATTTATTTTATTTAGCATGATGACAACATCCCAAAGAATACCCAGAAATGTCACATTTAAATCAGTTTAGCAAAATGAATGTATAGCTGTAGTAGTATATCTGTTACATTCGTAATTTCAATAAAATAAATTAATTAAATCAAGTGGTGCAAGTGTTTAATCTTTATAAGTATAGAAAACCGAACCAAATATACTTCTTTACGAAATAAAATCCCCATGTATCGATTTCAAGACAGCCATCTTTGCTAAAAAATGTCACAAAGACACTTTGAATGCTTGTTTGAAGAGGAGAGCAATAGGGAAAACAGAGGCAGATCAAAGTCAAGCTGGAAGTGGCTAGGTGGCTGAATATTACATTCAGCGTAAGAACAGACTGCGGAACCAGTTCCAAAAACAAGCAAACTATCTCCTTCTGCTACCACATGATCACCTTCCATACCGTGTGGAAAAGGCCTGGATTCCAATCCCGTTTCGAAGGAGGGGGCAAAATCATAGGCTTTTTACACACCGTGGTCGAGTTAGTCGATCTCAGGCAAGGGTGGTCGTGTGTCTTTTGGACCACCGGAAGCTTGGGTTTTTATCCATCAAAACGGCCTCACCGAATACATGAAATGTACAAAACTATACACCGATGCCTCGTAGCCTTAGTGTCCTTCGTGCAAAAAACTAACAAAGCAAACTTTGTCTTTAAGACTTGTTCGAGATCATCTCATGTCATCTCCAAGAAAGATGAGTTAGAAGGACCTTTACCTAGACGAAAGACCCTGCACTTTAGTAGCTCTACATGGGCATTACTTATCTGAATTACTACAGTAACCATAGCCAATAAAACGATTCTTCTGAATCTGCTCGCCTCATTCCTGTGGAGTTACTGGCCTTTTAGACTTGTGATGTGATTCTTGTTCTCTGGGTGGCACCAAGTTTTTTTTTTTTATTTACTATTATTATTTTTTATGTATACAGTATTTTTCCTTTTTTGGGGGGGAGAGAGGAGGGGAGAACTTTCTATCTCTTCGAAGATAACTTTGCTCGCACTATTTTGTCTCTAGTGGAACAAGAATTTTTTTTTTTTTTTTTAAACGTATGCTGACCCTTTTGGGTGGTACCTTGTTGTTGTTTCCCCATGGCTGAGATTATGCCCGTACTGTTAGGTTGGGCTTTTGCGGTGTGAAAGAAATTTTTTTTCCCTTAGGAGTAAAAACTTATTCTTACTCTCTAAAACTTACACTTACACAATGGCATTATCTATATTTCACCCTGCTATGTACATTTTATTCTCATGCTATTACTTATTTTTATCTACCCCCACTTGCATATACTGCCGTACCAGGGTAAAGATGTACACTTCAAACTGAGTAAAAAATAAAATGAAATAAAAAATAATACTTTATCACCAAGTGATCTCCAACTAAGATCACTTCTATATTGTCTTCTATAATTTCCCCTCTCTCTCTATTCCAAACCAGTTCGAACACGTGCCGCAACCACTCAACATCCATTTACTGTCCAACTTCAAACTGAGTAAAAACTAAAATGAAATAAAAAATAATACTTTATCACCAAGTGATCTCCAACTAAGATCACTTCTATATTGTCTTCTATAATTTCCCCTCTCTCTCTATTCCAAACCAGTTCGAACACGTGCCGCAACCACTCAACATCCATTTACTGTCCAACTTCAAACTCACAGAGCCAACTTTTCTTCTTCCTCATTTATCCTTTCAATTTCCGTTTTCTGGAAAAACCTACTTTCACACGTATTTTCCTGAAATTACAATCTACAGAAACTCAAGTCTAATGTTAACAAGTATCTTCTTTCATCTTTTAAACCTTTAACCCACGCATGGTACCAAAGTGCTTTCTAATACCTTTCATGTTTGGAGTTTTCATTTTAAAAAAAGCAAGAAATCGAGTGAATTTACGGACTAACTAGAGGGAAGGAAGGTTTTTTTTTTTTTTTTTTTTTGTTAGTTGTTGGCGCATCGGCTTCTGTGGCCATAATGCACCTCCCAAAGTTTTTGCATTTTACTCTGATCCAAGCCCGAGGCGGGATTCGAACCCGCGACCTTTGGGTTGCCAGGTAGGCACTTTACCCACCTGGCTAGTCCGGTCGGCAAAAGGGAGGGAGGGGTGAATGTCCGTTAAATTGAAAGTTATTTTTCGAGGCCATTTTAAAGTTAAACAATAAAATATACGCTTTTTATTTACCATGACTGTACTGGTTCATACATAGTACACAGAACAGTGAATTTAATTCAATGATTGCAAACATTTCTGAAGAATTAATGAAATGTCGAAATGTTACAGAATAAGGTTTTTCGAAATCTATAAAGGCTAAATGAAGACGAGGTAGGGTTCAAGTTTACGGTCTCAAAATACATAAAGAAAGAGCTGAATCAAGCTATTTTATAAGTATTCTTAAATTTCAGAAGCTTTTTTGGTAAATATAAGGCGGGGATCAATAAATAGAGGCAATTTCTCTCCAGCGTAGAAATTCTGCACAACAGGGAGCCCCAATCAAGAGCACGACACACTACGTAACAAACTGAAACCAGCCATTCGAAGCAAATGCAGAGACATCTTTCTCAAGGTGTTCGCCTTCTTCGTGACAATGCCTATCCTCATACGGCTGCTGTAACGAATGAAACTCGGTCAGGTGAATCTCGAGATGCGCACTCATCTACTGTTCAGTCCGAATTATGCACCGCCAGATTATCACCTGCTCGGACCGTTAAAAGAGGCCTTTCTGGGTGGTCGATTCTTTCGAAGAGGAGATCAACCAAACGATGCATAACTACAGCAACCACCAAAACGCAGATGGCATCGGAAGCTTGTCAATCATTGGAGTAACAGCATAAGAAATAAGGGATGCTTCAATGGAAAAATATCAAGAATAAAAAAAAAAAAAATACTGTATTTCTTTTGCGCATTCGACTATTATGAAATTGGCTATACCTATAAGTCGTCTTCGCATACACTTAATATCGACTAGTTATGGCTTTGCTTTCGAGAATCACTCAAGTCCAACTAATATTCGGATTATATACTGCAGAATTAGGCATTAGTGTTTAATCTCGTTATGGATTTAAGTTTATGTTAAGAGACAGCGCAAAAACCAGGAATAAAAATCGAACACGAAGACACGAAAGAAAAATTACTTCACTGGATAAATTTAATCGGAAAAGGGAAAAAATCCTTTGGCCCGACACTCGCTGATGAGACTGAAATCAAGAGATTAAAGCAAATTACTTCTCTAAACACTTGTAAACAGCATTTGATGAGACATCGCGATTCCAAGTCCGACGCCAAAGGTGGTGCATCATCGGTGTTCCTTCGAAATTAGCTACTTGCCGAGAATAGCCAACTAATTTCATCACCAGCGAAACCATCAAGTGCGGATGACAAATTTCCTTAGTGAAGCGTGCCTGGGAATACAGGGACCGGCGTGTTTGCCTCGGGTTGTAAAATATGCGTTCAAATCAAGTAATATATGCAAATGGTGTTAATACATGAATCACCGGTTTCCCTCCAATCACAGATGTCTGTTGGCAATTTTCGTACGAAATTGGTTCGGCTGCCGTAAATTGAAGTTGATGAGGTCGGAGGCATTCACAGTCGATGTAGCGAGAAAAGCGCCGATAGTTGTTAATATTCTGGAAAACGGTTGATAAATCGCGAGAGGTGAATGATAGAAGAGCTAAGATCCACAGGGACTAGAATGATGGTGTTTGTTTAATGACAGAAATCAGCAGATAATGGGATCCTTCTTGTATCTCGGCTTCCGTCCCTCCCTCCTAGCAGGGCAATCATAACTCACCGCTCCGCTGACTTCTCCATTGGCTTCCTGCTGTTACTCCTTGTTCCACAGACCCTTTAACTCTAATAGGTCGTACGCTCCTCACCTAATTGAACCCATTTCTCATGTCCGAGTCTCCATAGCGGGCTATACTGCATTGTTCAGCATCAAACGGTTGAAAATCGGTGACAAAACACTCACTATGTCGGATGCCTCAGGCGTTGGGTGTGCTGCCGTTTCAAAAGTGCTTCACTTTGACAATCATGTAGCTCGAGTGGCTGCGACGCTACTTCATATGATAACGCGTGACACTGAACATCATACGTGGGGTCGGTGTGCGTGCTCTGACGCGACTTTAGACGGTCCTCTACATTCACCGATGGAGACAAACACTTGTAGTAGCTCCTCTCGAAAAGAATCTCGAGAGCCACAAGTAGGGTGGATCGGTGGAGCAGGTTAAAGGTCAGCGGAGGACGGAAGAGAGGACGTTCGGCGCGTGTCTCCTTTTGGAAACAGCTTGCGGCACATATGGAGTCTCACGTCTACTTTTACGGATTGAAAGAGAAGTTAGAAAATAAAAGAGATACCGTCTGCTTACATTCTAATAAAAGAGATACTCTCTTGCTGACATTCTCTATCATATGAATCTACAGAAGTTCAGTATTCAATTTAAATGAATACTTGCTGCCATATTCTATACATGTTGAGCGGCGAAATCATGCAGAGAGGCGCGTGCACACGCGGACAGAAATAATACAAACGCAATGGGAATGCAAGCAAAGAAAACAAGCTTAAAATGAGAACAAAATTGAATTGTCGAAGTCTGTGATGGGAGTGATAAAAACAAATCAATGAATTATTTCTGTGTGAAAATCTTTTTCTTCTTTTAGAATGCCACCTCCAGCACGAATAATTTTCACTACAATTAATAAACCGTTTTGAATGTAAACCTTAAAAACCGTCAACCCATCCATGGTTGGATGGGTTGAACATTATATGTTTTCATTTTTTGAAAATTTGAAAACGTGAAAATTTGCAAATTTTCACGTTTGGAATTAGATTCCATATGACGATTCTGAATCATAAAAAAAGTAAGCGTACACTTAGATACTAGACAACTTGCTTAAGGAGTATAGCAAACAACAGGCTTACCAATGATCACTTCGCCAATGGAGGATTTACCACTGTCAAGTTGACTGACACCATATTAAGAATCGAGAGTCTTCTACATAAAAGGGACAGTGTGATATACCATTTAATTATAAATTAAATTTTAATAACAAATAAACTACACACCCCGGTCAAAAAAAATGCAGTCTTTTGTATTAAGACAGTCACAGACAGAAGAAATGCAAATAAATGAGAAAAAATGTAAATAGATGCAAAGAAAACTGTGACGTGGGGTGATGACATATTACCTCGTTGAGTATAAAGACTGCACAGGCTGCTCGACTGCAATAATCTGACGCCGGAATGGAGAAACGCGTGATCTATCAGACTTTAAAAAAGGTCTTATGAATGCAGGAGCCCCGATTCAAGAAACGAAAGATATAACTAGTTTCTCAAAGGCATCAATCTCAATGGTTTTTAATGACTGGAAACTAAGCGGTTCCACATCTCAAAGACGTAGGAAAACAATATTTCAAGAGTGAAGTCGTCGTACTCTAAGGAAGACTATACGGAAAAATAGGCCATCCAGTGTGCAGTAAATAACACTGGAATTCAACCAAGCCCGGAATTCCCTTATTTCAACCCACACCATGCGCAGGGAATTGAAAAAATTGGGTATTGGCAATCGCCTGCCTATTCGGAAGCCACTTGTTTCAGAGAAAAACAGAAAAATCCGCTTGCAGTCGTGACGAGAATTATGATTGGAACAATGGACGAAAGTCATGTGGTCAGATGAATCACGAAACACTTTGTTTTGCACTGATGGTAGGCAGAGAGTGTGGTGAGAACCTCACGAAGCGATGGACCCTGCTTGCCTTCTTAAGATAACCCAAGCATCTGGAGGTGGTATCATGGTATGCATGAGGAATGTTTTGTTGGTATGGACTGGGTCTATAGATACCGGCAGAAGGTCGAATGTCATCCAGGGAGTACCTAAATTTTGTATCAGATGTGCTGCACCCTGCAGTGTTACACTTTTATCCCGAAGGTGATGGACACTTTATGGGCAACTGCGCATCGTGCCAGAATCGTGAAAGAATGGTTCAGAAAACATTATACAGGTTTCCACCATCTTTTATGGTCCTCGAATTCACCTAACCTCAATCATATTGAGAGATATGTCGGATATGCTAGAGAGTGCTATTCGGCAACGAAGTCCTCTTCCTTCAACTTTGTCTCAGCTACGCGATATTTTGCTGGAGATTGGTTACAAAATTACACCAAAACGCAATAAAACAGCTTACAGAATGTAAGCTGTTTTATTGCGTTTTGCCGTGCCGCACACTTGCTATTAATCGAAACAAAGGCGGCCCGATTCGATACTGAATAAAAGTTCATATTTTTGGCCAGTGTGTGTATAATATCTTATCCAGCCTGGAAGATGTACTTCAAGATCAACAGAGCAACTATAAACTACCTTCAGTAGTGTTTAGGGCGACACCACATTTTCAGGAGTGAAAATCAGACAAACCGAATTCTGAAGATGAAAAAATGGGAGTAGGATGCATTCTGAAGGAGAAAGATCGGAATATTGCCGAGACCCAGATATAAACGATATTATGATGTAATTTTTTATTTCCTTGGGTTTTCCAGGGCACCCCAACTCTAATATTTTTAATAAAGAAATATATACTTACACCTCATAGCCTTAGCTGCTTTGGCGCGTAAACACACACACACACACACACACACACACACACACACACACACACACACACACACACACACACACACAGTGCTTTAAGTGTGTCATCTATCGCTTGCCTCCATGTGTTGTTCCTGTATAAGGGCAGAGCCTGGCACTACAGTGGTATTCAGTATACTGATGTTTGTATCAAGAAGCAAGGATAGACCAACCGTGGTAGAACAAGTCAGGAGTGCCATGCAGATAAGCCGCACGTTGTTGACCAAAGGGACAAGAGGATGATCCAACATCAGTACCTTTAATGACGGCCCATCACAAGCAAATGCACTAACAGTGGGCACGACAGAAGGCTATAAAGGGCTAGAATGGCTAGAAACGGGTCGCCTGGGCTGATGAATCGCATTTCCAACTGCACTGTTTCGTGTCTGGATCTAGTACCACCGAATAGGATGCAGTGTAGTCGGTATGGGTTACCATACCGACATACTTGCAGACACCCTCCACCACCTCATACGCTCTATGCTGTGATACAAGTACATCCAATCTTGTTGTGCACTAAAAGTGAGGAGACCAGGTACTAGGTAAATGTTCTTAATGCAAAGTCGTGTCAGCATAAATTGATACAGAGCGCGTCGGAATGGTAGTCTCGTTCTGTAGTGTTCAAAAGATAAGCAAAAGATCAAATTTTATAAACTCCATAATGAGTAAAATTCCTATATACGGAAGGCCGAATCTTTGCTGGAATATTCGGCCTTCTATAAGATTAAGCTTTCCACAAGGCCTATTTTGATTATATTAAAGCTTTTTAATGGCCT
Source organism: Mastigoproctus giganteus (assembly GCF_048544385.1). Taxonomy (NCBI): domain Eukaryota; kingdom Metazoa; phylum Arthropoda; class Arachnida; order Uropygi; family Thelyphonidae; genus Mastigoproctus; species Mastigoproctus giganteus. The sequence continues at coordinate 51,507,769 of NC_143577.1, forward strand.
GAAATTCCAAAGATATTTAATAGAAACTGAGAATAATGAAATTTAAAAAGAGTTACAGTACTCAGTTTAGCACAATTTTTTTTTTTATTTGCATTTGGATGAATTGACCTAGTGAGCACATTACATCTGGCTTTTCTTTTCTTTTTTCTTTTTTTTTTTTTTTTTTTTTTTAGCTTCAAGTTCAAAACCAATTGTGAACATTCGATTTTTTAAATTTATTTTTGATAAAAAAATGAAGTGGCCAAGAAACGTTAAAGTTTATTTCGGTAGTAAATGTATAAACCACGATATAAACAGCAAAAAAGTTATAGACAGGACCAGCTTGGACAGGTTGTTTCCAATATGCAAAACAGACGACCACATAAAACGGTTGAAATCAATCCGCCATATTTCACCTTTCACGTTTACAAGCTGTCAACTTGGTCAAGGTAACACGGTTTAGATAATTATCTGAGGTGGAGGGCAATAGTGAGAATGGAAGCGGGTCAAAGCTAAGCCATCGTGCTAAAATCGATAAATTCCGACCGCAGTGTGGTAAGCTGGTTATGAATACAATGCATAAACAGGAACAATGCATAACAAAAATCCGTCGAAGGTCATAAGCGGGTTGCTTTATTACATGCATTCTCATAACTTAAATATGCGGCCGTGACTATACTGTAGATCAACTGGCAGTGGAACTTGCTGTCGTGGCCTGTGAGGTGGCAAAGCAGATAAACAGCCTTACGATCTGCTTAGAAAAGTTAAGAAGTTCAATTCCGTCGTCAACTCTCTGTTAAGGCTCTTTTTACTTAGAACCACAGCTAGCTGGGCCCAGGCGGCAAAATTATTTTATTAAGCATTGAAAAATTACAGCAAGAAATACTGAAATGATTAATATTAACAACTATACTGATTTTTCAACAAAATATCCTCCACGAGGTTTTATCACTGCCTTGCACAGACGTGGCATTCTGGAGATTAATTTTATAACAGTGTCTTGACTAACATTATTCCAAGGGAACTGTAAAGTTACCAATAAATTGTGTGAAGATGGGCACGTTTCACGGATTTGACGGTCTAGATGACTCCATAAAAGCTCTAATTGGGTTTAATTCAGGCGAGTAGGGTGGCTACATCATAATTTACAATACTCCCTCCTGTTGTTTAGGTACTAGAAAGTACCTGCACAGCTTAGAGCTGTGCTTCGAGTCACTGTTTTGTTGTAATATAAAATTTCTTCCACAAAGTCGAAGACCAGAGGTTATTGCAAGAATGTTTTTATAGCCTTCTTTTCTTAAAATTCCTTCAGTTCTGACGATGATACTGAATCCTGAAAAACAGAACAACCGCATCTAATGATGCAACCACCATCGTGCTTGACTGTAGGCACTAAACAACGTGGCACCATTTTATTTCAGTTGATCGTCTCACATAAACTCTACGTTTGGATCCAAAATTCTCAAATTTGGATTCATCTGTCCACAGTATGTTTTCCCATTCTCCAATTGTCCAATGTTGATGACTTTGTTGATGACAATGTTGATGACCAAAGCCAACGGTTTCTTTAGATTTCCGGTTTTAATAAGTTTACGAACCATGAAACCCTATTTGTTTAAGACGAAGTTGTTCAGTGGATGTAGACACAGGAGTTTCTCTGTTCCTATTAAACTCAGCTCGGATTTCAGCTGCAGCAAGTTGTCGATTGCGTTTAGAAATCAGTGTCGTGGTCTTATCTTGTGGTTCCGTTGTTACGCACGGTCGTCCTGATCGTAGTTTGTCCTTTAAACTGCCAGTCTCCTTGAATCGTCGAATGATAAATTGCACTCCTGTAAATGAAACATCTGTTTCATTTACAGGTGTGCAATTTTCTGTCAATACTTCTCATAACTTTCTTTATACAGAGTTATAATAGCACTTGATTTTTCAACGCTCAGTTCCTTCATGCAATGCTTATCACGAAACACACAAAACTTAAACCAAAAAATCTTTTTTGAATGACAGGTGTTCGATTTTATAAGTTACATCTCTTACTCCTCAATTTATATTATTGCAAAACACTCTAGAATCACCTACAATCTTCTATAATATTGAAACAATACTCCCACTTTCTAGAATATTCTATAATCATCTACAACGTTCAGGAATCTCTTACAATGTCTACAACATTCACAGTCGTCTACACCTTTCTGGAATATTCTCAAATATCCTAGAAATTTCTTAAATATTATTTAATTTTTATACATAATAGAAAATATCTTAATAAAAATTGGCAATCAAGTTGGTCCTATTTTAATAAAAACTTTGAAAATTAAGAAAAATGAAACGTGATTCCAAACTTTTCAGCGAGAGTGTATACTGAATTAAAAGCTTTAAAAATATAATGATATAAAATCTGAAACATAGGAGCTTTTGTCATATGTATGTTGCCTTTAACAACTGTTCCGGACCTAGAAATCATACAACGCGGCCTACTATACTACCTAGACAAAGGCACCCCACAGACTTTTCTGGGGTTCACTATTGACCTAACCAGCAACAGAAATGTGGAAAAGAAGAGGATACAAACTCACCTGCAGCAGGCATGGCAGGAAAGGTGGAGCAACTCTCAAAAGGGAGAGATCACAAAGAAATTTCTACCCAATATTGAACAAAACTACCCAACCTCACCCAACTGGTTCTCCCCAGGTCTACAAGCAACGTACCTCTTAACTGGACACGGAGCTATTAATGCCAAACTGTCTCTACTTGGGATTCAGGTTGATCCAACTTGCACTTGCGGGGGGCTGGAGAGCTGGCAGCACCTAATGTATGACTGCAGGCTCTATGAAGACCTACGTGGTGTTTTACTCACCAGAATCCACTACTTGCCACAGGGACAAGAACACCACCTCCTAGACACGAAGGAGGAGTATCAAGCCTTCTCGGATTATGCACAGGCACTGTTCACGAGGAGGAGGACGAGGAGAAACCAAATGGCCGCAGCCCACAACCCACTACCATTATAACCAAAGAACATCTGTTCTTCAGCTCACCGGGCTCCCTTGCCTGGTGCCTTTCCACCCCCTCCCCTGCGCCGGTGGTGGGACGGTCCCCCCGGCGCCCCCTGCTTTCTCCTGGTGAGGCATGGGCATGCCTCACTGACTTCTGGGGTTGCCTACTCTATCATCCCCATATTTCTGCCTTAACCCCCCCAGCCTTCAGTCTCCCACCCACTCTATCTTTATGCTAGCGAATGTCCTACACACAAAAACTTAATTATGTCAAAATTCCCGTTCGGCCATTCTTTCGGCCGTTATTATGCAAGCATTATCCCCCTCACCTAACGATCATCAAACCGACGATGATGGATATATGTCTCAGTCTGTACGTACGTGCATATAAAAGAGCGCGCGCGTTTTTTTTTTTTTTTTTTTTTTTTAGGTCCTAGCCTCTGAAATCTCAGGAAATTAGGTGGCAGGACCTGCCAGAGTGAAACTAAAACTACTGGGTTCCTGGTCTGCCTCCACGGGGCGAAGGTGGGGCAACGTTGGGCCTCAGCAGGGGTCCAGCGGCTAAACGACCAGATGAACAACGGTACACGACATCACACAGATACAAAGCCCACACACTTTTAAATCTCTGGCATTTCCCAGTGAACTGGTACACCCACAATGAAAGCAACACGGAGATGGGGGAAACCCCTGGTGCCGTCTGACACTAAATACACCTTACACCTTACACCTTACACCTTAACAACTGTTAACATTTTCAGGGGTGTAGTGAGCATAAATACATGAAAAAAAAAAAAAAAAAAAAAGAGGAAGGGTAGGAAAGGACAGGAAAGAGTCATTCTCGCCTGTCCCGAGGTTAGCGTAACATCTACTCACATTTTTTCCCATGTATTTATATTCACTGCCTCCCTAAAAATGTTAACAGTCGATGAAGGCAACGTACAGATATCGAAAGCTCCTTTTAAATTTTATTTCATTATATTTTTAAAGCTCTTAATTCATTATACAGTATTTGTAATATTTTATTGCACAGTATATGTCTACCCACTAAGAGAAATAACTACAAGCCCTCGTGGGTAGCACAGTTGGTAGGATCGCCGTCCTCCCCACACCGGGTGGAAAAAACTTGAATTCGAATCCCGTCTATGACGGAAGGAATTTTTATGGGCCTTTTTCACAACGTGGCTGGGTTAGTCGGCCTCAGGCTAGGGTAGCATGTTTTTTTCTCCTGGAAACTCGGGATTTTCGACCAGCAAACAGAAAATCGACTTCAGAACACACGCAATTTACAGACAATATATACGGAGCAACATGGCCTTAGTTGCCAATGCTCCTAAAACCCAACAACAACAGTAACTATACAAAAGAAAATAAAGTTTTGGAGAAAACTTTACACAGCAACTTAACACAGCAACAACTTTCTCATGGGACATCGGCTATTGTGAAAATTCGGTCTATATGTTTACTCTCCATGCTAATAATAGTAGTGTCATTATTTATTACTTTAATATTTGTCTTGATTTCTATTCCGAGTTAGTAGAATTTATTTTGCATAAGATTCAGATCCGTTTATTGGTACTGGTCGACAGTGAAATTTGTATTTTGACTTTCAGTTTGCTTAATTTACCTCCTGGTTAGAAGGCGTTAGCCATATTCAAACACTTGTTTTATTAGTGTTTATCGAAGATCCATGGTACATGGATACTCGATTTGCTATAATAGAAGACTATGAGAGAAACGCGAACTTGAGGAATTTTCGCAGTAAGCAGATGTACCATTGTTATGACGGAAGGAATTTTTATGGGCCTTTTTCACAACGTCGTGCAGCACAGATTCGATTTTCGGTCAATGTATGGGCCGGTATTATGGGAGATCACCTCATCGGACCTTACCTGTTACCGTGTCGTCTAACCGGACCTATCTACTTGATCTTTCTGCAGCAAGTATTGCCACAACTTTTGAGAGATGAACAGATTTCTGCATCGACGCAACAGACAATGTGGTTCCAACACGATGGAGCCCCTGCCCATAGCGGAGATGTTCGTAACTACCTGGATGTCACATTTGGTCAACAGTGGATCGGACGTGGTGGTCCCGTGCGTTGGCCTGCTCGGTCACCCGACCTATCATGTCTTGATTTTGATTTCTGGGGTCATATGAAATCGCTAGTTTATGACACCCCTGTTGACAATGCTGAGGAGCTGGTTGCAAGAATCGCAGTAGCTGCCGAAGAAATTCGAAATTCGCCTGGAGTATTCCAGAATGTTCGGATGTCCATGCGTCGGAGATGTGAGGCGTGCATTGTAGCCCGTGGAAGAAACTTCGAACACTTACTTTAATCCATGTACCTTTTGCTTCTTTTCATGTATTATTAAAACGATTTCTCACTTACGGTCTCTTTTCTTTATGGTGCTTCTGTGTACAACACCGCTTCAGGAAAGCATTTCCGACCCCACATTGCTATATGATTTCGAGTTGTCAGGATGTACCCTACCCCTCTTAGAAGTTCTGAAACGTTTAACTGAAACACCCTGTATATGGAAAGATTGAAGAGTGTGGGAGAGAGAGAGAGAGTGTGTGTGTTTTGGGGAAGAACTCTCTCAATTCACAATTCGGAAAGGCTCGAACTGATGGTAAGCTTGGGGGGGCCGGGTGAGCCCTTCTTTTGTTACAGCCATATTATAACCAATTAAGAAACGTTTTATGGGTGCCCTGGTGCGTCATATTCAACATATGCACGGCCTTGCTGTGATATATTAAGTTTATACAGTATCTATTACAATCACTCTCGTGCGTGTTACAATTAACCATCAAGTGAGAACAATTGTAACAATGGTAGAATCGACCTGAGTTCGAATCCCGTCGATAACGGGAGAAATTTTTATGGGCCTTTTTCACATGGTGGCTGAGTTAGTCGGTCTCAGACGAGGTAGCATGGTTTTTTTTTTTTTTTCTCGGAAACTCGGGTTTTTCGTCCTGCAAACAAAAAATCTACTTCAGAACACACTGCTATGTTTGTTTGTTATTTGGTTTTTAGGAGCATTAGCAACTAAGGCCATATTACTCCGGGATATGCGGTGGTCATTTCCTGACCTTTCCGCATCCTCCGTATTTGGTGGTGACGGGCTCGAACTCCGGTCTAATCAAGAAGCGTGTGCTACGCACTGCTGCTCCTTCCCACCTGTCAGAACACGCAATTTATAGACGACATACAAGGAGCAATGTGGCTTTAGTTGTCGATGCTCCTAAAAACCCTATTACAACAAAAACATTATTACATTGTAAGTAAAGAATGCATAAATTATATTTGCATTTTGAAAATAAAATTCATAAAATGTAACTTAACAGAACTGTAAGGCTAGACATTACAGTTCTGTTAAGAGTATGTACACTGCCCTACCATTAAGACAAAAAAAAAGTCTTTAGACAAAAAAAGAGTTTTTATTGAGTCATTTGTGCTGAAACCTTTTGCTTTTATGACGGCCTTCAATCTTCGCAGCATACTCTCAACCAGCTTTTATAAATGTCAGGTGATATGTTCCTCCACTCGGCCTTTAACGTAACCACCAGTTCGGCTTTGTTCTTCGGGCCATATCGACGTGCACGTACCCGACGATGCAATGCATCCCAAAGATGCTCGATAGGGTTCAGATCAGTACTCTGGGCTGGCCAATCCGACTTTTCCACACCCATGTCCTCCAACCACTCTGTTACGACCCGTGCAGTAATGCATGGCGCGTTGTCTTGATGATACAGGTATTGGCCTTCCCCGAAGTATTACCATAATGTTGGATGTACATAATTTTCCAGTATGTCCTGGTATTGCACAGCATTCATGGTTTTGTCGATAACGACTAATGGGTCCAAGCCAAACCATGACACTGCCTCCTCCAAACTTCATTATTGGAAGGATACAATCAGGAAGGAACTGTTCCCATGGCATTCGCCACACCCAGGAACGGCCATCAGACTGGTAGAGTGCGAACCTCGACTCGTCTGTCCACAGGACTGTTTTACACTGCTCTACAGTCCAGGATTCGCACTCCTTACACCATGTTAATTCGCCTCTTGCATTTGTTGAGGTGATCAATTCTGTTGAACCGTTGAGGTAATTCTGTTGAACGTGTCAACTTGCATGCCCACGTTTGCAAGCGCAGTGTGCATATTTATAGCAGATTCTGTGACGTGTTGCATATATAGGACCTTTTTCCCCATCCGTGGAGGGTTGTCCGAATATTAATGGTAGAGAAGTACATTAAGCAAGATTCTTTATCATAATTTGCAATAAACTAAAAATAGCAATATTCATACCCAAATACGAGAGTTTACATTGATAATTATTGGCTTAATATACTACCTACCGAAATATTCAGCAAATTCATTTGCATAAAATAAATATTTACTGGAAGACGAGTAAGTTCGAAATTCTGGAGCATCGACTACTTTGGTCATAGTGAGCTAATCAGGGAGGACCGAAACGTCTGCAGAGGTGAATAGCTTCATAAATATCATATTTATGATATATCATAATTACGATATCTCCTTCCTCCTGATTAGTTTTATAGGGGCGGTCAACCACCTCTTTAAAAGACGAAAAAGAAAAAAGTCAAGCTAAGTATTGTTAACCAAATCTATACCAAAATAACTGTATTGGTATAGATTTGGTTATATACATTTTTTTGAAAATTAATTATTAAAATTAATAACCACTCTTCTACCACGTAAAATTAATAATATAGCTTATTAAGCTTATAGACCAAGCCATTATACACTGTGCTGCCACTTTATTAGGTACACCTACCTAGTAGCGTGTTGAGCCTCCTTTAGCTTTCAAAACAGCTTGAATTCGTCTAGACATGGATTGAACAAGATGCTGAAAACGTTGTGCAGGAATGGAGTACTATGCAGACAGGAGTGTGTCACGCAGTTCCTTGAGGTTCGACGGAGATATAGGCCTGCAGCGAACAGCACTTTTCAGCTTATCCCAAAGATGTTCAATAGGATTGAGATCCTGGGACTGAGCGGGCCACTGCAGCAAAGAAAAGTCATTGTCATTAGCATTAGTAGAGGCATATAATGCAAGAAAGCAAGCTTATGATACAGCATCAGCCAAAAAAAAAAAAAAAAACCGCTCCCATTTCACCCCTCCGTTCGTTCCAAATACGTGTCCAGCTCAGCCTTAAATTTATTTAGGCTATCAACTTCCACAACAAAAGATGGAAGTCTGTTCCACCAATCAACTACCCACTGGCTAAAGGAAAACTTCCGCACATCTATCCTACAACTGTTTTTCCTCAATTTGAATTTATGCCCTCTCAGGTGATTATTCTGAGCAAGAGGAAGAATCCCATCAGCATTGAGCATGCTCAAACCATTCAAGGCTTTATACACCTCAATCAGATCACCTCGCAGGTGCCTAGTCTCCAGACACCGTAATCTGCAAAATTTAAGCCTTTCTTCGTAAGTGCAACCCTTCGTTCCATTCCTGGAACCATTCCATAGTGATTCGGGCTTAGTGCACCGGCGCATTATCCTGCTGGAAGTAACCATCTGATTGAGGATAAACTGTCGACATGAAAGGGTGCACTTGGTCAGCAACGATGTTTAGGTACGATGTGGCATTGAGACGTGAATCTATGGGTATCAATGGACCCAACGTGTGCATTCCCCACACCATAACACTGCCCCCCACCACCTTGCACAGTAGTCGTTAGACACGACGGGTGAATGGATTCATGTTGTTTTCGCCAAATTCTGAGCTTTCCATCGACATGATGCATCAGGAACTTCGACTCGTCGAACCAAGCAGCTGTTTTCCAATCCTCGATAGTCCAGTGCTGGCGTTGCTGTGCTCACAGGAGGTGTGCTCTCTTGTTCTTCATTGGTAACAAAGGTACGCGATGTGGCCGTCGGCTGTTGTAGCCAATTCGCGACAAAGTGCGACTAGTGGTCCGTTGCGATATTTTGTTCTGCGCATCAAAGTTGCATTCTTACGTAATGTGCGACATTGTGGCCCGTCTGTTTGCTTGCACAATTCTAGCCATCCTCCTCTGACCTCTCTCATCAACAAGCGATTTTCTTCCACAGGAGTGCCGTTGAGAGGATGTTTTCTGTTCGTTGCACCATTCTCGATACACCCTAGAAACTGTGGTGCGTGAAAAGTTCAGGAGAACTGCCGTTTCATAGATGCTTTGTCCAGCACGTCTTGCACCTACTACCATGCCACGTTCAAAGTCCGTTAGATCACTCCTTTTCCCCATTCTTGCTACGGTTTGTACGCTTAAGTGATACTAGAAAGGTTGTTCTGCTGCATTTATATCCACAACTGTGGTCATGTGAGACCACAGTTGTGGATATAAATGCAGTTGTGTCCCACAACGTTTGTCCAACGTTGTGGGACAAACCATTTGTGTGCACAGCAGGGATGTACCTAATAAAGTGGCAGCATAGTGTACATTTAATTATTATTATTATTATTATTATTATTATTATTATCAGTTTATTTCCCAAGAAACCTTGGGTCACCCCAAGACGGCTCTGTGCTAGAAGCGTGTGAATATTTACAGACTAAGGTGCGAGGAACACATGTACAATATACAAGAGTACATGCGTGATCGACCCGAGACATTTCCAGGATTAAATATACAAAATACACAATTGCATGAAAACAAAACAAAGTCGTTGTGAAATACAAATAGGCAAGTTAAAAAAAAAACAGTCAGTCATGTCCAGGAGCAGGTGAATATCATAGATTCATTATCTGGTAGCAGTTCTTGAGGATTTCCTTCCTGTAGAGCTTGTCTTCACAGAACCTGTCAGGGTGTATCCTAAATTTATATGAGATTCGAAGACAACTGGCTGGAAACATGTTCCTCAGGGAATCAATGCTTGACAGCGTAAGACGCAGAGGAAGACAGGAGTTTGGGTGCTCCCTTCTTGCCCGAGATTAATGTGGATACCGATGAAGCATCAATTCGCCCCGTTAGAAGCCGTGCAAGCGTGAGGACATTTTTTGTCATGATGCTATCACTATTGTATAAAATTTATGTTAATAAAGATGTATGAATCACTATTGTATAAAATTTATGTTAATAAAGAATCTTATTATTATTATTATATGTCTCCAGGGAGTGGTGCCCAGATTTGCCTGTAGAATCGATCTGGAGTTAGTTAGGGGATGGCCTACCATCCTGTTCATCCATCTAAGCAATCAGTACTCTAAACTGAGATACTTGTGAAAGTATGAGGCAGGGGCAGATGACCAAATTTCTGATGAATAGAGAGAGATCGGCGTAATACACCTCAGGATGTGCCGAACAAGCAGCGCTGGCTGATGCTCACAAACGAGCTCCTGACGCACTGCCTAAAGAGCCGCGTACGTCTTCTGCCTCATCCTAGCAAAGTGAGGCTGAAAGGTGAGCCCAATATCCCAGGTAAAGTCAAGGTCAGTATGGGAAGTCAATTTTTGCACCAGCTCCCCCACTAACAAAGATTTGGATATCATTTTCGACTCTCTTCTTGGTTATCGGTAGTTGTGCTGATTTGAAAGGGCTCAGATGCAGCTAAAATATGGCAAGATAATTTTAAAAGCTCAATATCTGCCTAGAAACTTGTTGGTTGATATCATGAATCTGATGATTATGATCTGAGCTCACGTAGAACTTCAGATCGTCGGCGTAAGAGACAAAGTTAGGATTCTGAGCTAAGAAAGGCTCCAAAACTGCTGCAAAAAGGCAACTGACAGCACGCTTCCTTGCGGGATGCCTCTTGAGACGTCAATAGTTACCTGAAAGTCGTTGTGGGTCACAGACAGGCGTCTAGGAAATAAAATTGACTTCAAAATTTGAAGTAAGGTATATGCCAGGCCGAAGTAGTGTTTCAGAATGGTAAAAAGAGCTGGGAGGTGTATTCTGTCATAAGCCGATTTAATGTCCAGGAATATGATATCAATCTGTGATTTGCTGAATTCTGAAGAGGGTATCAAGAAAATTGGTAGTTTAAGGTAATGTTTCAGACACCTTATCGATAACCATCATCAGACCATGCTGCTGTCAAGGCTACTGCATCGGCAGGTAGACACTTTTATGTTTTTTCAACTCACTTTCGATTTCGCTCAACCAAAAATATCGGGTTTTTTTTTATTTTTTCCGGTTCTGTGCCTTTATTCTGCTACATGATGACTCGTTGTAAACATTTTAAATTCGATTTCGTGCTCTCAAAATCCTGATTTGAGGGAGACTGAAAATGAACAATTAAAAGCAATACAAAACGAGAATACCAAAGTCCTTTTCAGATGCTGTAAAGTTTCTGTATAAAAAAAAAAACGCTTCTGGAGAAGATGTAAATTCTTAATGCCTTTCTATGAATATTGTTGTTGGAGTTTGGGAGCATTGCCGACTAAGGCCATGTTGCTCCTTGTATATCTATAAATTGTCTGTAAATTGTGAGTGGCCTGAGGTCGATTTTCTGTTTGCTGGACGAAAAACACGATTTCGGGGGGAGAAAAACCATGCCACCCTCGCCTGAGACCGACTAACTCAACCACGTTGTGAAAAGTGCCCATAAAAATTCCCCCCCCCCCCCATCGTCGACGGGATTCAAACTCGGGTCTTTTCCACCCGGCGTGGGGAGGACGGCGATTCTACCAACTATGCTACTCACGAGGGCTTTTTATGAATAAACCTTGCATTTCTTAATCATCATACATCAGTATTTTGTAAAAAGTAACAAAATTCGGAAATAACGTTTGTTACCAATTTTTAATGATTTAATGGGACAACAAACAGCGAAGAATAATTATTTATATAATTATTTTTCGCTGTTTAATATAATAATTATTGTAAAGAATAATTATTTCAATAACTAAGTTTGTGAAAGTTTTGATTATCTGTTTTCTTTTCTTTTTTTAACATTGGGACTAATCGAAAGATCTCTCTGCAGTCCAAAGTGCTTCCTAACCTTCAGCTTTTACTTGGGCTACCACTTCAATAATTAGATAATAATTTGAGTTTTCTATTAGGATTTCCTGTACAGTACTCCGGAACAAAACAGACAAATATTAGAACACAAGAAATGCTCTCTCTCGCTCTCTCTCTCTCTCTCTCTCTCTTGCTCTTTGAGAAAGATAAATGAGCAGATTCAGAAGTGAATACGATGAAATGAGATAAGTCTAATCTTTTTGAAAAAAAGTTCCAATAAGAGCGAAACATGAAATGTTTGGTGAGATTCAGATATCAACAAGTAACGAAGAATCTCTCCGTATACAGGATATTTTTAAACTAGAAAGGGTGCTTCACTTGAAAGGAAAGTATGCCAAGATTACCATCAGTTCAGTTTATTATGTCACGCCAATACAAACCTCCAATTAAAATCAGGTGAGGCTCATATAATTGGACATAAACAAAATTTTCAACTTTCTTCGATTTGAAATAACGTAGTAAAAGATCTCTGACTTTATTTTAAGAAATGGCGGTGGTGGTGCGTCACTCAAAGAACCCTCTTGATATAATCCCACCTTACATAATTTAATAATACTGTATTTTATAAATATATTTGTCCATTCACGCTCATTACTGTTGTTATTGCTGTAGAGTTTTAAGCGTATCAGTGACTTATACCATATATAACTTGTATCATGTCTGTAAATTGCGAATATTCTATGGTCGATTTGCCTGTCTGCCGCACGAAAAACCCATGCTACCCTCTCCTGGGACCGACTAACTCAGCCATGTTGTGAAAAAGACCCATAAAAATTCCTCCGGTCATCGATGGGACTTGAACTCAGGTCTAAGACAGTTTTGTGCAAGGCAATGAATGATGGCGGAAATCTTTTCTAAACCTTCCATAACTAAAAATTGCAGAAAATGGGGGGGGGGAACTGTAGAAAATTATATAACAATTGAACCCAGAGGAAACTACGATAAAGGCGAAATATTATTTAAATTTTGTCTAAGTATTTGAGCAGTTTTGAAAGTAAATTTTGTTAGATTATCTAAAAATTTCCTTGCTTATATTCGTACATTGTTATACGAGTTTAATGGTATTTAGATTAGAATTTAGTGGCGCAATATGGTCTAAGTCGCTGATGCGCCTAAAACCCAATAACGTTATATTTGAGACTTTAAACTCTGACGGCTGAAGACAAAAGCTGTACATAAAATCTTTTCCCTTAAAAATTGAACTGCTTGCATAAAACTTTTGCTGAAAAGTGAGAGCAGTTTTGAAAGTAAAGTTTTGGGAGCAGTTTTACAAAGCATTGACGACAAATATCCGCAGATCTGAGGGGTTTCGCGCATTTATTTGTTCGATTAGCCCCAATTTTCTATAAGGCTTTCGTCAAACTCGCTGAGAGCAGGGAAAACCTGCGGCATGCTTGCTTAGTTATAGGCCGTTTTATCTATTTACGAGCGAAAGATCGTTCACTCGTGTTTGCCACTCTTTCCATCAATTGCGACAAGTTACTGGTTATTATTGGGTGCGGTCGGCGGAAGCGTGGCGGTCGACCTTCGTCAATTTGCTCAACAAGGTCGCCGCCAGAACGTTGATGATTCCAACACAAAGGCCCTATGGGGACCCAACGAAACGCTGAGAAAACTCGCAGAAAATGATTACATTCTGCGGCAATTTCTGCTTACCAAGAACCGAAACGCTGTACAAACGCGCTAAGCCGACTGCGCTAAGGTAACAAAGTTTCGGGAGAAACTGCCGCCAGGATTACACACCTTAACGACAAGCACAAAGCTCTGTGTCTTTATTGAATCATACCTAGACGCCCCGGCCGATCTGGAGACTAACAGTTGCAGGCAGATGTGAGCAAATGAAAATGCACCCGTCACAAAAGCGCGAGACTGGGAGAGCTTTATGCGTTAACTCAATTGTTCGGTGTGAACCAATCAGGCGCTACCAAACTGGAGCAGCGCGGACTTAGTAGTAATCAGATGTTTATGGAGGAGCTAATTTCACATGCAATCATGCTACGTAAAGGCCACCCGCGGTGAACGCGAAACTCCCGAAATCATCCAACCTCCGTTCTGCGTCATTAGTTGGAGATTTGCTGCAGCCAATCAAGACGACACCTTGTGTAAAGCAAACATTAGTTGGTAACTGGTGTCGGAGATGAAAGTTTGGCGTCTTTTAGAAAGCCAAATAGCCACCCTCGTGTAATAGTTGAGTGATTAGGGTCAGTTAGTTTAGTGTTAAACCGACTGGAAGCAGCGATAAGAACGCTTCTACAGAGCCACTTAATCCTTCCGACAGTTAACTTAAAAAGTGTTAAAAATGTCAGTAGAGAGGTTTAAGAGGTCATCCGACAGTCCGTACGACCTTTGATTTACACCTGGAGAATCGAACAACAAAAACACAAGATGAACTGCCGCCTTCGTTCTTTTCTCATTCGAGATATACTCGGGGCCGAAGATACTTCGGTATCACCCTCCGACTGCCATGCGACTATGTCAGCGGTAGGAGTGAAGAATACGAACGGTAGGTGAGACAGTTTATGATTCTTAGTGGGGTGTAAGAAACATGTGGGTGAGAAAGGGAAATATTACGTGTGTTTTTGTGAAAACCTGTCCATAATTGCTAACTGCTACTATGATTGGACTTCCACTTCCCACCCCTCCCCGATCTCGAAGTGTTGATGGTCATCTGTCTCTCCTCCCCACCATATTTACTCGCGTGCCAACTTAAAAAAAAACTTTCATTCATTGGTTAAATCATTAAGTCGTTTATGTATCGTAATAAATTTCATTGGGTGAGAGGAGTTTCACAAGATAGAGAGAGAGATAATCAAGAACAGCACAGTACTTAGCAGTTATCAAGTGGGCTCGAACATCGGTCAACTGAAACGCGTGTACAAAAGTACCCTTGTGTTTGACCACATGGCGTGCTGAGTGACCAAACACCTACGTACAAGCAGACATATTTCCATTTTAAATCTTTCTGTATTTCACTTTAAATGAAGGTTATTTGAAGATGATTATGGAGTTATTAATTTCTGTGTGTAGAGAACAAAATTAACTCTAAGCTGACTGTTGCCCTCTGTTTTCATTTGTTAGCAATTCTAGAAAGAGAAATTCGGTCAAAGTTCTGTTTTGGAATATGATTTTAATCGAAGTATTCTAAATACGGATGAAACATGTTACGTATATCACAAATACCTAAATATCAAAAGAGCAAATGCAAACCAATTTCTATAATCAGATCATCCGTGACTTACGTGGATGGGGGGGTGCATCCCAATCTTTGCTCATTAAGCCTCCTCTTCCCAACTCTAAATTCTATACGTAATCACTGAGAACTTACTGGGCTCATGTAAAAATTTTGTCAGGAAATTTTGATTCTTTGCTGCACTAATGACACATGTTTAGACATATAAAGTATGAAGGATAAGTAATCTGAATAACATTTTCCAAACAGACCGAGATGCGAGAGCAAACTGAGTACAAGTGTTTATTTGTTAAAAGTTAGTTATGTTACTATCAACACAACACTTCTCTTTAATCAAAACCAAAGCTAGGTTAGTTAGATTTCACCCATGAGCAAATCTCTAGAAATGCTCCCCAATCCTAATTCACACAAATCTATACGTGCTTTTAAGCTGCGCTCGGGGATGCGCTGCCTCGCTGGCTGTCCTCTAGGTACGCCTCTGCGTTTAATATTTTGTACTTGCCTTTTTTGTGATGTAAGGATTAATCTGTACTTTCTAAAGAATTGATGGTATATCTAAAGTAAATATATATCTAAAGTAAAGATATATATTTTCACATGCTTTCAATATATATCTTTATCGCTTCCGGCATAAAATATATATCTTTATTACAATCAGTAGTAATATTAATGAACGATGATTGACGCAACACCCATAAAGGCAGTAACACTAATGGTTTAACATATACAGATGAAATAATCAATAAATAAATAAATCAATTTTCTGTTTATACTCCGGGACGACCAAACGGTCAGAGGAGTTCACAAGGTAGATAGAATACAAGAAACAGTTATGTTACTATATGGTTATGGAACTATAACGTTTATAGTTCAGTAATAAAAGAATTTATATTAGTAAAAAATAAAACGAAATCCTTTAAAAAACTTCATTTTGAGTGTGGATTGATATAATCGTCTCCATTGGTGAATGGATTTGGTGAGACAGAGAGAATACAGTGTCACTCTTCGATTTGGTAAAGTTCAGAGTCACCCGCTCCACCATATTTTGTTCTCACGTCCGCAATCCGAGAAATGGTTATTGTTATCAGTTTTTGAAAATATGATATCCTCCAATATGTACTCCAACATAATAAAATGATATCTGGTTAGAAAAAATGAAATTTTTAATATGGAGGGTTTCAATGATTAGCCCTCTGGAGGACACTCTCTAAAATTTTTCGGTATGTGGAGACTGAAATCTTGCACCTCTTCCCTAAGACTGCAGCTAGTTTTCTGCTTGAACTAGGGTGCCCTGTTCTGGCTCTCGACTGTTGTCCAAAATTTCCCAAAGGATACTTCCCTTGTTCTGGAACAACAATTGCGACTTGCAACCTGAATCCAGTTGAACAACTGAGAGCCAGAGCAAGTGAAGTGTCCTTCACTTGCTCTGTGTTAGAAGTGGCGTCCCTCACATTATTCTCCTCAAACCGCTGTTGTACTGAACATGCTTTGTGACAACACGAATACGGCCTCTCTCTCTCCAAAGAACTGCTTTAAGGCAAAATTATTGGAAATGTTACCAGAGAGAATTTATGGCCGTATTCATGGCTTCATCAATCACAACTAGTGCACCAAGTTCAGACCGTGTAAAAACGGCCCATACCTTCACACCAGCAACTGAAAGCAATTGTTGGTGTAATACAATCTGGGCGAAGCCGCGTTTTGGGCATCGCCGCACCAAGGTGCATCCATCTCACACCTGGACTGCATAGCATGCTTATTGCTCCCCATCACATTTTGCCAGTGATGTAATATCCAGTCCAAAGCTTCCGTTCTACCTGTCATTTACCTGTCACCACGATAGACAGTGACGTCGCAAGTTGAGAAATAGATTCGATTTGCGAGCAGCTATGAAACGACAGTCAGAAAAGGTAGTGCATTTCCGGTAGCTGTTGATCGTACAATTATCCCACTTCTGCCAATTGTCTCTCCTGTCACCTCATTAAGAGTCTATGATTTTCTCTTTCTGTTAGTTTCAACTATCGATATGCTCTTGAAGTCATTAATGGTGACCTCTCGAATCGGAATGAATGGTGGGTTACTTCCTGTCTACCATTGACAAACAGTGTTTCCAATGGTTGATTTTAGGTATCCCACGCTTTATACTATTTGTAGAATGTACTTGCCAAGACAACCACACGATCAGAGGAGTTCATAAGATAGAGATATTGCAAGAAACAGCACCGTATTTAGTAATCACGAGGGCTCCAACTAGGGTAACTCAAAGCACGTGTACTTATGTACCCTCGCGCTTGACCACTCGGCTACGTCGACCTATTTCACACCGCTCAGTCCTCCGTGACTATATAGTGATTTGGCCGCTTACTTGTTTGGAGAGGCTGGTTCGATTCTCGTCGATCGAGGCTGTGGTTAGCCAGTATCGGGCAGAGGGAGTAAGGATTTCCCCCCGTGAATTTTCTTGGTTTTTAAACCAGCACAATATGCAAATCTGCCCCGTGAACACACACTTCTGCAAATATAATACACTTATAAGAATCTCAGTTATTACGCTTGGGCGCCGTTAACATAATAATAATTATCACACCTCTCGTGAAGAGATCCAGGTCCTCTTCTTGTCCCATTCAGTGCCATCTACCTGTCATGTGACCTCTAGAATAAACCATTACTTCCCAGGAGTTAAACGTCCCAATACATATTTGGAGAATAACATACAGTCTACGCTCATGTATAGACCATTTATTCACTGTTAAGCAAATTCCGGAAAAATGTCAGGCTACAAACCAAGATGTAGGTATGCTGTTCAGACTTAGAGAAAGCGTATGATAATGTGTCAAGAAATCTGTGGAATAAAAATATTATTAACAAAACTAAACATCAAATATATAATGCGATACTACAAAGTGTTTCATTATACAGATGTGAGATTTGGACCTTAAATGAAAGACAAAAAAATAAACTACTGGCTGTTGAGATGGATTTTTGGCGAAGATCGGCAAGCAAGTCTAGGATGGAAAAAGTTAGAAATGACGTGATAAGTAACACAATGAACGTCCGAAAAACCATCATTGATAAAATAGAGGAGAAAAGATTGGAGTGGTTTGGCCATGTAAAGAGAATGGAGGACGACAGATTGCCATGGAGAAGGAAATAGAGAGGAAGACCAAGAAGGACGTGGATGGAGGGTGTGAGAGCAGCTATGAATAGAAGAGAACTGGTGGGCAGAGATTGGAAAGATAGAAGAAAATGGAAAAAAAAGGATAAAGGAATAACTTTTTGCTGTTAGGTTGAGGAGAATCGTTGCAATAACGGAATAAATCCTAACAGGGTATACAGTCTATCAGAATGTAATGTATGACTTCGCTTGTGAAAGATGAACGTGTTAATAAACTAAACATATAAAATAAATTCTCTTTATACTCCGCAAGGCCACATTGGGTCAGAGGAGTTTTGAAATATAGTACAATGACCTACAAAAATTTTACTGTACTTTGTGGAGTTACGTGAATTTAATTATGCGGCTTGCGAAAATATTGTAGAACGTTGTCCTTTGCTATAATACCAATATCGGATATTGTACAAGTTTTTCTTTTACTCTTTGCGAATAATATACCAGTGGATTATTGTAAATTATACTCTGTAAAGTAAGTAATCATGCTCTTGCGCACTTGCCTGGAAATGAAGTTTGCGCCCAGCACACCGGTAAACAACCCGATCGTGACTGCATGAAAAGTGACAATTAAAAACAAAAATTGGATTCTTGCGCCACTCTTAAGATAAATCTTACTAATGACGTGATCCGCCAAAAAAATCAAATTGCCAATTATTAGTTATTATCGGATAATCATAATATGATTAAGGATTATATATGAATGTAGATGACTGGTTAGTGTAGCACTACAGTAGTACCCGCGTTTGAGCTGACCGAGGTTCGAGCTTACATATCTGAACACGATAATGATTATGTCCTTATCAAAATAATTAGTTTTAAACTCCTCTCATTACGTGTGTGCTAAGCGCTAAAGCAACCAGGGCTATGAGACATCAGCATATTGTGTATGTAACTGAATGTATTCTTCGGTGGGTTGTTTGCTTTCTGGGCGAAAAATCCGAATTTCCCGAGCAAATAAACAATGCTATCCTCGCCTGAGACAGACTAACTCAACCACCTTGTGAAAAAAATCATAAAAATTCCTCATATCATTGACGAGATTCGAACTTCGGCATTTTCCACTGGGCGTGGGTGGAGGTGATTATACTCGCGCTGCAGTATAAACAGAACATTTCTTGGCAGCCGTAGCCGAGTGGTTAAACAAAAAAAGTGCAGTAGTACAAGCGGTTGAGTCGACGGTGATTCGAGCCAACGTAACTTCCAAATACGGCAATGTTCTTGTATTCTCTGTATCTTGGAAGCTCCTCCGACTCAATGTGATTGTTCCGGAGTATAAATAAAATTTATTTATATCTCTTTAATTTTAATTTTGCCACACTTCAGTAAGCACACCGGTTGAGAAGCACACGTTTGAACTATTAAATTGCAGTAAATTAGAGCATGTCATTTGTGCTTGCAAGTTCAAATAATAACCCTCAATTTCCAAATGTATCGATGAGGACATTTTTATTTTCAAACGTCTTCATGTATATTTGTATGCCTACTTTCCTTCAGCTTACAAGCATTGTTTTTGATGCTATTTATGAGTTGGTAGGTGAAGTAGTTATGCTATAGGGCTTTAAAGTCGTCCTATCTGGCTTACCTCAGTCAAATCATGGAACAGTATATTACACCATCGATGACGGACTATAATCTTGTTAGTATCATTCAAAATCTTCAGAAAGTCGCGAACTCAATTTGTATTTAAATGATTTATATAAATTAGTTTAATTCAACATTTTCGCAGATTTTGAATTTAAAATTTCAAATGGGAAATTTCAATTTCAAAAAGCATTAATTTCATATAATCTTTACATTTATACGTAAGTTATAGATTGCAGTAATATTATATCAGCAGCAGCAGTAACTTAAAGGATAAAATAGTTTTCCTTTGAAGAATATTTCAATTACAATAGTCAAATAAGAACCATCTAACGCATAAATGAGAGCAACAACTTACAATAAATAAAACTGATTAATAATTAATAAAAAAAATTTCAATACTGTTGATTTTTAATCTCCATATTTTATTATAATTTTATTCTTGCTATATTTTAAAAAAGAAATTCATTAAACACAGAAATACAGTTTTCATGAGATAAGTATCGTTGTTTATACAATTTTATGAAACTATAAAAACAGAAATTGCTATGATGAATTTTTTTCATTGGATGGGGAGAGAATAAAAATGGGACACATGATCTCTTGTATATAAAAAACACACTGAGTTTTTAATTGTACAAGTTAACCAATTCTCGTAGTGTTTTTTTTTTTTTTTTTTTTCAATTTCTGAAGGATCAAAACTGTAGCTGAGTGGGCACTAAAAGTACAAAATTATCAACGAATTGAAAAAAAAAAAAAACTTTACATATTCCTGGAAAAACGTCTATCACATTTTTTTTTTTAAATTGGTTGTTCTACACTGAAAGTTATCTACATATCTTTGTAATATGGCGTATAAAGCCCTCGAGGGCAGCACTTTTGGTATAATCAGTGTCCTCCCCACACCGGGTGGAAAAGACCTGAGTTCAAATCGCGTCAATAAAGTGGGGAATTTTTACGGGGGCCTTTTGCACAACTTGGCTGAGTTAGCCTGTCTCAGGAGAGGGTAGCATGGAAACTCGGTTTTTCGTCCAGTAAACAGCAAATCGACCACAGAACACACACAATTTACAGACATATTATATACGGCGCAATATGGCCTGAGTCGCTGATGCGCCTAAAACCCCTACAACTACAATAATAACTCTAGTGTGTAATTACAAATATCGTCCTCACGAGCCCATTTGAAATAATCGCCGTCCTCTCACATCCTGTAGAAAAGACCTGAGTTGGAATCCCGTAAATGACGCGAGAAATTTTTAGGGGCCTTTTCATAACGTGGATGAGTTAGCCTGTTAGGAGAGGGTGCCATGGTTTTCCCCCAGGAAACTACAGTTTATCGTCCAGCAAGGCAAATAGGCTACAGAACACACGCAATTTAAAAACATATACACGGAGCAATATAGTCTAAGTCGCGAATTCGCCTAAAACCCTAGAACAACTGCTAACATAAGGGTCTTGAGCTCCGAACCTAGTCAGTGCGGATCCACAAGCAACATAGTGGCTCTAGCGGAACCGGTGGTTCCCATAACTCCGCGATCAGTTATTTTGTGCTGTATACAGTAGTAAATAAATAAGATCTTTATTGTACAGTACATCGGTACACGCAGGTACCACGACCATACAATACCCTTCACGGCACCATGCCAGGGGTTAACAAACGGCAGAGATAACCTCGCCGGAATTATAAAGATTAATTTTTAAAAAATTAATTAAAATTAAAAAATTAAAATATTAATTAAAATTAAAAGATTAATTAATAAAAAAAAAAAAAAAAAAAAAGTACTCATAGCAGATAACATTGACTTGAAAGGAAAACTAATACAAAAATAACAAGTTGTGATAACAAAAGATTTTCCTCGAGTCCAGTTTTCTGAGAGTCTCTTGCCCCGCCAAACCGATCTGAGATCAGTTGGTAGTTGTGGAGACCACGTGCAGATCTAGGATGATCCGTCTATACTTTTTATCATCTATGATTTTAAATAAGTCAGCATCCAAGGATTGAACCAGGTGGAGCTTCTGATAAGGGAGGAACCGATCTTTCAAATGTAGTCTCGAAGGAAGAGCAAGAAGCTTGGGAGTGGAGCGGAGACCTGGTTGGGGAATCCGCCAGCACACGGTGTCCCAAACGTTGGGTGCTGAGACTCTCCCGGAAATCATTTTTACGGTGAAGATGAGTCTTCTCTCGTGCATTAATGCTGAAAACCTGGTTAAATTCAGCGCGTCGGCCATCGGTGTTGTGCGCTGCTGTGGTGGGAGATGACACTTCCAGGTTGCCCACTTCAGGAGCCAGTATTCAGCGGCTTTTAATGGTTTAATTGTGGTGTCTGCAGCTGAGCCCCACAACTCTACTCCATACAGTATACTTCCAAAAACCATCATCCTGATATACATTTTTATCAGGTTTGTGTTGTCAATGTGTAGCAAGTGCTGCTTGGCAACCCACCGTTTCTTGTTGAATTTAGCACAGAGTTCGTCTATATGATGATGGAATCGTAATTTTCTGTCGAAGATTACACCCAGATCTCTTTGCTTTTCAACGCAGGGGATCGGGACTCCGTCAATCGCAGGCTGAATTATGGTTGGTATGGGTTTAAGAGAGAATACCATGATGGCAGATTTCTCAGGATTCACTTGCAGGTCAAAATTCGTGAGGTACTGCCGTACTTCTGATAAAGTCTTGTTGATGGTTACTGTGGCATTTTTGGCTTCATCGGTCAACTTTATTTTTGTGAAGATCTTTAAATCATCTGCATATGATATCATATCTGTTCTATTGTGTATTAGTGGGTAGATGATAGCAGTGAAAAGAATTCCGGACAGGACTCCTCCTTGTGGAACGCCTGTTTGTATTTGTCTAGTATACCTTTGTTTTCCTATGTACATTTGGATGATTCTATTCTGAAGAAGGGATGTCAGAAACTTCAATACTGGGCCTGTGATGTGATAGTAATTTCGAAGTAGTTTGAGCAAGGCTGGGATGTGAACACTATCGAACGCAGCTTGTAGATCAAGATATGTGATTGCCATTTCTTCTTTCTCCTCAAATGATCCAAGGATTGCATTAGTAGTCATAATCAGGTTACTAACTGTTGATCTGTCTTGCAACGAATAATGAATTTGCTGGGGCCTGTGCGGGAGAATGTGCGTGGTAAGTGTTTTCAGTACTGTTTTTTCAAGTAATTTCAATAGACACGAGGAACGAGAGATGGGTCTAAAGTGCCTGGCTTCAGTTGGCTGGGAAACTTTTGGGAGTGGCCTAACAGAATATAAATTCCATATTGGAGGAAAAAATTCTCCTTTTAATATGCTATTGAAAATTATTAGGAGGGGATCACTTAGAAATGGGCTCAAACATTTAATGATAAATTGTGGTACTTTGTCGATTCCCGCTGTACCAGTTGCAGGCAACTTATTAATCGCAGATAAAAGGTCTTGTCTTGTTAATTCAATGGTTTCAAGTGCGTCTCTGGGCATATCATCATCAGACATGGGAATATCACTGGGCTCATGTTGGTTTAGCTGAACTCGTGCAATAAAGTCCATCCACCTTTCGGGATCAAACTGTGGAGGGAGTTCACAGTATTTCTGTCGGTATGGTGGACAGCCCTTATGAAGTGTGGTTTCAATGTGATATTTTATGGCTTGAGACTTGAGGCGGTTGAAGTTTGCTCGTCCTTTGGAGTACGCAATTCATAGGAAGGACGTACAAACATAGCCTCCACAATAAATATCATAATTCGCATTAGTTGTTGGGTAGCACCAACAACTCTGTAAAGACCAGATAGTGTGAAAGATATGTGGTTTATGTAGTGTAGTGTAGGGTTATTTTGTTCATATAGCCCCTTAGACTAGAGGCGCGTGGAACACCACCGACTCCAATTAGCGCACAAGGCGCGGAAAGCCGAGCCAGGTATTAGAGATCAAATTCTCTGGCTGGGCTAACACTGAAGTCGTCTGAACTTGCCAGGGAGGGTCCTAAAAAAAAAAAAAAAAAACAAATAAATAAAATAAAATAAAATATATCAGGTTTTTGTTGGAAAGGAGCGCGGGTGAGACAGTGTAAGTTATGGAGTATAAGTGAAGGTAAAGGAGGTGTATGACAGGAAGACTTCCAGCAGGAATTTAGAAGTTAAAGGGTTAGAGAAACCCTGAAGAGGAAACCCATCCTCCACGGGGGAGGGAGGATTGTTAAGAATACGGAATGATTTAGGACAGTAGAGCCCACCAGGCGAAAGGTTTGGATGAGAGGTGGGGTACAATGAATTGGTTTTAGGGGAGAATCAAAGCTGGAGCCGGTGTCAGCCCATCCCACGCCATGCCGCCGAGGAAGGGAGCGTGACGTTAGCAGGACAAGAGGAGGTTTCCTGGTAGGTTACCCCATTGCAGTCTAGTTTGGGAAGGGGGACTGTCAGAACAACACACACACACACACACACTACATGTGCCCCACCACGCACTCACCTGTCATGCTTACACGTACACAAGACACTTTTCTTTTTCTGACATATATTTAGGGAACAACAACAACTATTTCACAATTAACAATAGCTTCTGCTCATACATTTGCCATCTTTCATTCATCTTACATCCAGACAGAACACAGTTGGGATCACAAGCTTTCATTCAGCCAATGCACAGCTTACACACGTGACCATCCATTCATACTACCATTAGAAACATCTTAACCTACAAGGGAGGATTTTTTTCTCAGACATATTCAGAGTGCACATATATTCGAACACTTAACTGACATCCTCATTCACAAAACCAGGCCACATATTCATTACATTCGATACTGCACTCTGAATAAATAAACTTTTTTTTTTATTTGCAGCTTAAATAAACTCATTTCCCACCGAAACGTATACACTCAAGGAGTTACACATTTACTCGAACACATTCATACATGTACACGTACACCTAGCCTTCGAACGGACATACACACAAAAGGTTCAAAAACAGTTTCAGATTTACATTTACTCACACATGTAGAAGACGCACAGAGACTTCTACATGTTTAAACACTCACATTCGGTCGCATCCCTGCAGATGGCAGGTCACAAATTGCGTACACTCATACCCAATACTTTCACACGGTTACCAACACTCCAGATAATCTTTCATGTTTGCACTGGGCAGAAAACATATACTGACAGGACAAGTTTCGTATTCATCTTAGTTTTTCTATATTTAGACAGTTGTCACAGTCTGGGTACTCGCGGTTTGTTTCTTCGCCTAGTCTAGAATACCTTTTTGGTGAAATCTGAAAAAGCTTTGTAGTGTGTCCTCTCAAAGATAAAAAGGTGCTCATTACTACTCACGTATGAGTGGTCCTATTTTTGTCATTAATATACTTCTGTGGCTTTGGTAGTTGGGAAAATCATAAAGAATATGCGCCCAATCCTCACCAGCACCACAGATATACTTGGGGTCTTGGGTAAGTCTTAACTGGAATAGTTTAGTCTTAAAGTAACTATTCCCGGTGAGTATAAAGGTAATATAGAGGCCAGGGGCATACCAGGGGGAGATTTAGTCAGACTAGGGCTACCTGAGGGAGGAACCTCCTAGTGACCCCCCCCCCCTTGTCCCATCTGGTTTGCCAAAGCTGATGTAGAGCAGTAAAGACTCTCTTTCTTTCTTGTTTTGTGTTGGTTTCAAGGTTTAGAGTAATTCCCATGATGTATGTAGGGATCTGCCTCTTGATCGTATAGTTGAGGCCACTCCTAATTACTTCTAAGTCAAAGGAGGTTATATGTGCCAGAAGCTGGAGAGCAGGTGTGCTGACAGTACAGCAGGCTCTGGTTATAATTAATATTATAATACTCTGAATTGAATCTAGCCTGGTTTTATATCTAGCTAGGGTAGACCAAGAGAACCAGGTGCCTGCACCATAGGTGATGGCTGGAAGGAAGATTGTCTTATAGATAAGTGCAAGAGTCTTCCTTTGTAAACCTCAGTCGGCACGGCTGATTCTTGCAATCATGCCAATGTAATTTCTTACTTTCTTCGCTACATAAATAAGGTGTGGATGGAAGTCAGTTTGTGGTCAAACACAACACCTAGAGATTTCATTTCTGTGACCAGTGCTATTCTTTTGCCTGATATTTTAATTTGTGGCAGTTTTCTGATATTAAAATTTCCTTTTAACAGCATTGATTTAGTCTTTGTATCTGAGGTTACTAGTTTGTGGCTTTTGACCCAATCCTGCAGGATATTTAGAGCATGGTTTGCTTGTTGTTCTCTGTTGTTGGCCTTCACAAAAAAACAAGGTCATCTGCAAAGGTGACCCTGTCTGCGTGTCCAATATCCATCTCCAGGAACTCATCCAAACCCAGGGACCTGGAACTGAACCCTGAAGGCATTGTCGGGTTACAGTGCGTCTAGTACTTTGATAGCGGGTTTTAACTGTTACCTGTTTCTTGCTAAGATACTCTGATACAATTATATAGATTTTGAGGGATTCCAGTCTGTCTTAGTCTTCTGAGTATGTGGGCCACCATAAGTTATCGAAAGTGCCAGAAAAGTTAGCAGGTATTTTTCCTGGGCAGTGTTTACAACACTGCCCAGGAAAAATGATGTAATTCATAGTATCTTCAGTTGGACATCCGAGCTTAGAGCCAAATTATTCGGCCAGCTGAAGGTTTGAATTAAGGTAATTAGTCTCCGCCTGGAGACTGATTACCTTAATTCAAATTAGCCTTTCTAATACTTTAGCTAAGAAATTAGCGTTTCTAATACTTTAGCTAAGAAATTAGCCTTTATAATACTTTAGCTTAGAAATTAGCCTTTCTAATACTTTAGCTTAGAAATTAGCCTTTCTAATACTTTACTCAAAACTGGCAGCAAGGTAATAAGATAATAGGATTTAGGGTCATTTGGTGGTTTCTCTGTGTTTTTAGTATGTGTCTGATGTTAGCCAATTTCCAGTTATAATGGGGAGCATTCCCTTTGCTTAGCAAAGGGAATGCTCCCCAATTAGGGGAGCATTCCCTTTGCTAAGCAAAGGGAATGCCCAGACGTCATGACCCAGACGTTTTATCCATTTGGTCCTATTTATTGCAGTAGTTAGTTCTTCGATGATGAAGGGAGCTTCTGTAGCTATAGTTGAGTATCTGCTATTTTAATCACAAAGATGTCTTTTTTCCTGAGACAGGAGTTGGTCATCCACTAGAAACAGTGTATTCAGGATGTTATTTACTGTTTCCTCCTAGGTATGGATTGTTTGCCCTGTTAGGGTATCTTCACGTCTCACCTTGGCAACTTGTTGATAACTATGGTTCAGAAATGTCGCCAGTAAACTTTCAATGCAGAACATCCAATTCCAAAAATCATAAAACCGCGGGAGGTAAAATTTTGTATTATCCATTTATGTAATTTGGTATTGACTGTAACACTTTTAAGACTTCGTATCACACTTAATTACTATCTCAGTAAACTAAACATAAATTATTCATACAAAGTAAAATTATTAGTCTTTATAACGAGAAATCAACATCAGAGAATAAATTTCGGAAATATTAATCTGAAGATAAGTAACCTAATTTGAGAAAATCTACTGAAAATTTATACGCATGTTTCCGTACCGCATACATGTATTTATGTGAGTGCGCAATTTCGCAAATTAAAATTATTAAATCAAGGTACAGAGGCCAGAAGGGGTTTACATATTCATTGTGACCGTACACATATGGAATTAAGGGCAACCATGATTTCCAGGCACTATGGTTTACAAGAGCTGGTGCAATTTTCGTGGTAGCATATGGGACTGAATTTGCAATCTCCTTGCTTGTGACCGCGGGGTGACTATGTGTTCGTGTTACTTGTGGTCTTGAAAAGTACAGGAGGCTTGGACTACGTCCGATCACCGCGTAATCACCTTCCAGATGGTGCACCAACTGGGTCAGATCCCATCTCCAATCTATGACATAACTAGGTATAATATAAAAATGGCAGATTGGAACACGCATACTGAAACATAGGTTCCATACTTATGGGGATCCCTCCCCACAACACAACTACCTTCACCCAAATGAACAGGTTTTCAAAGTTAACTGAAACAATCAGGAAAGCCAGTGATGCCTCTATGAGAAGGAAACAATCGAGAATTCATGCATCCCTGGTGGTGCTCTAGACAAGAAAAGACTTCCAAAGATTCAGTTGACCACCAGCTGAAGCAAGTGCATGAAGGGAGATATGCCGCTCTCTTAGAAACTCTTACACAAGTCTTATAGGATAAGAGAAGAAGGAATCGTGGCAATCTCTTGTTGGTACCTCTGGTAATGTCGTCCTATGGGGGTGTAGTATTCAAGATAGAGAATAATTTCATATGAGTCTTTTACTCATATGAAAAATACAACAAAACTAAGTACTAAGAAGTAACATTTTGTATCGAAATAGAGATATTGTGGTTAGAAATGAACAAATATTTAGTATAGCATTCAACAGTATAGCAAAAGACCAGCTCGCAGCTCGACCGGCACTACAGATAACACACGGTTTACGCCGGTTCACGATGCAGTGACTATCAATTCATTTAAGCTTTTGTAACAATTCTGTTTATAGCATACATTTTCAGTTTGTGCCGATGCTGGAAATGTGTGACAAAGCTGAAATACTGAAAACTAAAAGGACAAGTCTCATCTGATGCATCGTCATCGTGAATATCACATAAGACGACAGAAAGGAAGGAAAGAAGAAAGAAAAGAGAATATAAGGGTTCATTGGTCATAAAAAAAAAGGAAAAATAATTTAAAACACCGTAGTGTAACAATGTGCACCAAACTCGACAGCCTTATAAGTTAAAACTAAATCAAGCGCTTGTGAACGAAGAGTAGAATATTTTTATTAGCAAATATTAACGACATTTTAAAAGACAAAATATATCTACGCAATAAAGGTCCTGATCCGACAACAGATATTGCAAGATACTCTTCCACAAAGTCTAGTCTGTGCAAAAGAAAATTCTGGATCCTATAAGCAAAAAGGACATGGAAATATTAAAACTGATTTTCTTTCGAGATGATTCCGGTTTCTTTAAAAATAAATGCGGAAGTACTGATTGCATACTGGCATTTATTTAACAAGAAAACAATTTTTGCGAACAATTAAGACTTTTTTTATGGTAGGGGCATTTTTAAAAAAACGTCATATATGGCTACCATAAATGATGTTCTCGTACCGTGCAGGGGTCGAGATATATTGGTGGAGAAGAGAAAAGATACTTGCTGACGTTGGATATGAATTTCTGGGGGTAATTTTCAGGAAATGGGTGAGAAGGAAGTTTTGAAAATGTTCTTTGTTATAAAGAACTGAACATTTCCAAGGTATTTTACGTGTATACTGTCTGTGATTTATACTTTGTTTCCTGAATAAAAAAAAAATAAAAAAGAGATAAAATTAACATGGATCTATTTACCCTTAAATTTTAAGAAGCTTAGCAGTTATGAAGCTTAGCATATGGTCAGAGGAGTTTACAAGACATGGACAACACAGAAGTGCAGTACTGTACCCTCAACTTCTGACACCTCCCTTACGGCAGCCTTTTTATGTTTGGGGAATATTCTTTCTAGGGCATTCATTACTTTAATTTTTAATTCACCCTTTTTTTTGAAAAAATAAAAATTCTTTTTATACTTCTTCGAGATGACTACTTAGGGTCAGATCTCATATCTTTTCCCTTGGTTCTCTGCAACATCTTTAATTTGATCTCTTGTGACTTGTTTCCTAGGCTTAAACTCAAGGTTTATGTGTAACGTAGTCCTCGATCTTATTAAGCTATGACATTTTGAAATACTCCGCTGCTATTCTACTAAGAATGATTAGGCGGAAACGATGAACATATAACACTCTACGACAATGGTTCTCAATAATTTTCGTATTTCTTGGACTTTCTTAATGAAAGTTAAATAGTCTCTCTATAACTACAGAACTCTTTTTTGATCATTTTTATTTAATCTATTTTAAGCAATAATAACTAAAACAGCACTTTCTGATATTGTACGACAGTCTTCTTCCACGGATCGCCGAACGCAAATGCACACACTGCACACAGATTGGAAATACTTGCTATAGGATACTACATCGGATACAGACACCTTTCAATAGAGAAAGGTCACGAAATTTCATTTTTAAACGTTGTATCGCGAGATAACTCGATAAGTTCTTTCACAAGATTAATATTTGTGGCAATGCTGAGGAAATCTGGGAAGAACGAGAGAATGTAATCACCTAGTCAAAATCCTTTGTAGAAGTAGACAGAAGGTAACTGATCAAAACAGACTGCAGAACAGACAGGTGTTTAATAACAAATTCTTTCAGATGGTGTACTTCTATTAATGCCATTTATCTAACTTCCTTTTCTTTGCCATAAATTATTTATCTAGTGAAAATACAATTAGAAGACAAAATCAAGAATAATGTTTCTGCACTACCGTTTACACAGTCTCATAATTCTGCTGCAACTCACAGAGGTTATAAGGGCGGAGCCATACATCAGTAAAACTCAACAGTGGGCCTGAATATATTAAATTTTTGCGAAACACTTTGAGTTTTTCACTGCACACAGGTTGGGAATACCTGCTATAGGATACTACATCGGATACAGACACCTTTCAATGTATTCTGTATTCACCGGTACAGTCACTTCTTGTCGTAGCGGAGTGGTTAGACGCGAGGGAGCGTAAGTACACGTGCTTTGAGTGACCGGGGTTCAAGCTTGTGATCTGCTAAATACAGTGCTGTCTCTTGTATTCCTCTATCTTTGTGAACTCCTCTGGCCATGAGGTCGAACCGGAGTATAAACAGAAAAATTATTTTAGTTTTGTTTTAAACGCTCCGAACTTCGTATAAATTTCCCTTTAGTTGTGCGTGCTTATTTAAAGTAACTTTACAGTCCAAAATGAGGCGTAGATCTTTTTTTGGTGCACAATCCTATTAACAAATTCTCTGTTGATGGTTATTTCTAGGATTGCTGGCTTCGTAATCTGTGTGAATGTTATCATTACCGATTTTTGCCTTTAAAGTTAACAACTTCCCAAATTTAACTGCCCTGAGCAGTTTTCCGCATTTTTGAAAGTTTGGTTCACCTCCTCCCGAACTGTCTTCTCCTCTATCCTTTTTTCTGAATGAAAACTTTGAAATAATCTGTGTATATGATCATCTTATTGTGCACACTTAATAGAGCGGCTTTAATGCAGCTATGAACGGGAGACCTGAGAGAACTTGAAATGTGTCGGAAATTAATTCGACCTTTAATTTATTATAACTCAACTTTATCATCCTGTTTGACATGGTCTCCATTAGCATTTCAAGGAGTTTTCCATTAATATTACATTTCTTTAGAGTTTGCCTAATTTCTTCTCAACTAATATAGCCATATGTAGCAGCCCCGTCCAGAAAAACATCACATCCAGTACGTCTGGTGAGAGTAGGTGGAGATGTTCATGGGCTATTTTACACTCAGGTTAAGTTGTTGTTACTTGGTTTTTAGGAGCATTAGCAACTAAAGCCATATTGCTCCGGGGATATGCGGTGGTTATTCCCTGACCTTTCCGCATCCTCCGTATTTGGTGGTCACGGGCTCGAACCCCGGTCTAATCAAGAAGCGTGCGCTACGTACTGCTGCTCCTGCCCACCTGGCTACGGAGTCGCCTTAGGTTAAGTAAATCAGATTTAGGCAAGAAGTGTTCTATACAGTACCGGTGTATAGAACACTCCAATTTACAGCCATGATATAGTGATGCCTTATGGCCTTAGTTTCGTCCGCGGAAATTCTAAACAATTCTACTCCCTCTCTTCCGCCCCTCCAAACATTCTCTTGGAATTTCGACGCTTAATAACATGCCTCTCAGCCAATTTACAAACAGCATATTCTAGTCAATCTCTCCAACCAGCAAGATGATTGCAACTCTACCCACTCCAGAATGATTACTGGAGGAGCAATTTCGAGGCTGGAAATTGTTCCAGTAATCCACGATGAGAATGATTTTAAAGAGCACTGCGCCACGTTTATACAAACTTGACTACTAAATATGATGGAACATATCTTTTTTTGTTATGAAATGTAATAATTTGTCCGCTTGTCACCTGTTTAAAATTGTATATTTCTAACCAGAATTTAAAGGTCGATTAATTAATGTACGGGTAATCACTATTTTTGTTGTAAGATATTTTTCCATGGTCACCAAGCCCGGATCAACTTTATTTCTACAGAGTTAATAGATAAAAGCTATGAAAAGAAATATTTTTAAGATTTAACAAAAAAAAATTAAAAATTTTAATAACATAACATTGTAATTTGATGAAAATATTAATTTTTATTATTTCAAGTGGGTTGATTACCCAAGTGTCAATGTTCACTTTCATAAACCTGTATGAACATAGTGATAAATAGTACTACTTAAGAGAGATACGCTGATGTAATATTTAGAGTATAGAATGTAATAAGAGAAATACATATATATAAAGAAAGATGGTGAATGCCATGAGATATCTAGAATGTAGATCAGACAGAAGCATTTAAGAACACGTTAATAATTATACAGCAGTGTTATCATCATGAATTGCTTGAGGAATAAGCCTAATTCTAGGGGGAGCGTTTTAGTGGACTCAAAGGACGTATAAAAGACTGAAAAGATCTAAGTTAATAACCCTAGAACTAAAACCTAAGGTAGTGAGAAAAAGCTATGATTATTAAATTGGGTATTTAAGAAAACTGATTATTAAATTTCAGTTACTGACAAATAATTTAACTCAATAACTTTTGATGCTAAGAAAGTTGTAAACAACACTGATTTAGAAGTAAAGGTGTGTTAAGCGGCAAAGCAACTAAAGATATGAGACGTCAGTGTATTGCGCCTCTAAGATAAAGGTATAGTACTAGTAATTCACACGGCATTAATAATTGACACTTATAGGTATTGAAGCGAAGCAATCTTCTTTTCGCAACTTCTACACAATTGTGTTTATTTTGCAGTTATTAAACGATAACTAGAAAAGAAAAATCATCAGTAGCGAATTAATAAAAACGCTCATAAATACAAAGGTGAAAATTAATACATAGCGATATTTCGATTTCTCACCATTATTAAAAGAAGTTTTGGAGGAAAGAATTACACCAGAGTGATCCAATCTAATTTTGGTTATGGTCAAAACGGATAAAATGCTGACGGTCGCAAGCCGCAAGAACAGTTCCTTACCACAAATATCGCGTAATTTTCAAACCATAATTTAATTTCTCCTATTTATGTTTATATTTACAAATTAAGTTGTTTTTTTTTTTCATATTCAACCGTTAAATACAAAATTCCTACAAATTATTACATGATACTAATAATATTCTTATTATATAGTTATAACGTAATTAAATAGCGAGAAAAACATAAGAAACATCATGAGAAAGCAATACATAAGAATAGAATATTACTAAAAACGCATATTTTCAAAAGTCAATGCGAAGCTACAATTTGTGAGACGCTAGTTTTAGACTAAGATTCCAATTTTTAATCATTTAAATAAAATCTGTATTCTGACAAGAGTTCAGTCATCAGCTGGGGCCCTAAGGAACAGTACGATTTTTGGCCCCTACTACTACTAAATTTTGTGCATTTTGATGTACAGTATATTTCAACTGCAATATTCATCGAAAGGGGACGCAGGCGCGCTATATGACAGCGGTCGCACAATGCGAAGAATGGACCGGAGTTGGACCATCTGAATTACACCAATCATACTACTTTAGAATGATTTTCACAAATGTCGATTTGTATATCGAATATAAATGCTGGAATTTAATAAATTGCTTTTTGGAAATAAAGCCAATATAAAAATAGGAAAAAAAAAAAAAAAAACATGATCTGGCCTGGAATTAAAAAATAAAACTATTGAAAAAAAAAAAAAACTTTTAATGTGTTCGGAGAAGTAGATTATGGAGTTGTTCATAACGAATTAAAATCTGACAGCGCTTCAATTCCATATTTAATCCTGTCATTATGTCTAATTAAGAAAGAACGAAAGCTGGAACAAACGAAAATCAAGAGAGAGAGCTCTAGTAATGAAACAGGCTTATATTTAATAGAGACAGGAGGGAATCCAAAAGCAGAAGAGTCGTGTAATAAAAATATACAAGACGAGTTTGTTTTAATGTCATTCCAAGTCACGAATAATTAAAAATACTTCAATTCTGCGTTATAACTAGTTCAGAAGATAATTTGAAATATGGAATTGAAAATTCCAGGATACCCTTCCTGGATACCTCGAGGAAGATCTAGGAGGACATGGATGGAGTACGGGAGTGTATGACAGCCCGAGGTTTAACTGACCAAGATACTTTGAACCGCACTTTATGGCAGGAAAAATTTTCTACCAAAAAATAACTTGTAGGCTGAGGAAACCCATTGTAAATGGAAACACTCCTCTTGAAGAAGAAATTGAAAATTCAATTGAAGTAGATGGCTATATAAAAAAAAAAAAAAAAACTCTGGTACTACTATTTTGTCGTATTTTTTTTTTTTAATTGGAACTTTCTGGTACTTAAGATAATCGTATGGAAATACGGTGATCGTAACTGTGCGAACGTGAGGATATTTTAGTGATAAAAGAAATACAGTACAATACTTGTAAACTTATAAAAATAATAGAAATAATATACAGCCAGTAACGTGTTTACGAGTATCTGCGCTAAGTGAGTGCCTGGAGTGCATTTCGATGTATATTCCAGTTGAAATATAAATCGAATTGCACAAAATTTAGTAGGAGTAGGGGCCACAAAGCCCTACGGCGCCTTAGTGCTCCAAATGATCGATGAACTGTTGTCAAAATACAGATTTTGTCTAAATTATTAAAAACTGTAACCAAGTATGATCCACAATTTTCAAAAATCTTTCGAATTAATTTGTTAATGCTCTTTCAGTCAGTTCATGACCTAAAAAACACGATCTCTTCCCCTTTCCATTCAACTGAAAACGTGTCCACAAAGTCCTACGGTGCCTTAGTGCTCCAAATGATCGCTGAACTGTTGTCAAAATACAGATTTTGTCTAAATTATTAAAAACTGTAACCAAGTATGATCCACTATTTTCAAAAATCTTTCGAATTCATTTGTTAATGCTCTTTCAGTCAGTTCATGACCTAAAAAAAACGATCTCTTCCCCTTTCCATTCAACTGAAAACGTGTCCACATAATACAACTCAACACAGGTTTTTTAGCCGATCTAGTCACACGACAACATTCCCAGCAATAGCAGATACACTACTAACTGCAACTGTACTTTGCCTCATACCTTGTATAACCTTCTCCTCCCCAGCACTTGAGTTTCCGTCGATTTACACCCTTAGGAAAGCGCAGGGAACGCTTACGAAAACAGCAAAAGAAACGCGTGCCGGGGCACATGTGGTTCGGACCTACCCACTGTAATCAGGCTAAGTAGTTCACAAATTGGCCCGAAAGGTTACTTATCGACGAAGCGAAGTGTAAGGCTGTTTGGTTTCCGCAGCGGGTGATAAAACTCAATAACGAGGCTTACTCGGGAAGGTGAAGGACATACGGAGGCAAAGTTTTTCCCACCCTCTGTTGGTTACAAGTCGGGTAAGACTCCTGCGTCCTGGGTTAATGGCAGAGAAAAGTTTTCAGGTCGCAACAGGAAATAGAATGAAAGAAAGCCGAATGCAGGGGCTCGTGGCTATAGCGAGTACGTCCAGAAGATACACAGAAATCCCATCGAGTTTGTGTTGAGAAGACCAGCTATACTTCTCTCGTTATGCATTCTAATGGCTTCCCTCTTTCATACAAATATTTCACTTCATGAAACTCTGGGAATTTTTCAAACAGAAAAACAGAATAATATAAAGAGCCATTTGTTTGCAACATCCATTTCTGATCTTCAAGCAGTTTTTACTCATTTATGATGCTAGAAAACAGGACTTGTTTTGTTATTCCTTTGCGAAAAGCTCTTAAGCATACCACCCTATTTACACTTCTAATCCTTTTCGTTTAAGAATTAATAAACGTCTAGTCCGCCATTTTCTAAGATTTGCTTCATCCAAGTTTTCATTTTCCGTACTCCTTGACGTAGCCGAGTGGTCAAGGGTGCGAGTACACGCTCTTTGAGTGGACCGGGGTTCAAGCCCGTGATTACTAAATACGATTAACATTTGTATTGATTGATTCTTGTAAACTCCACTGACCTGGTGGTCGTGCCGGAGTATAAGCCCATTTTTTTTTTTTTAACATCGTTCACTCCTTGTCTCTCTCCGTCCACTTCTCGCTTTTTATTATCTCTCTCTCCAAATTAGAGGGGCTCATGGTTACGACTGTAGTTTTACATTGAGTGAAAACGGGCAGTAACCCACAGAAGTTGAAGAATATCTCTTGTCGGAACAAAGCTTTCATGAGCTTTTTCACACCTTAGCCGATTTAATCGGATCAGTGGTGAGGTTTACATAAATAGAAACGATTAAAAATCCCAACCCGTTTTCAGAAACTCTGATTTTTCATCAGGCACACATTAACCTGCCATTTAAATATACACAATTTGTAGTAACGATATAATATTATTCCGAACCCAGTCAAACACAACTACATGTATATATAATAAAATGCACATATGCATTACAAACCCTGAGTAAGATTACTGTGGATTTTTCCCTTTCACTCGTTTAGAAAAGTTTGGGTTCAAATTCTTAATTTTTAAAATTCGTCATTCTTATGAATTCTTTAAAGCCTGCAAATGAGGTTGGCTAACCCTTTCAGCATTTTAATACTTCCGGCCGTTTGAACTCTTGGCGCATTTTTAACTTTTCGACGTTGAGGAGTCCGTATTTTTAATTTCGGCGTTTTGATTACTGGTATTTTTACTTTTGGTATTTGAAGAAATCCGTAATTAAAGACGGCAGAGGTTGCGGGGCTGTGAGAAGAATCGCAAGTTATTTCTAGTCTTTCAACGCGCACAACGTGAAATCATTTCCGTGAAGGTACATATGTCGGATCACATAAATTCGGTGCACTCTGACAGATGTCAATAATCCAAAGGACTCCAAAAACAAGTAACCAACCAACTGTACATATAGAACGATACAAATTTGTATCATGTTATGTGTATAAAATTTAAATAAGGTATTACTGAAAGAAAACGGTATCAGTGTTTCCTGTTTCCCAATACTGTACATAAACTTCTCTTTTTTTTTTATACATATATATATATATATATATATATATATATATATACAAAGAGCTTTGTACAATTGCGATAATACAATCCTTAACTTGGCAACTATAAACCTTTCCTATTAAGGACAGTGTCCCTGCCACGAATCACCAGGTAATGTAAAACAAGTTAGTTAATGTACACAGTTCATAGTTACATTTCAGGCACGTTAGCAAATAGCAATAATTCACCATTTATAACAAAAAAAAAAAAAAAAAAAAAAAGGGAAAAGAAAAGCAAAAGATTTCTGCTTTTCTTTTCCACCATAGTGCCCATTCATTCCTGTAATCAAGGTACGGCAACAAATATAATACTGTATCCAGTGCTTCAGCAACAACAGTATATACGCTATCCATATACTATGTATAGAAAAGTTTAGTTGTACTTGCAGTACAACTCACACTTTCCCACCCTAAAACTTTGTAAACATTAAAAATTACAACATTTACATATTTACACAAGGTTCGCGAAGTCCAAGAAAGCCCTATGCTTCTATATATTCAAGAAAAATTCATATCACTCACATGAGACATGCCTAATTTTTGTAATAAAGCACTTCGTAAATCCCCATATTGCTCACAATGCCTTAGTACATACTCTGAGGCGTCCTCTACCTTGCCACACTGACACAATAAATCCCTCTCAACGATTAATTCCACTAATCTCCTTTTCTGCTATGGCTAGTAATCAACGTTGTTACAAATAAACCAAGGATCTGCCAACTCCTATTACAATGCATTGTACAGACACCAGGCAGAAAGGCATATGTAATCCACCACAGCTTAGAACTGTCCCAACGTTGTTGCCAAAAATTTCCAATATCAAGCCACTTTTACTATAAATTTTGTTGATATCTGGACATGATCTTATACCCATAATCTCCATACTGGAGTTATCCTTTGTAGTATAGGGGGCTATGGGCATCGTAGAATTTTAACTCCAACTTAGGACTTTTTGCCGACCGGGCTAGCCGAATGGATAAAGTGCCTGCCTGGCAACCCAAAGGTCGCGGGTTCGAATCCCGCCTCGGGCTTGGATCAGAGTACTGCAAAAACCTTGGGAGGTGCATTATGGCCACAGAAGCCGATGCGCCAACAACTAACTGGAAAACAAAAAAAAAAAAAAAAAACAAAGGACGTTTTCTCCTTCCGATCAAATATTTCAAAAATCATTTTGTGCTTCTCAAGCCATAAGGCACACAAAGAAACATCTTCGGTTCAGGTAAGATGCATCTAATAACCTACCAGTGCATTAACTGCTTATGCTGATACTGTGGAGGTTTCTCACATCAATTCAAGTGAATTGATGTGAGAAACCCCCATGTGAAAAAAACGTTGAAAATGTTACAGGAAAATTTATTGAAAATGTTACAGAAAAATTTATTGAAAATGTTACAGAAAAATTTATTGAAAATGTTACACCAAAATAAATAATAACGATAGTAAGTACATGTTCCATATGAACACGGTGTTTTATCAGTTTTTCTTCACACTATCATACGTATTAATGTACTTTTATATGCAGTTTCATTTGAAATGAATGTTTGTCGTTCAACAATTCCGTAAACAGCCTCTCCATGCTGATAATCAAATAGGATTGGGTCTGGGGAAGCAAAGCATTTTCCTTTGGAGATGGGGGAAGGTAATCCACTAATGAAAGGATAACCCAATAACCTGTGTACGCAACTTCGTAACAGCTTTCATGGTGAAGTTAACAGATGGCGGTACGCACTGGGAGTCATTTCTATTAGTAGTTTCATTTCTTTTTCTTTGAGACATTCCATACTCAGTTTTGCAAGAAAAACATCACAGAATATATTTCACCGCGGTACATTTTAACTGTACATCGCGTTAACTGTAATTTTTTTTTAATATATACACTACGTTCTGATATGCACTACCATAGCAAAGGTATTCAGAAACCGCCTTAAAATGCCGTGAACGGTGCAAACGAGATGTAATAAATGCACAAAAGAAATGTAAAAAGACAGGTCGGCTAAAAATATTCAGAGCTTAGGGAAAAATCCCATTGTCTCTCCAGCTTTTAAATGTAACTTTAAAACCAAGCAAATCTTCCGTTTCGAGAATAGACATCTAGAAGGTTCCGAAACGGGGGCTTTTGAAGTCGGCTAAAAAAGTGACGGGTAGGAATCGCCGATCCCTGAAGAAAGTAGTGAAAGTGAACTGAGCGACGTCCTTGGAAAATGTTACGCTGAATAGCCCGATAGCCACATAAGTGTCTGTAAGTGCGTCCATGGTTCCCCAGGAAGCTGCATGGCATTACATTTCACGGCAGAGATGCTGCTCACAAGCCTCACATAACACCAACTAACGCCAACCATAAATGCATATGCAGTATCTTGTTAAGGGTATTTACGTGTCTGATTTCAGTATTACTTGTTATACATGTTGTTACAAAGTATGTTCTTTAATAAACCAAGAAACTGATTAGAACAATTTAAAACATAAATATGAGAAGTGACTATAGCAATATCGGTATCATAAAAAGATGTGGATATTCGTCGAGGAACGATTACACGGATCTGTGAACATCAACACAGAACACTTGGAAGCGTTACATTAAGAATACTTAACATGGCCAGTCAATGAAATACATTTAAATCTCTGATATTTAATGTCATCTCCGTAAGCAAAATATTTAGTGTCGGTGTTGTTAAATAGATATGTAAGATCATTTATATAAGGATTGAATAACGTAGGATCTAAAGAATATTCTTTGGGTACTCTTTTTTTAAGAATACTACGTGATCTTATACCCATAATCTCCATACTCAAGTTATTCTTTGTAGTATAGAGGAACTCCATACTCAAGTTATTCTTTGCAGTCTTGAGGAACTCCAGTATATAACAAGAAACTAGAGAAGGATGTTCCATTTCTTAAAATTCAACGGTTGCGATGAGATATCGATATGAATCGACTGAAGTATCGGATCGCGAAAGTCCTGTGTAAAGAATACATGGCAAAAAAAAGGGCTAAGAGTCGAATATTAGATAAATCAGCATAAATGTCTACACGATGTCCAGCGACTAGCTGTTAAAAAAAAAAAAAAGCAGGTTAGAAATAACAGAACGACCATGGGTAAATGCATGCTCTAGAGACAAGAATGTTCACAATAAGGCGAGGGAGAAGTTCATGGCAAACTATGGTGTCGAATATTTCTGATAAACGGTTTAAGAGAATTAAAGGTCTGTAGTTTAGCTAACTGATTCGGAAAAGCCATGCAGCTAATAATCCAGCAACGATATGAAGAAAACTAAAAGAATTCAGTGCAGATTAGAAGTGTTTCTCAGTGATGAGAATCGAACCCAGACCTCTTGTACACAGTCTGAGAGCAGCCACGCTGTCTGGTCCATTACCGCAATTATTTCACATCCTGCCTAGTTAGTCGATCTCGGGAGAGAGTTGAAACACAGGAAAAAAATGTTATGCACTTCAACTATCGGACTAAAAAATACACACAACACAAGACGCAACGTTCTGACGCCTGCAGAAGAGGCCTGAACATGTACATCACACTGCCATAAGGGAAAATGTGACATAAAGGAAACAAAGAAAAGCAAAAAAGCAGACAGAAAAAAAAAAAAAAAAAAAAGACAATAAATTTTTGTTCATGATGATGTTAGATAGATCGAGTTTTCAATTACTTGATACGTATCTTTATTTTGTAACACTTTCTCCTGTTTATGATTACTGCAGAATATTCACTGTCAGATTATTTATCAATATCATTTTCTAACTGGTGGTTTGCCAATTAAAATTGCAGCTTAGTAGATAAAATTTCAGACTGATTTCTAAAACTACCTTTCCAGAAATATTTACGGATCTTTCTTATTAATATTAAAAAATAAACAGTAAATTATAAGTCTACAAATCACAGTAGTAAAAGTTCTCTATATTTATGCAATGTCAGTAAGAATAAAGAACCAAATTTCTTAATTAAACCTCCTTATGAAGAAATTATGATGATATCAATAGGATGCTAATATTTGTAAACGTTGGCACTTAGAATAAATAGCCTGCAGGATCTCTCTCTCTCTCTCTCTCTCTCTCTCTCTCTGTTATAATCTGATTCATTTGAATATTTTAGAACATACACTTCAACTTACTCGGGTTTATTCATTACTACTTAAAATACTACAATATTCCATATTATCTGTTTTCAGAGTAATTGAAAATCTCGATCCCTGAAGGTTCAAAACAATACCCACTCCGGCAAAAAAAAAAAAAAAAAAAGAAGAAACAATTCTGGCGCTGCTGGAGTTATTATTAAAAAACATTATATGGGGCGCCTGTACCTCCATATACCAGAATAGATAGAAAGCACAACACCATAAACACAGTGTTCTAAAGGAGTAGCAGCAGCTTAATTGGACTTTTTGGTTAACTTAGGACCCCACAGCAAACTGTCATTTCCATAACAAACCTTCAGTGGTTTCCAGCTGGGCCTTTCACAACGGACAAGAACTCACAAAAAATAAAGCGCTCTAGCAAAGACCCGAAGAACGACAATCATCGACATCACACGATGTTGTAGGGGGAAACATAGACTTACTGTTGTCCCCTACAATACTAACTTTGTCACTTTTGGTAGTTTAGATGCCCATTAACTTGACCCCCATCGGTTTTATCGCCTTTCAAAGTTCGTTACACGTCAGCTAAAAAGATTCTGTATATTCAGCCACAACTGCATTAGGATCGACACATCATACACTGAATGTTGTTAGGATAACGAGTTACGAAAGGAACACTTGACCCAAAGCTATATTTATGTAGCATTCTATAAAACAGCAGTAACGTTATTATTATTATCAATAGGTACAGTTTGAATTCAGAGTTGAACAAAGAGACCATTTCTCCCTGCATGTCTAGTTGAAAAGACGATGATTAGGTCTACGAACTTATTATATATTTCTCCTCCGGTAATCGAAATTGGAATATTAAAAGAAACAAGAATATATTAAGTCAACGTCTGATTGCGGGGCAAACGGTTTCACATTACAGTCTCGAGTACAACTTCCGGACTGTATTAGGAGAACGCCTAAAGATTTTCAGTTATTTATGCATAAACTCCAACATTCAGATTTGAAATCTGAAAATTAGAGAACAGATTCCGCTACTATAAAATGCTAAACATCTTTGAAGCCAATCCAAATATTAATCACTCTTCATTTTCAGTGATGTTCATTCGACTTAAATGACCAAATCAACAAATTGATTTGTTTATTGTGTGGGTTGAAGAATTAAGAAAACTAGTTCGCTTCAAAATAAAATGGAGTACACCTATTTAAATTCACGGATGACCGAACTGGA
This sequence comes from Mastigoproctus giganteus, assembly GCF_048544385.1. Lineage (NCBI taxonomy): Eukaryota > Metazoa > Arthropoda > Arachnida > Uropygi > Thelyphonidae > Mastigoproctus > Mastigoproctus giganteus. The sequence continues at coordinate 51,550,194 of NC_143577.1, forward strand.
TCAAATTTTATATTTAGAATAAAATCAGCGAGAGAGCACAGAAAATGAACTAACGGGCTTTGTGTTTGAAATTCCTGCATTACATTAACAGCGAGTAATGCAGAAATTTTATTATAATATCACTGGTTATCGAAGAATATTATTCGAACAGTGAACTTTTTGATGATTACAAAATCGAAACTTGAGGAAGAATGGTCCGCTATACAGGAATGCCAGTGCTAACTGTACAGCTGACAACTAACCCTCGTATATTAAGAATAAAAGAGAATATAGGAAGGGATAATCAAAAATTATCGAGATCGAATCAGCGTAAAGTACAATATTACACTTACAGGAATGAGTGGTTAATCCCATTAAAAAAAGTAGGCTTCTTCAACACATACGCATTAACTGCTGGAACCATTTCTCAAACTTAATTTTCGGAATTGCCAAAATTATACCAGAACACGTGGAAGCATTCTTTTTAATTATTTTTTTATTTAAATAGTCACTCTTCTGCAATTTGGCACTAAATTATGCACTTCTACTGTCGATTCTCCAACTAAAATAAATAAATTTTCTGTTTATTCTCTGGGACGACCAAACGGTCAGAGGAGTTCACAAGATAGACAGAATACACGAAATAGCACCATATTCAGCAGTCACGGGCTTGAACCCCGGTCACTCAAGGCACGTGTACTTATACACCCGCGCGCCTGACCACTAGGCGACGGCGACCATTAGCAATTTAAATTTAATGTCCTTGCTTTTGAGGAATATATCCCTACTTTAAAGTGGCAGAATCACTAAAAAATTCATGCATCGATCATTGTGGCATCTCCAAATGCCAGTTATAACAACTGACACTTTCGTTCGCAATTTTTTTACGCAAGCTTTCATGCATACGCGTTGTTCCACACCTCTCAGACTTAGTTAAAGTGCATAATTTATAGATTAGTCCTATTCGTATTTGGCTTAGACTAATTATAAATATCCTACATTTTGTCAGTATTATTAACAGGGGCAGCTCGTCCATAGGCACTGCAGCACCCCCAGCTATTTAAATCTAAATATACAGTGAACGAAGTTATATGAAATTTTGTGAAGAACAATGCAACGCAATGAATATTTTTATTAACAGTACCCGCATATAGTATGCGCATCCTCTTATTTCTAGTAATCATTTCAATAATAAACGAATAAAAACACGAAATCGTTTCCAACTTTGAAGTTTAACCGTATGCCTCATTGTGCGCCAGACAGTGACACATTTTGCATTCCAGTGATCTGGTAGTTGGTTGCCACTGGCAACTTGACAATATACATTTTTTTATAGGTGAAACGAATCAAAGTCACTGTAATTTGAGCAGTGCAGATTTCATCGTTGACTATGATGGGTGTGTAGCCACAATGTCGGTGTCTTTTTGTTATTCGCCAGAATTCCCATTAAGTAACTAAATAATATATGTGTCAAGTCAATTCTCAACATTCAACAGTGTAATTATGTGATTACAGCTTAATTGCGAATTGAGCTTGAACTTGGTAAGTTGAAGTTATATTATGAGGTGATGTGTAAGTAAAACATTATTTCTACGACACACGATTTTATGAAATTTGATTCGATCATGGTCTCCATGCTTCTCCATGAAGTAAATCGCGTGACAATGAATAAACTTCAGCAACTTAGTTTTTCACAATTATGTCTCCAAGAAAAAAATGCGATTAAAAAAGAAGGCCGCCCTACACCAAAGATTCAAATTTCTCAGCGGGGAATAAGTAATAATAAGAGATACATTCGCAGTTTTAAAACTGAATGGTACCAAAGGAAAAGTTGGCTTTGTGGTTGTGAAGTTAAAAATGCATTGTTTTGTTTTCCATGTTTACTGTTCGGAGGAGGCGCCTCCGTAGCCAGGTGGGCAGGAGCAGCAGTGAGTAGCACATGCTTCTTGATTAGACTGGGGTTCGAGCCCGTGAGCCACCAAATACGGAGGATGCGGAAAGGTCAGGGAATGACCACCGCATATCCCCGTAGCAATATGGCCTTAGTTGCTAATGCTCCTAAAAACCAAACAACAACAACAACTGTTCGGAGGTGTCTTAACATGGACAAAAAGTGGCTTTACAAACATAAACAGAATGAAAGAAAAACTCTAAAACATGAGAGTTCGAAGAAACATATTGATAATGTGATTTCACTGTCGATTGTAGGAAGCGTAAATATTAAAGAACAGCTTAGGGAGGCCTACAGACTTTCGATCTGCAAACATAACAGAAAAGTTACCAAGCATCGCGAGGTATTATCTAAAATAATGGACTGCATTAAATTTTGTGGACAAATTTGTGGAAAGTTTGACCTTTACATGGACATGAAGAAAAAGACGATTCTAAAAATCCAGGAGTATTCAGAGGATTAATAAATTTCGTCTGTACATTAGATTCCAATTTAAAGAACCATTTAGAAAGTAATGCAGCATTTAAAAGCATTTCAAAAACTATTCAGAATGATATTCTTGACTGTTTGCTGCAAATATGCCGGGATGAAATAAAAAGAGAAATTAAAGAAGCTTCATTCGTAGCTGTCATGGCTGATGTCATGGCAGATGTTTCAGAACATATACCAATGGTAATTGTTCTGAGATATGAACTGAATGGAGACATTTTTGAGCGTTTTGGGAGGTTTTTCACTCCGGAAAACCAAACGGCAGACGAAATATGGAAGTGCATTCTAGATCAGTTAGACATAATCCTCGAAGAAAATACTCAAAAACAGGTTTCTCAGCCATTTGATGGCGCAAGTGTGATGAAAGGTAGGAAAAGGGGAGTTCAGGCTAAAATAAAAGAAGTGTACAAAAATGCACATTTTATTCACTGCTGTGCACACCAACTGAATCTGATGATGAGAAATGCAGCAAGTAGTACCCGAGATTCAAGAATATTCTTTTCTAACCTCATGTCGATACCAATATTTTTCTCGAGATCACCACAGCGTCTCTCTCTGTTCTCAGAAAGCATATGGACAGCCGCGTTGCCCGACCTTCCCGTACAAGATGGAACTGCAATATACGCGCCGTGAACAGCGTTTATGAAAACTTTGAATCCTTAAAAAAGTGCATGGAGGAACTACAAGTGACAGGAAACGCAGATAACACGATTTCAGAAGTGACTGGAATTTTGCACATCTTGAGTAATGAAAAATTCGAGTTCTGGTTAGAACTTTTCCATCATATAATGCCTCACGTGGAAGTTATTTTTAATCAAATGCAATCTCGAGAAACTGAGGCAGTTAAAGTACACGAATACATAGGAAACTTTAAGAATGCCGTTCTAAAAATCAGGAATTCAATGTACTGTAAAAATGCTTCAAAAACACTCATGATTGAAGTGAAGGAAGTATGCAACTATATAAGTGTTGACATAGGCGAGAGATATTCTTTTACAAAGCAATTATTTGCCGCTAAATTGTTTAACAAGGAGAACTTTGTTATTTTTCGTACGAAAATGCCCATGGAAGAGGTAAGGGAGACCACTGAGGCATACCCATAATTGAAAGAGAAAAACTTCTTACGGAATTACAAGTTTTCTATAGCAGACATGATCTACACAATTATTGCAAATTAACTAACTTGCTGAAATTTATCTCAGAAAATAATCTAGCTGAAGTTCTTGGTGAACTTACAAAACTCATAAAAGTTCTTTTGACCATTCCGATGACTACTTCAGAGCCGGAACGCTGCCATTCGACATTAAAAAGAATAGAAACATTTTTAAGGATCATTATGAATCAGAAAAGGCTAAATGCTCAAGCAATACTTTCAATAGAGAAAAGCTTGGTCAACAGTGCACCAAACTCGAATGAAAAAGTTATTAATCTATTTTCAACAAAAAAAAAAAACAACCAAAGAATAGATTTTGTTTTTAAATAAAAGTTCAAGTCTGTTAATGGTAAATGCCTAGTTAATGTTTTGTAGTATTTTTAACTTGCTTATTATTATTATCCGCCACCTTCGAATCCCAACAACGACAGAGAAATGTTTATGAGCTTTTTTCACAAAGTGGCGGGTTAGTCGATCTCAAGCGAGGGCTGCATCGTTTTTCCCCCAGACGCTCAAATTTTTCGCCCAGGAAACAAGTAAATAGACTAATGAACGCAATTCACAGACATAATATTGACGCCTCATAGCCTCAGTTGCTTTGGCACTTACACACACACACAAGCGCTGTCTCTGTCACTTTGTGTCTACGACAATGGCATTGCCCTCCTTTTAACCAATTTATTATGCTTCTCCTTTCAGAGTCCGTTAAATCAAAGTGTTATTCATGGTTCACCGACTTCTCACTGTTGTCCTCCCTCATAATACAATAGATTTGTCACTTGTCACCCGTTTGGAGAGGTGTAGGTGTGAACCTCGTCAGCACAAATCCTTAAAGGGCTATTCAATCGGAGCTGTTACAGAGTTCACAGAGGTGGAGAGAGATGAAAGTTTCCTCATTTAAATGTTTCCGGATTTTTCAACCAATACAACATGAAAATTGTACATTATTGGCTATAGTCGTTCCAATGATCAGAACAGTTGTTGAGCTAAGAAATCTCAGAAACAATCAATCAATCAATTTCTCACCAGGCCTACCTGTTAGCGGTTACTGTTCGAGTTCGACACGTCGATCTTTTAGGGCATGAGCACAATGCATTCACAGCGGCACCGATGTGGTTACGTCAGGGATTATACGTTGCAGTGGTGCGAAAACTGCGGATCACGATAGCATCTGTGGTCGAGGTCAAACATTTTCGAAAAAATTGTATTTCACGTATTCCACCAAATAAAAAATATATATACTGTATATAGAAAAATGGGGAAGTAGTCTAGTCCAGTAAGGCAGCAAATGCTAAACCTCAGCAGAGCACAAAGCGATAAAAAGTGAGGGAGACAGAATGAAGATAACTAATAGACAACTAATAAAATATGCATAAAAGAAACAAATAATCACAGAATTGACAAAATAAGGATGTTGTCACACAACTTACAAAAAGGCCTCTCATCACGTGTCAACAGCCAGGATTGCAACCAGAGTAGAAGACACTTGTTGCTATTTGTACGTGGTGTCGTTTGTGAAGAGATGCATATAGATACACAGACTTAAAAAAAAAAAAAGGTATAAGGGAGGAGAGTAATAAATATTATACAATTGAAATTTGACTGGGCGACAAAGTTTAGAGAACATAAAATTATAGTTTTATTACGTGTTCGAAAATTCAGAGCCGGACCCAAAATTTGCGGGGCCCTAGGGTCCTGTGCAAAACTTACGTGGCGTGTTTTTGTAATAGTGATTTTTTTTTAATAATTCAAATTTTACAGTAACTAAAACATAATTAAATAATTTTATATTATACTGAACAAAAATTTTCAATACGAATAACATTTAATACATTAATCAACAGAGCCCCGCGCTCAAATGGTTTTGACCATTTGAGCGAGGAGCTCTGTTCGACAGAACCGGTTGAACATGCTTGTGTGCCGGCACTGACTATGTTCTATAAAGTTATAATCTTAGTAATTGATAAGGAGATAACTACATTTACTTTTAGTAATCACAGAAAAATAAAAAAAATGAATTAAATTAAGAAAAAAATCGAACGCGTCTGAATATGTAACGCACAGACCAACTTATCTAACTTGTTTATTTCTTGCCCTTTTTTTTTTTTTTTTTTTTTTGAGACATAAATTGTGTTTTTAATGTTTTTCAGAGGCAGAATTCTCTGGAGCCAGTCAAGCGCTCAATTCGCAATTCATCCAGCGAGATCGAACGCCCCCTAATTGTGGAAATGAAGATTCCTCAGATTCTGCTGGCCCACCGATGTCGGCAGCCATGGGTTACTGCGACAGCAGGTCCGCAAACATCAACGACGGGGAACAGTCTCCGAAGTCTCGAAATGAACGTTCTGACGGGGAGCTCAATATTAACGGGGACAGTAAGATGAAAAAAGCTCGACGCAGAAGAACAGCATTTACACAAGCCCAACTGGCGTTCCTAGAGAGAAAGTTTAGATGCCAAAAGTACTTGAGTGTAGCGGACAGAGGAAGTGTGGCGGAGACGCTCAACCTAACAGAGACACAGGTGAAGACTTGGTACCAGAATAGACGGTAAGGGTAAGAAGAGAATAGAGGAGAGATAATGCTAAACATTATATCCATAAGGCTTCCTGAATAATGCTGAAATAATTTCTGGTAGATTGTTGTATTGAGATGTCCTTGATTTTCATGTGTATGTAAAATTTAAACTTTTTTGAAGACTAAATGAAATGGGTTGAAATGAACTATATAATATCGGTGTAAATACACCATAGTTTACCCATAAATTTAACTACATAAGTTAAGTAGTGTAACGGCATCGTTTGATTTTATCTCATATTGTGGCTACCTTCACAACGAGATACCAGGCATTGCACTACTTCAAATAAATAACGCCGCTCTAGTAGAGGAGACTACTGTTATTTATCCTCAGTTGGCACCACCCAGACGCGTTTCGGAGTTTGTTGGCTCACTCATGACACTTGTTGGTCACTTAGTCTTCAAAATATTATCATTATCTTCATCATTTGGCATCTCTCATATTGTGGACTTAACTTCGCAACCGTGATGGCAGGTCTGCATTATCAGGATACCTGCCCGCCCACCGATGAGTGAGCCAACCAGCTTCGAAACGGTGCCGTCATGGGTGCTTTATGCTGCCGGGAGTCTCCAAGAATAGGTAGCAACAGTCTTCCCCACTGGGGAAGCGTTGCCTATTCGAGGAGTTTTTGAGTGGTGTGAATTGAAGGAGTTAGTCCCTTTCATTCTTCTACACCGTTGCTTTTCTTCTTCCTCTCCTACTATAACTTTTCCTCTACTTTTTTTTTGCTTTTCTAAGTGTAATAGGGACAAGTGGATAGTAGAATTATTAACCCACACACATACAACCAGCTCAGAAACGCGTCTGGGTGGTGGTGCCCACTGAGAATAAATAAGTAGTCTCCTCTACTAGAGAAGCGTTATTTATTCAAAGTAGTGCAATACCTGGTATCTCGTTGTGAAGGTAGCCACAATATGAGATAAAATCAAACGATGCCGTTATGTAGTTAACTTATGTAGTTAAATTTATGGGTAAACTATGGTGTATTTACACCGATATTATATAGTAAAATTTAAACTGTACAATGTAATGCTAATATAAGTGAGTATGGGCAGTCCAAAAAGCACTGTATTATATGTTTAAATAAATGAAAATGATAAAATTAAATGCTGCGAACACAAATACACTGGTGTTCAAAAAAAGTGCATCACCCCTTAAAATTGTAATTGTCGTCCGAATAACGTAAGTATATGGCAATATTTCTTACACATTGCATCAGATAAGATTGACACGCGGAGGTGATGACATAATATTGCATCAGGTGTTACTTTCAGCTATATAAGCACGCTCTGTGAGAGTTGCGGTCATTCCTTGCTTGCCATTTAAAAATGATAAATTGAAGCAAATTGAGGGCTTCTGATAACATTTCAGCCATAATTGTCGTGTTTACCAAAACTGTTGTATAAAGGTTGCAAATGCTCATTTTGGGAATATTTTGAGAGCACCTGTCAAATATTATTTAGCTTTGCCTTAACTATTAATAAATATCTTTTGTTTATATTTATATTAGTGATGCTAGTCATTAATGTAACATACCATCGCGAAAAAGGGTTAGAAATGTGAAATTCCTAGGTGATGCACTTTCTTTGAACATCAGTGTACATGGTGTTTCAATCAAAAGGCACTGCAGTCCATCTCGCTTATTTTTAGATTTTGATCATTTGTTGTCATCTGCTCGTCGATTTGGGCTGAAAGTTTTGAATATGTTTTCAAAATTGGGCTAAAGTATTACCAGTTCAGATTTTAAAAATTCTAAACTTTTTTTCTCAATTAGAAAGTTATTTCCTATACTTGGGTTTAGTCTAAAAACGTTATTGGTGCACTTCTGAAAAGAAAGTAAACTGATTTTATTTGAAGAAAAGAAAAAGAAATTAAATATAATGTTTGCAAGCATGAGGAGATGCGACATAACTCGCCTCCTATAATTATATCAAAGAGAATTTTTAAAGGCAGTTCAAGGTCATTCACTAGATATTCCGTGACACATTCAGCTACAATTCCATTCCTTCTCACCCACGAACGTTGGAATCAGAAATGCACTGCTTATGTACACTGAGTGGACAGAAATCACGGAATACCTACCTAGTAACGGGTAATCCCCCCTTTTGTCCGGATAAGGGCAATCACACAGCGAGGAATTGAGTCCACTAGTTCACGAAAGCGTTCCACAGGTATTTCCATCCATGCTTGCTGCGCCGCTGTCCATAATTCCATCGCATTCTTGGGTGGAGGATCCAAATCTCGAAAGGACCTTTCCACAGGATCCCAAAGATGCTCCACACAGGGTTCATGTCGGTTAACAGGGAGGCCATTCCATGGTGCTAAAATCTGTGGAATGCTCTTCGAACCATGTTCTAGTCACCACGGCTCTGTGGGTAGGCGCATTGTCCTGCTGGAAGAATCCATTGCCCTTTGGGTGCACGATGACCGTGAAGAGATGCAGGTGGTCTGCAAGGATGGACACGTAACATGGACCGTTCAGAGATGCGGAGAGGAAGTACCAGAGGTCCCAACGTGTGCTAGTTGAACACGCCGCAGACCATTACCGACCGTCCACCTGCCTGAACAGTTCCTTGTTGACATGACGGGTGCATAGCTTCGTGCGGTTTCCACCAGATCCGCTCGAAATAACTGGAAATGGGTCTCATCAGACTAGGAGACCCGTCTCCAATCATCCAAGGCCCAGTGCCGATGTTCTTTCGCCCAGTTCAGGCATAGAGTCCTGTGTGTGTGCTGTGATGTTACAAATGGGACTCTGGTGGGTCGGCGGCTCCAATAACCTATTGCAGCTAATGATCGCCTGATGATCTTGGTGGAGACGTTTATGGCACCTCGTTGAAGTCGGCGGTGATTTTTGCCACTGTCGCTCTCCGGTTGGCTGAAACAATGCGAGACAGACGTCGACGGCCACATTCATCCACAACCTTTCTTCGTCCACAGCGCTGTCCACGATGAGATGTCATTCCGGAAATGTCGTATTCCCGATACACTCTTGATACTGACTGCTTAAACTGAAAGGAGAGAATTTATGGGATACCTGGTTCCTGGGCAACGCAACTCTGTCATCCCTCTCACCACTTCAAATAAATCGACGTTTATCCAAACTGACATCGAATTACCGTCTACGTGAATGCAGTGTACCTATATACCTGCCAAGCGGTGGGTTCATTCACTAGCGAGAGGGATGACAGGGTTGTGTTGCCCAGGAACCAAGTATCCCATAAATTCTCTCCTTTCAGTGTAAACAGTCAGTACCACTAATTATACGTATGAAAGGCATAAGGAATGAGAGAGAAGAGGGCAGCTATTGAATGACCTTCAACTATCTATGGAATTTCTCTCCATTGTAAATTACGCATATTGAAGATTGAACGCTATATACAACCTCTCTCTCTCTCTCTCTCTCTCTCTGTGTGTACACGCTTTTTTTTTTCATTTTTTGTTTTATTTTTTTCAAATAAAATCGGTTCACGTTCGCTCCAGAAGCTCTGGAGCGAACGTGAACCGATTCGAAAAAAAAGCAGCTGGTAAAGCAAATTTTAAATTCAGAAATCGTAAAATCTAAACAGTAATACAACGACAATACGATTCGTACTAATTCCAATTTAACATAAAATTCAAAATTTCAGCTCAAATACGTCAGATCCATACGACAAACAGCTTAACCCCAGTGATTCCTGAAGTGTAGGATACTCTTAGGGGCACACAAGGCTTGGAGGGGACAATTTTGCTTTTATGAAGTGCTTTTTTTGTGAAATACGGACAAACCAAAAATCCAGGAATGAAATGTGTTCCATTTCAATCTTTGGGATTAAACGCATTGAAGTGTATACACTGCTCGACAAAATTAACAGAATAAAATGTTTCTCATGAATATTTTATTGTCGCCGAAGGCGAATATTTGATATAATAGGCATCCTGGCATGCAAATTTCGAATATCCAATAGAAATTGATCTACCACCTTACAGAGACACACATGATGCAAATTATTCATGCTTATAAAAATATGAGTTGCGACTACATCACTTCATTCCTGTTTTTTTGGTTTGCTCAGTGAAATAGCCACATCTCCAGTACTCAGGATGGTAAGTCATCGTTGTTCAGATGATTCTTTGAAATGGCGGTGCCGTTGGACGACTTGAAGTCAGGCAGTCGCAGTGGCTGTGATACGTTGTCTTAATGTGTCACGCAATGTCATCGCGGCCCTATGGAAGCAGTTTCAGGAGAAAAAAAATCATTACAAAAAGAGCTGGCCACGGTCGCCCGAGGGCTACGTCAACCAGAACAGACGGCGATCTGGCTCTAACAGTAAGATGGAACCCTACAATGTTCTGTCATCAACTGTCTCTTGAGGTTGCTGCGGCCACAGGTGAAAACATTTCCAACCGGACTGTGTTAAGAAGGATCAATTCAGTGGACTCTACGCAAGGAAGCCAATGGTTTGTATCTTATTAACCCTAACCCACTGCAGTGCTCGTCGAAACTGGTGCTGTGAACATGCGACTTGGAACCCTGACAAATGGGTTACAGCTCTGTTCTTTGATGAGTGCCGTTTCAGCTTACAAACAGATTCTAGGCGTTATTTTATCTGGAGACAACAAGAAATGTGGTACCATCCCTCCAACATCAGAGAAAGTGTCCCCTCCACCGTAAGTGTCCCAAAAGTGTAGTCTACTGTGGGGCGGAATAATGATCAACGGCCGCACACCTCTTCATGTTTTTGATAGCGACACCGTAATTGCGCAGAGGTACAAAGAGATCCTCGAACCCTCTGTGCGACTTTTTAGAGGTGCAGTTGGCCCAGAATTTCCTTGCATGCACGAGAACGCCACTGCACATAGAGCGCAAGTGATGGAGGATTATCTTTAAACTGAAGATATCCAACGATTGCCGTGGCCAGCACGATCACAAACTTAAATCCGACCGAACATGTATGGGGCGCCCTTGGGCGTCGCATTGCACGCCGACAGCCAACTCGTTCACTTGGTGAGCCAAGGCCTGCGCTGGTGGAAGAAAGGGATTTGTTGCTACTGAATCTTATAGACATCCTTATATCGAGCATGGTTCACCGCTGTCAAGCCTGTTTAGCAGTTGGAGGGGATCATATGCCGTACTGATGTCATGTGACCATATTTTCGAGCATCTTGTATCGACTTCTGTAATGCGACCTTTTTGGTAATTCTTACAACCTCTATAAATGTCCCCTATATATGTCCGAAGTTTCTTGCTGTCTCCTCATTTCATCACTATTCTATGGTACACCACCATACCAAATTTTGTCCCGCTTCATTGCAAGCTGCACGAGTTACACCATATTTTCTACGTGTTCTGTTAATTTTGTCGAGCAGTGTATTAATTTATAAAACTATGTATACTCACAGCTAAATTTTATGTATGATCTGTTTATTGTAAATTTATTAAATATTTAAATGGGGAGCACAAGTTATAAAAGTTTGGGAATCTCTGGAACCTAAAAATAAGCAACAGACTCAAATGGCTTTTAATTGAAACACAAAGAGAGAATGAGTGATGTGATTTCTTTCAGGTGTTAGAGAATTAAATTTAAACAGTTAAATATTTATTTACCAGCCAATTTCATGTGAGATTAATTACGTCACTTAAATTTTTAATTTAGGAAAAAACTCCGATTAGTTTCAACCAGAGTTTCACTCTGTTTTTATTTCAATTGGATTGCGATTTGTTGTTTGTTTGGGGATTTATTAGGCGCATCGACATCTGCGGCCATAGTGCGCCAGATTGCGATTTAAATGGTTAAAACATTTCATTTTGGAAATACTAGGTGATTTCTAGTTGACATAGTTGTTGACCAACGATGTTTTAAAACTACAAGTATATTAAGTGAAAAGTTTATAGTTTAATTAAACCTTAGTACTGAGTACATAATTCTCAACTAATCAAGAACGAAATGTCCTCAAATTTTATAGCAGACACGCTTTAAAATCATTTTCATTAAATCGTTTATAAGAAATGTAAAAAGGTGACATGTTCAAAATGGTCATTTGCGTTACTTTAATTTTTCTGTGATTAATAGAAGTGAAAGGTAAACAATTAATTATCTTGTTACCAATTAACTAATAATATACAAAAGTAACCTTTTCACTGCACTGCACTTATCACACAATGTAATATTCATTCAAAGTTTGGTAATCCTTTACTTATTTCTTCCTGGATTTTTAATAAAATTGAAATGGAACGTGTACTTCACTGATTTTCTGTGGTTTAATAAAATAAATAAATAGCAACACGTATCTGAGATTGTAGTATACTGTCAACACCTTCGTAATGTGCTTTTCTTATTTCTATCTAGATTTTAATAACAATTGAAAATAACACGTAATTCACGTTTCTGATGTGATTAATATGTTAACAAATAATTTATTATTTTTATTATATTAATCACAGCAAAAACATGATTTTTTTTAAATTTTCACGTTTTTAATTTTTTTTTTTAAATCACAGCAGAAAAGTGATTTTTTTTTAATAGTTCATGATTTTATACGATCTCTTTACACTCCAGCATGACTACCAAGTCAGAGGTGTTTACAATTAATCATTTCGACAATGAATACAATCGCTAACTATATTTAGTAGTCATGGGCTTGAATCACCGTCCACTAAAACGTGCATGCTAACACACTCTCGGGAATGCTCACTCGGCTACGTCAGGCCTTAAAAAAAACGAAAACGTCTGAATTTGATCACGTGTACCCGAAGAAATAACAACACACATGAAAGTGATTTATCCATTACACTAAACTGATAGCAAAAAAGTTGGGTTCCTATAAAAAAAAAACCACCGAGTTTCATATGCGTGAAGATGGAACATTTCTTTTCTGCGCATCCGCGCAGAAAAGAGATCATTTGTTACCATTCACTGGTTTCAGAAATTATCAGACATATTTCCCATTCATTCCTCAAATCAGTGCGTGGCAACAAACATAATATCCAACGCTTCGTTACAATATGTGGATAGTCAATGTGATATATAAGGAAAAAAGAGATTAATAACTGCCGGATTTCTATTTGTCCTCAGATATCTGTGTTAAATGGTACATTTTAGATAAACAGCCCCCCGATGTCAAAAGAAAGCAAACAAAAAAACTTAACTACCTACTAATGTAATGAACCTGTCCGTTCATATATTAACGCTAATCATATCAAGTATATTCTCCTGAGAGGAAGAAAATACCGTGGAATTATTATTGCAATAAAGATTTCTTAAATGAAATGTTGAAAGAGTTTGTATTATGAAAGTTGTTTAGAATATTAATTAGGACTAATGACAATTTCTTTACTTCTGTTTTTCAGCACAAAATGGAAACGTCAGAATAGCCAACGACTAGAGCAAATGCGACAACAGTGTCAAAATGTAACCAAAGAACCTGCAGCCCCTCTTTCGCCAAATCCCCAGCATTCTTTCGAATCCCAACTCGTACCTGTTAATTATTATGGTACTTGTGTTATCCCTACAGGACCTGTTACCTCCAATGCTACCTGCCTTTTACCTCCAACTATCTTAAGAAATATCTACGTTCCAGGTTTCCAGATATGAGCACTAGAGTCCCGAAGTCTTTGAAGTCATGAAATGCAAAAAAGACTCCGAATTCAACAAGACCCATTTGTAATTAGTTTTGATTTTCCATCTAGAATACACATTACTACGATGAGAAATTTTTGAATTCACATTACACGCTCTACATGATACCGAGCCCTTCGCAGTACTGCAATCTAGTAGCAGACGATCATTTGGTATCCAGAAGAATTTGCTTCGAATAATAAGAACAAGCATTTTCTTATGTCGACTATACGTTACTAAACACAAGTAAAGTTGTTATCTTCAACTGAAGACTATGAGAGTACAATATCAAACATAGAGAAGGAGCATGTATACCTTTCATGCTCCTATGTCCTTTCCAGTGGATTACACATCTTCCAAAAGATTAATTTGTATCATCATGGACTATAAGTAAATTGGTTGAAAGCCATTTAACGCAGAAGAAAGACATTTATGTGAACCGAGTGAATATAATTTTACCAACATATAAAGATTATGGAACATGAATAGGGAATTTTGGTTGCTAAAAATCACGGAAGCTGCCATGGCAACACAGGATAATGCATCAAAAGGGAATCTTTAAAAGAACTATTTTTGATCAGCAGAATATGAAGGACAAATGCAAACTGTGACGTTGAGCTCCAATGCGTAATTTATGACTTAAGTGAAATTATACCCGAAAAACTATAAATATAATGCTCCTATGTCTTCTAATTTATAGCAGCATTATACCTATAGATAGGCTAGGAGATCTAAAAATTATATTTACAAATAAAAACTCAACGCGGGTTTGGCCTCATGTATGGTGTCATTAATTAGTAAAGATCTTCATCTGCGCAAGCAAAAAATGCATATATAAAAGTATATCGTAAATACACTCTGAATGGCCACTATTAGGTCCATCTACCTTTTTCGTAAAATGGAGTGCTCCTTCAATAACAGCATACAGTGTCGTACCATGCGATATAAAGTAGGTGGCCAGATATTCTGGATGTTGTATGTTTCCAACGTAGTGCGAGAATGGGCAAGAAGAAAGATTTAAATGACTTTGAACGTGGCATTGTGGCCTGCACCAGACACGCCGGCATGAGTATCTTGGAAACTGCAACTCTGCTGGGGTCTTCCCGTACGATTGGTCCAATAACAAAATAACAACCATGCACTGGGAAATCATACCTACATGTTAATAATATGCTAAAATATAATAACAATTAGTTTCGCCCATAAATATCAAAAAAAAAAAAAAGCCTGTCTGCCATGAGAATTAAAATCTCTCCTTTTCAGTTAACACGTTGATGCTTGGATGGAGAACAGTCATCCCTCAAATTTGGCCTATGTCCCTCTTCTTTCAAATCTAGCTTGACTCTAGAGGTTATTTTCTTGAGTAAGGAACTACCATCACCGTGTGTTTTGTGGTCATTTAAGTCCACCATGAGAGTATAGTGGTTTTGCGCCTGTCACTTGTTTGGGGAGGTCTAGGCTCGAATCCCATCGGAGACTCGAGAAATTTTTAAAGTTCTCTTCAATTGGAGCTAGTCAGTTGATCTTAGGTGGAGGGAGTAGCCTTTTCACCGTGAGTTATTCCGAATTTTCAGCCAACACATTTGTATATACATAATGAACACAACGTAATACAGAGGCGCCTCCGTAGCCAGGTGGGAAGGAGCAGCAGTGCGTAGCACACGCTTCTTGATTAAACCAGGGTTTGAGCCCGTCATCACCAAATACGGAGGATGCGGAAAGGTCAGGGAATGACCACCGCATATCCCCGGAGCAATATGGCCTTAGTTGCTAATGCTCCTAAAAACCAAATAACAAACAGCGTAATATAGCTTTAGATGCCAATTCACTAAATAAATAAATAAATAATAATAGCACCTTTACAGTTCTTTTTAAACATTGTGTAGGCGATTATTTGCATTCTGTTATAACCATGGAAAACTAAAACTAATCATAATCAAAACAGTTAACGCTAAAACATAATCAAATGCATAATCTACATTTTGCATTTCTGAGGTATGCATCTTAAAACAAGATATTTTTTATCTAATTCGCCTAGCCATCAGCAAACTTATTTTATCCCAGGAAAAATCTTATTTACAGCTGAACATGGAGAAATTCCTTCCCTTTTGCCCTCCTAGATTTCCTCAGCGTGCATCCTAAATCCTTCTTCAAGTCAGAGTTTGAAATCATCCGCCACCTTCTATTTCTGGACATCCTAATTACTTAGGATGTCCAGAAATCAAATTTTGAGTAATCAAAAAAGTCCGAGCTGGAAAGACGGTCGCCACGGGTGGTCTTGCATTGTCGTGTAACAAAATGACACTTTCAGTCAAACGTTCAGATCTCTTGTTCTGATGGCTCGTTGCAGTCAACTTTGAGGAAAGAATTTATGAGTAAATTGTTTGAGTTGAGTGTTTCACTTCTACACGATATGGCACAGCAATAGCCCCAGTAGGTTGAAGAACAGCAAGAGCATAACTTTTCCAGCGCTCTCGTAAGCTTTGAACTCCCTCAGCAGTGATGATGACTGATTTTTCCTGCACTGCTTGCTCTAAGATTCAAAGTGCATGCGGCATGTCTCATTCCCGGTCATTATGCGATCCAGTGAACCGTTTCTTTCCTCTTCATATTGCGTCAGGTGCTGCAGACACAATTCCATTCAAAAACGTTTCTGTTTATCGTTGAGTCACTTGGATTTAAATCCGTCATGTCATAAATGATGGTGTTTGTCACAGAAGAAAACGTTGTGAAGACATTTTCTTCTGCGTTGTCAAGACAACGTTTTCTTGTGACAAGCATGAGCTTGTCCTAGGAGAAATAGTAACTATCCGCCAGAATTTTTATTTCTTCATGGTAATGGTTTTTGACCATTCATACACTCGTTGGCAAGACTTTAAATTGTCCACGTACACCTTTTCCATATTCCAGTGAATTTCTGTTGAAGAGGTACCCTCCACAGTAAATAACTGAACAGAATTCCGTTGCACTAACTTGAATGCACCCGTCATCGTGAACATCGCATTGTCTTTACTGCTGCGCATCATTCTCTGCACACACACACACACACACACCCAGAGCATAACCAACATGTTCTATTTTTTCAATAGAAACATTAACACCAATATCTAAATTTAAGCCGTGGCACCGTGTAAATGAAATTTAGACAATCGAAATTTCGTTTTAATTTGAACCGGCCCTCGTAGTTAGGTTTTTATTTTATTTCCTTCTTATTTTCTCACTGCAGCAGTGTTGAGAAAAGAATCACTATGGTGGTAGCTATTTTATCTTGTCAAACCAACGCTCGATAGCTATTGTCAATCGTTGGTCTGACAGCTGTCATCAACAACATCGCTTCTCAGCTTAGATCGTAGTGTAGCTACCATCAACATTCTTTGCAGTGGTTGACAACTATTGTCAATCACAGCAAAGAATGCTGTGGACTTGCTCCACTGTAATAACCATTTATCAAAATCTAACATTGGTGAATACCAGTACTTCTACCGTATGCTACGCCATCTTGCTAGCCCTCGTGGGTAGCACAGTTGATAGAATCGCCGTCTTTCCCAAACTGGGTGGTAAAGACCTAAGTTCGAGTCCCATCGATGACGTGAAGAAATTTTATGGGATTTTTCACAACGTAGCTAAATTAGTCGGTCTCAGGCGAGAGCAGCAAGAGTTTTTTCTTCCGTAAACTCAGGGTTTTTTTTTCCAGAAAATTGACCACAGAACACACAATTTTTTTCAGACAATATACACGGAGCAATATGGCCTTAGTCGCTGATGCTCCTCGTAAAACCCTAACTACAACAACAACGGCCATCTTGCAACGTGCCTACCTCTAACCCTCTTCTCCACTGATGAAGATGAAAGAATTTCCATCAGAAATGTTTGTGGAATTTGTACTCTGACGTTTTCTGTAACACTACCTTTTTACTTAACGGTCGAAATCTGTTTCCTTCTAGTATCACAAACTACTTCAGTATCTCAGTTCTCACTAAAGTCAAACCAGTCGTTTCGTCCAGCAGATTAATGCGAATAATTTTCTTTAGATTCCTCATAAGTAATCTAATTCCGTGGATATTTGTCGCAACCGGATTACTGCAAACAGCATTAAGATTATGTGGGATATTTAGGCATTATAATAGTTGTAATGGCGTAAAGTTTATTGATATGTTAGTCTGTCAGATATGAAGATCGCAGACTTGTATTCCGGATAATACAAGTCTGCGACAATAACTATTAAAAATAAATAAGACGCACTCATATGACACAGCAGGCAATGCCTGTGTGGAAGAAAACAAAATATCATAAACAGACACCGCTGAAAATTACTCGAAATAGACAGATTTAGCTGGAACTTAAAAAATAAGCAATGATTTATGCTCCAGGATAAAAATAAGCTACTTGTATATACGAGACACTAATAGCGATCGGGGGTGCACCACTAGAACATTCACTGAATAGGTCAGCTAGGATAAAAATTTGCAAAATATATGGAGGCAAAAAAAAGAAGTGCCACCGATGTGTCATTGAAGATCATGTCGAAAAATGACCTGCACATGTTTCAGAAATGAATAGAATGTTGCTAAAAGTGAGGTGAAGGTCACCATTTCAAGAAGGAAACTGTTCCAAACAGTTCTTCTGAATAACAGATGCAGTCTTAGAACTTTTCAAAAACCCCTCACACGAGGTGCATAATTGTGAGTGATTTAAACACTTGTGTAAACAGAAATCAAAATGGCGGGTGGTTTCAAATCAAATCTTCATTCTTATTTATATTTATTTATAAATTATTAGAAAAGGCACGGAACTGTTTGGATGAAAATAGTTACAAAGCTGAACGAATGATAACAAATGAGACAAAATAGCTGCCGACATAATTCCTGGAATGCTGAAAAACGTAGGAATATTACAGAACTGTCTCTTGCAAGAAATTGTAACACATTATCGAGAACAGTCTGATTAAATGTTATTCGATGTTTCTGATATACAGTACTTGATTCCAACTTCGTCATGCAGACTCAAAGAGAAATGAGGGGAGAAAGGAAAAAAACAGTAAGCAGGTATGGAGAACACACAAATTCCGAAGTCTATCAGAAACTTAATCAGCCTATTTTCGACATCTATTTTTACAGGCAGTCACTGTTGGTGACATTCCTACATTTCCGTTTCAGAATTCCAATAATTATATTCTTCATCTCTCCGGCAGCCATTACTTGTCTACCTTAGTATGAAGTCATATTTGTTATCGTTAGTTTACCTATGTACCTGTATTCCGTCCACACCTCATTAAATAGTCTTCTTCAGTCAATTTTGCTTTCCATTTTTTAACTTTGTCATGCGCGTATTATCTCACAGCCAAGATATTATATCTACAGTATTTATATTTCTTTATTCTCTATATTTTTTTATTTAAAAGAAAATTGGAACGAGCAGCAAAGATCGTTGAAAACTCAATGAAAGAATACATCAGGATTTTTTTCTTCTATTTTTTTTTTTTTTTTAATTTTTAATTTTAAGCCAACACTCTCCAATCCATTACCTTTATTCTGCATTTTTTTGTATTTTATTTTAAAAATGAATGCCGGTCTTCAAAAGTAACTGCACGCTTTTAGGGCTATTTTTTTTTATTATCAAAACAAAATTAGAAACGATTTTCCGGATCCTAAAAACTTGAAATCCTTTTAGCGATAATTATTACATTTCCTTATGATTCCTAACTTGTCTTCGCGGTAGCAGTTGTTGTAATCACCATCTTCCCCTCACCGGGTAGAAAAAGATCCGTGTTAGAAGAATTACGTCCAGCAAAACAGGCAAACCGACAAGCGAACGTACGCAAATTTATGGACATAATACATGGGCGGATGATGTTGTTCTCGAATAACTCTAATCGGACATTTTATTATTATTCCTATTAGTGGTGTGGCATACGTCCTACCGACACTTAAACTAAAACAAAAATTCCAGATAAAGGGTGAACAACCAATCAGGACACTTCTGCCACACCACTTAACGGAAGGAGTTCACTCAAAGAGTTACATTTTTTCTGGAAATGAGGACGTGCTTCGTCTTGCTGGAGCAGCATTTCTTGGAATTTTTTTGGATTGCGTTTATCACTTGAATCCGTCTCAATTTCGTGGATAAACTAACCTGACCCTTTTTTCACGAGTCGAAATGAAAGTCAATTAAAAGAACTGCACTTCTGTCGCTTGAATAATCCCTCATCAAAGAAGGGGAGGGTATCGAGATTGTTAAGTCTGCTACAAACAAACGTTAGGTTTCCCGGCAGTACTTCGTATTCCTAACGTCTGTACTCGCTTGCAAAACAGCATTCACTCTATTGCACTATCGTAGTGATTAGTAGCCTATCACTGCAAACAGTGGGTGGAGACCTGCCTATCACTGCAAACAGTGGGTGGAGACCTGCCCATCGCAAAGATCCATGGGTAAGAGCCTTGTTCTAAATTTTAACCAGAAAAACTTGTTTTGTTTTATTTTCCCTATCACACTTCTTCTACTCAATTTTTCATTTACAGAATAAATATTATTCGCAAACCCAGTAACACAATTAGCACCCCAGCAATAGAGAAAATCAACTCAAAAGATCTAAAATTTGTACCTGTATCCCTCAAATTTTTATTTGTTCAATTGTTTAGTATTTTTCATTCAGCAAGCCTTTAATTAACTGAAAAAGTATCTTCATTATATTAATTAACGAATTTGCTGATTAACCAGTAAAAAGTTAATTAAATAATTTTACTACGGAATCGTATGAAAATGTCTACTGGATTTAAACCGAATTAAAGCCAGTCGAGAAATGGAGTTATATTTCGGATGCTCAATCTGTTTATGCAAATATATAACAAGGAATTTGCATTAATACAAAATAAACAACGAAAAAAATTAAAGAATTTTAAAAATATATATAATATAGTTCGAGTTAGGTATCCTTCCTTAATTTTCTCATAGCTGGATTCAAGATAACTGCTTCGATAAGTTCGAATACTTCATCGATACTACCAGCTGCCGGTATGGCTGAAGTTAAATCATCTCCAAATTCTTGAGAGTAGTACTCTTTAAGATTCTGAAAAGTGCTGTTATATTTCTCAATTCTAGCTAAAATCTGTTTTTCTTGATCTTCAGGATGGTGTACTAGGCGTGAAGGAGAAATATCGACTGGCAAAGAAGAAAGATTATATAAGGCACCTGTCATTGGATCAAATCTGCGATTAGTTAGACGCTGGACGGATGTTTCGGAATCAACATCTAAAAACAACACCCTGCCAAAATGAATAAAAGATAACTAAAAGGGTAATAAGCGAATAACAGTGAATTTAAACCACTAAAATCTGAAATATGCGATCATTATCAGAGATATTTGAATTTTTAATACAGAAGAACGATTCAATTCAAATTTACTGTGGAATATATTCACATCATCATAAATCGCAGTTTAATGAGTAATGAATAGTACAATTAAATTTTTAAATGTCATGATTTATGATCAACCGTCAAAATGTTAAATATGCCATAACTTTCAAGAGAAAATAGCATTAATAAGATGCACATATCGCTAAGTTAAGTTATATTTAAAGCTCTGTTCATTTACCCTTATGACTTAAATGACGCAAGTACTTTTGTGATGAAGAGAGAGATTATAAGTTTTATTAATCTTTTCTCTTTGCAAAACTCAACGTTTTTTTTATTTTTCTTTAATATTTCGTACGGATATTTGATATTCAGTTGTAATATCCAATACCTAATATATCTGTAATACTATCGGACCATAGAAGACTATTAACAGCACCTTACCCTGGCTTGTGTGACCCAGACAAGCCAGGATGCGGAGCTGTTTGTTGTCCTGTATGGTCTGATGACGGGAGCCGGCGAGGATCCTGAAACGTCTACTTTGGAATAAATTTAGGCATTAGGGCAAAGCACTTAATTAATTTCTGATATTTAAAGCCAGTACATGAGTACCTTTAACTTATTATTTATGAAACTTTTAAATAAATAAAGACATACCTGTTTGGATGTGAGTGTTTCATTTGGGATGTCAGTTCACGTGCCTGATCAAGGGTAGAAGGAAAGGCACAGAGTACCCAACCATTTCCAACACAGTCATCTTTCTGCAGTCTTTCGGCTACAACTGAAGACAGAACAGCATCTGGAACTGAAAAACAGAGAATATTGAGAATCTAATTTAACATCCACTCAGTGTATGAATTCGTTAATTAATCAGGACACCTCAGATCTGCTTTTGCTATTTCGCGTTATTCCAATATATATTCCTAACTAGTTAATTACTCTTTTATTGCTCACTTAATATAAATGTAGTTATTCGAGTTCACGATACTTCTCTATCACTGTTAACATAAGCCTCCATGAAAGTAGAATTTCCAGTCTGGACTCTGCAGTTGCCTTTTAAAAAAATTCTGAGCACCGCCAAACAATTTTACACAACATAAATAAATTACAGTATAATAGAAGAATACTGAACAGTAAGTGGTATGTCAACACCACTTAAAAAAAAAAAAAGGTAAACTGCAGCTATTATCAATCCACTGCAGGATGGAAGCCTCCTAAACGGTTCATGTTGAGGGAAATTGACCGTAAACTGCCACGCTGGTCCAGTGCGGGTTGGCAGATCGACCATGTTTAGCAGTCAGGATCTTGAACCGCAGTCTACTCAAAGAGCGTGTGGTCGTTAGCACACGCTCTTTGAGCAGATAGGGGTTGATATGGAAATCGATATGGAGTACAGCTTGATATGGAGTTCGGAAAGCATAACTTTGTTCCTTGGAACCAAGGAATTGTTTACTACGTTGTGTGTACCAGGCTGTAACTCAATTCTAGCCGACCATTCTCTTCTCCAATAATCGTAATTATCCTGTTCTGAGGTTTAACTGAAATTATTCTCTTCTGAGGCTTAATCCCAATTATCCTGTTCTGAGGCTTAATCCCAATTATCCTGTTCTGAGGCTTAATCCCAATTACCCTGTTCTAGGGTTTAATCCTTAAGATGAATCTGTTCACTAGATTCATCATCCAATTCTGAAGACTGTTCTCCGGAAGGTTGCGTCTCCAGAACTGAATGATGAATCTGATAGTAGAATATGGTACGTTGGGATATACTACAGCTTTTCGAGGCGCCTCGGAAGCCAGGTGGGAAGGAGCAGCAGTGCGTAGCACACGCTTCTTGATTACACCGGGGTTCGAGCTCGTCACAACCAAATAGGGAAGATGCGGAAAGGTCAGGGAATGACCACCGCATATTCCCGGAGTAATATGGCCTTAGTTGCTAATGCTCCTAAAAACCAAATAACAACAACAACAGCTTTTCGATCCACACATTAAATTCTGATATTTCCATTACACAAAAGTAAGAGTCGTAATTATGGTTTGCACAAGAGTTCTCTCCATATTCAAGGTATAGCAAAGGGCATGTACCCGCGAGAGGGTGCAGAGGTACACGCGCTTTAAGTGACCGTTGTTAAAGCTCATTTGACTACCAAATACGGTAATATTATTGTATCTCTCTATCTTGTGAACCCCTCTGCCCGTATTATGGTCATCCAGCAGTAAAAACAGATTTATTTATTTTTATTATTATTATACATATATATTTATGTCTGTTCTGATAATCCCTGTCAGAGACTTGGAAATTTGGAATCTCCTCTCTTTGATCTTCTCTGGCTTAAAATATCTCTACCTCATTGTGTCAAATTCATCTGTTGTCTCTACCGTTCTCCCAACTCCACTAATCACTTGGAGCTCTTTGGCTTCCTCTCTTTGCAACTTGACTTTCTCCAGTCCAACTTTCCTAACAGTGAGGTAATTTTCCTTGGTGATTTTAATGTTCACAACTCCAGTTGGCTTCCGTTTTCTAGTCACACCGACCCAGCAGGTCGAGATGCTGAGGCTTTTGCAATTACTAATGACCTAGCACAGAGTGTTCATTTACCTACCAGAATACCGGAAAATCCTAATCACACAGCCAATACGCTTGATCTTTTTCTCACAAACAACCCTTCTAAGTACACGGTCGAAGTGAGAGGTCCTTTAGGCACTTCAGATCACAACTTGGTGATTGTCTCTTCTCCAATGGAACCTTTATCTCATGGCTATTCCCAACCTCGTGTTGTTTGGCATTACAAGAATGCAAAATGGGATGACCTGCGAGACTTCTTTTCTTCTTTTCCTTGGTCTGATTACTGTTTCAAAACTTCTGATGTCAACGTTGCTCAGATCACGTCAGTGAAATTATTCTTGCAGGAATGGAATCCTTTATCCCACACTCCACTTTAAAATCTCGTCCTTTATCTAAACCTTGGTTTTCCAATACATGTGCTAAGGCTGTCCAAGAGAAGAATGTTGCATATCATAATTGGCTTGTTTCTAATTCTTCAGTTTCATTTTCTGCCTACACCAAAGCTCGCAACAATTGTAAAGCAGTTATTAATCAGTCCAAACTAGAGTTTGAACAGGCTAAGAGTAGAAAACTTGCTTCTTGCCCTAATGGTAGCCGAGCATTCTGGTCTCTTGCCAAAGCTACTGGCCGCAACTTTTGCCCATCTCTGCTCCCACCTCTGTCCAAACCAGATGGTTCTGTTGTCACTTCAGCCAAGGATAAAGCTGACCTGCTAGCATCCCATTTTTCTTCCAGCTCATGTATTAATGATCTTGGTAAAACACCTCCCACCATTCCCAACACGCTCCATTCAATGCCTCCTGTGGTCTTCCGTCAAAAGGATATCAGAAGGATTTTGACAAATCTTGATGCTAAGAAAGCTCCAGGCCTGATGGTATTTTTCCACTTGTTCTCAAAACCTGTGCTCCTGAACTTACACCTGTTCTTTGCTGCCTTTTTTCACTTTCTTATTCCAAAGTTGTTTTTCCTTCTGCTTGGAAATTTGCTCATATCCAGCCAGTTCCTAAAAAGGGTGACAAATCCCTCCCATCCAATTATCGTCCCATTGCAATTACTTCTACTCTTTCTAAAGTAATGGAGAAATCACTTAACCGCCAACTCTTAAACTACCTAGAAACCTTCCGTCTGATCAACGATCACCAATATGGATTCCGTCAGTGTTGATCCACTGGTGATATTCTGGCTTATGTTACCAATTTATGGACTAATTCAATGGAAAGGTTCGGTGAAACACAAGTAGTTGCTCTTGACATCTCAAAGGCTTTTGATCGTGTTTGGCATAAAGGTCTTCTAAACAAGCTTCCATCTTATGGTTTGCCAACTGTTTTTAGTAATTGGTTATCCAGTTTTCTCTCTGATCGCTCACTGAGGGTGATTGTAGATGTCTTCTAACTTCTCCACTAATGCCGGTATCCCCCAAGGTTCAGTTCTTTCTCCCACTCTTTTCCTCTTGTATATTAATGACCTTCTTCCATTGACTGGAATCCTATCCATAGTTTTGCCGATGATAGCACGTTGCATTCCACTTTCCATTTTGAGAAACCTTGCCCCGCTCAATCAGCTTCAACTTCTCGAAAATCTGCTACCAATTCCTTAAATGCCGTAAATGCCGATCTTCAGGTAATTCTCCAGTGGGGTAACGACAATTTAGTTGATTTCAACCCTTCTAAAACTCAGTCTTGTCTTATATCTCGCAAAAACGATTCTTCTGCTCCTATGCTTATCTTTAGTGACACTCCGATTTCTAGGCAAAAGGATATATCTCTTTTGGGGATTACCCTGACTTCTAATCTCTCTTGGCAGAAGCACATTACAAATATTGCTTCCTCTGCATCTAAAAAACTTGGTTTTCTCTTTCGCTCTCGGCATTACATTTCTTCCAAACAGCTGCTTACTCTGTATAAATCGCAAATCCGCCCTGCCATGGAATATTGTTCCCATATCTGGGGTGGTGCCCCCAAAACCTCTCTCAGGCTTCTTGATTCCATTCAGAAGGGGGCAGTTAGGTTAATTAATGATTCATCTCTAACAGAGTCTCTCCACTCGCTGTCTCATAGACGCACTGGTTCTGCTGCATGCCTCTTCTACAGATACTTCCATGGGTACTGTTCTTGTGAATTGGCTTCTATAATTCCCGCTCTCTCTTTCAAAACAGTCCGAACACGTGCCGCCACCAGCCAACATCCATTTACTGTCCAACTTCAAACCCACAGAACCAACTTTTCATCTTCCTCATTTATTCATTCAACTGCCGTTTTCTGGAACAACCTTCCTTCATACATATTTCCTGAAAATTACAATCTACAGAAGTTCAAGTCCAATGTCAACAAATATCTTCTTTCATCTTCTCAACCTCGAACCCAAGCACGGTACTACGTACTATAGGTTCTAATACCTCTCGTGTTTGGGGTTCACATAAAAAAAAAAAAAAAAAAAATATATATATATATATATATATATATATATTATGTAAGGTAAAATTAGGCAAAAGTAATAAAAATAAATAAATATGGCTATGTAGCTATCATTAGAGGCTGATATTTTAATTATCAGATAATAATTATATATATATATATATATATATATATATATATATATATATGTATTTTTTTTTTTTTTTTTTTACCCCAAAACGACATCTCTGTAACGTTGAACTGAAACTACCACAACAGAGTATGTGTGTAGGCCCATAAAAATACCTCAGGGATAATAAACGAGATGACTACAGTTTGTCTTAATCACTCACAAGTATGCATAGGCTTCGTATGCTGCATTGCAAAACTTGGTGCCACCAAGGATATAATGCATCATTTTCTTCGGACCTATATAATATTCAAACACATAGCAGAATGAGTCGAGATAACTTAGATCTTTGTTTGGTAGTTACAGCAAACTGAAAAAATATATATAATAAATAAATGATAAAATAAAAAGAAAAAAAAAAATGAAAGAAACTTTTAAATATAAACTGAACCTTTTTATATAGGGTGATTAGTTTAGCAGCTTTAAAAGGATAAAAATCTTGATCAGGATGACGATATTTTTGATTTGGAAGGCTTGCAATAATTTCTTTATGTGTAGTTTTAATTTTCCTAAAGCTACAAATGGAAAGTAAACAATACAATTATAAACCCCGTTTAAAACAAACAATTTACGCAGACAACTTCCTCGACTACTCTGTCAATCTGAGTGAATAAAATTGCTTTTTATATCACTTTACACTGTTCATTATTTTTCGACATCGAAAGCTAAAAAACTCACGATTCTGGCTGAAACAATTAATGCACTCTGTGTGTTTTGTATTATTGTCTCATGATGTAGGATCACGTAACTAAATCATAATGTAAAAGCATTTTTATTTGAAGTCTCATATTGATTTCAACTGCCGTACTAATATCCCTCCCACATTCGTTCTTTCCAATAAGATAATCGAAAATATACGAGTGGCAGTTTGCAGACATTTTCCTCTTCTGCTTTTGCTTAATCAGCTCCTGCATGCCGATAATTACATTGCTTTATAATTCATTGTAAAGTGCCAACCACCAAATATTGGGCCATGTTAAACAATAAAATTCGAATAAAATGAAATTCAATAATAGTAATAAACAAAATAAAATTTCATTTAAATTAAAATTTTAAAAATGTTTCATATTTACTTTCCATTTTAATTTAATATTTGAAGGGGGCGAATGCGTTCTCTGGCTGTGTCGCTGATCGTACTCTGTTTAAAATTTTTCATGGGGTATTACGAGCCATCACAACCATACGACTGTTCTGGAGTTTATATAAAAAAAAAATTTACATTATTTATATATTTGACTCTTCAAAATCATCACTAAAATGAAAATATGAGAAAGGCTATATATATATATATATAATTCTATTATTCATACCATCTTGTCCAGAAGTCTGGCATAATTTTATCATTTTTCCGTGGGGTGTTTCCTGAAGAACTGCTTGCTGCACAACTTCCTCAAACCTCACTACATAAGGATATAAAAATTCATTACACAAAGGTTTTAAATAGTATAAGTTAACAAATGATCTAAACCAAGAGTTTTCACCCAGTGGCCTAAGGTCAGGATAATAAGAATAACGAACATCGATACGTAAGGACAGTGGTGGCAACCTTTTTGGCACGAGAACCAATTCAGAAGGAAAAAAAAAAAAAAGTTCGCGGGCCACATAATAAATGATATCTACAATGACATCAAATCAAGCAAATTCCTCTATTGTGGTGGTTATTATAATTATTTTATAAATAATTATGAAAATGCTGATAGTTTACATTTATATGGGAGATGAAATTTTTTGATTATTATTTTCATATTAAGCGTGTTAGTTGTACTATCAGTAATAAAATGTAAAATTGTTTAATAACATTTTTATAAGAATATAATAATTATATACTAATCACAAATTTTTACTACCAGATTTAAAAAAAACAAAAAACAAATTTTTAAAATATGAATTTTTTTTAATCACACATGGTGCGATCCTTGGTCTCTAATGCATTTCGGCAGTGCGGCCCAAGCCTTAAAAAGTTGAAGAACCCTGCAATAAACTCTAATTTCTGTAAGAAAAATGCATTTCATTATTAAATTTTAAATACTTTACTCTTACCTCTCATTAAATGATATTTTTCCGTCAGCATCGCGGCTTGAGTATTAATCCCGCTTCCTGGTGGTCCTAATATTATGACACGGGGGACGTATGGAGTCAAAGAACGGGGCCGGCTCCGTATGAATTCTAGCACTGTATAAAATAGAATATATCGTGTAAAAAGTTTTTAATATTTTAGAAAATATTAAAAATTATATTATTATATGGCGAATTTTTAAAAATTCTGATTTTTTTTTTTTTTTGAAGGTTATGCACATAGCCCAGAAGTTTCCAAATTTTTATACCTTGAACCGCCCGCTTAAAATATTTAATTAAATTCACGCCTTCCCCATCCTCCAAAACAAGTGCAAATAAACGGATGTGACATAAAATTTAGCTATGAATATACATGTTTTTTTTTAAATATTTTTAATCTTAACGATTGAAATGAATTACGCTTTATAACTGGATTAGTGGGATGGGTTGTTCATATTCCATTAAAAAACAAAAAGTCTTTCATTAAAACAACTCGCCTGCCCACTCTTTGAGAACTTCTAATATCCAATAGTCGCCAACATCAACCACAATTACCCTGTACTGCCGGATTGGGCCAGTGAGTAACGTAATTGGCTAAAAAATTAACGTCTCTGGTTCGAATACTATTTCCAGTATAGGCGTTGCGATTGTCCAATATTTTTTTAATATTAAGTATAAATAACGCAATATTTATACTTTCGGCAATTGAATAGTCTTAAAACCTAGTACTGAATTTTTCTCAAAATGAATGATTTTATACGTTGCAAATACATAGTAACAATGACAAGTATAGAAAATACGTAATACAGAATAGTGCATAATGCATAAATGCAAAATGCATAAATTCGCCAACTGCGATGCTTTTTTTCTTTTTATAAGTCCAGCCAGCCTATTTCCCCTCTGCCCTTGTATAGTCGACTACCTCGGAGAAATATTCAAAAGTTCCGGATGTTTGAAAATTCTGGATTTCTCAATACCAGATTTATTTCCATACACTTTAAAATTTGCTTAATTATTTTTCTTTTTATAATTTATAGGATATGTCAAAGAAAAGAAGAAAGAAATTAACCATTAAACTCAAATTTGCGCAGTCGTTTTAAAATGGACAACGCTAATAGATCTTAATAAGAAAATGCATATCTGTTATTATTACAATAGTTTAATTTTAACGTTACACCAATTGGTTACCTTTAGGAATCAGTTCTTCTACTATGTCTGGCATGTCAAATTCTTGCATGTAAACCTTCTGATAAACGTCCTTTATGACTGCTATCTCCTTCCGGTATTGCTTCAATTGCTCTCTTTGCTCTTCGGTAAACATAGAGATTTCTTCTCTCTGAGCTATGGGTATAAAGACAAGAACAATAATCTTGCACAAAATTAAAATATAGAAATAATTTTACTGTAATTTCAGCGGGTTTTTTTTTTTTTTTGTTTGTTTTTTCCACACTTTCTTCCAAATCCATTAAACACCGTACGTTTTTTTTTTTTTTAATAATTAAATTACGAAATAAATCCAAAGTTGAAGTTTAAAAATTCAATTCAAAATGTAATTTATTAATTACAATTTCACATAATTAATTTATTAATTATGTAAAAAAAAGCAGCCGTAGCCGAGTGGTCATGCGTACGGGTGCATAAGTACACGTGCCTTGAGTGACCGGGGTTCAAGCCCGTGACTGCTAATACGGTGCTGTTTCTTGTATTCTGTCTATCTTGTGAACTCCTCTGACCGTTTGGTCGTCCCGGAGTATAAAACAGAAAATTTATTTTAATGTTAAATAATTAATTAATAAAGTACCACTCTAGAGGATAGTTAAATATAGTTCTTGAAGCTGGGCGTGAAGTAAAGTTAATTTCATTTATATAACCGAATTTTAAAAAAATGCAATTTATTTTTTAAGAAATTCTTTGCATTAGGAGTTCGAGACCAATTTCTCCCTACATACGAGTAAGTTTACAAAGTAATTTAACAGCGTATTTTCCGGACCATAAGACGCACTTTTCTTTCCTGAAAAAATATTTCCTAATGTTTCCTGCAACCTAGGGCCGAGCTGTAAGGGTGCAAAAAGGCCTGGAGTAGCCGATTGGTCAACGTAGGGTGCAGTACCACACGCGTTTGAGGTGACCGTCATTCGAGCTCACGTGACTGCTAAATACGCGTGATGGTTGCATTCATCGTCAAAATAAATATTCTATTTATACTCTGGGACGACCAAACGGTCAGAGGAGTTCACAAGATAGACAGAAGACAAGAAACAGCACTGTATTTAGCAGTCACGGGCTTGAACCCCGATCACTCAATGCACGTGTAATTATGCATCCGCGCGCTGACCACTCAGCTACGGCGGCCCACTCAATGATTAGTTGTAAACGTTCTGACCTATGAAACCTCAAAACTTTCAAGAAATGTGAAATTAGTAATGCTCTTGATGGTGCTGAAGATGATGATGTGCTTTCTGAAGGTGCTTTCTTTTTAAAGAAAGGAAAAGTTCAGTAACATCTATAATGGCGTGGGAGACAATAGACATCTTATGGTCTGGAAAATAGGATAAATGAAATTGGTTATACATTATGTTACAAAGCAACAATTAACATCCCCATGTGAACTGATAAGTAAAACACGCTATGTCTGCAATATGATGCAAATCAGGAGATTGTTAACCTTTGACGGCTAGATGACACTCACAATGTGCTCTCGTGCTGTTAATGACAGTGTTCAACTCCTGGCAGTGTTGAAGTACACTCCTCTCAGAAGGGGTGTGAACTCATTTTGAGAGCTCTCTCTCTCTCTCTCTCTCTCTCTCTCTCTCTCTCTCTCTCTCTCTCTCTCTCTCTCTCTCTCTCTCTCTCTCGAGTAAAAGTGATTCGTATTTCCGAACGTAGGTTTTCCACCCGTGTTCTGCAGAATCCGGTGGGTTTCTGTATATGTTTCGTAATTTTTTTGTTGTCAATTTTTATTTTTTAATTTCTATATATTATTGTTTAAGATATTGAGTTTCCGTGAAAATTTTGGGCATTTTCGTCTACCTTTCTTAAGAAAGAGTTAACTGCCCTAGACCATCCCATACGTGCTCGATGAGATTTAGGTGCAGAAACTTCGGTCGCCACGCCATTCAGGAAGCATCTTCAATGAAAAAACTCCTCCCCCAGTTGCGCTCTGTCGAGAGAACTTTATTCTCCATTAGAAGAAACTGGGGGAACACAACAATCCTAAAATCTCTAACATAGGGTTTAACGACTTTATATCTTATAGAAGTGACAGTTCCTTCTTCGAACGTGCTAAACTCTGTACAAAACTACCTCTTTCATGGCAGTCCTTTTCCATAATGCTTGTGGTTTCATTTTGGGATTCTGATGCACTCTGATAAGAGCACAACTTCTAACACTCGGTGATTAACTCAAGATTAACGTTACTGCAGAGCAAGCACATAAAAATATTTCCATTGTTCCTGAATGTCAATGGCATTTTCCATCCCGGCAATATAACATGCTCTGGACTAGACATTTACAAGTGCGGGTTGAAGCACATTCCAGACTTCAATCCCCCTCCCCAACCTCATTGAAAGAATTTAACCTCGTTGAATACCTGTACAATGAAGTTAAACAGGCTGCACGACGTGTGGATCTACTATAGACCATTACAGGACAATGGTAGGATGCTCAGCAGACAGAATAGGAGGCCACTATCGCTGGATGTGGCTGAAACTTGATGACTTCAAGCCATCACGTAGGTGGTCATATTTCAAAGGGCATATCATTTCATAACTTGTAATCAAGTTGGTAGCTACACAAAACTTTGCAGAAACAGAAATGACGCATTGGTAATGAATTTCTTACCTAATGAAGGGATAACAGTTACATCATCCGAAAGGTAGCCTGGAACTTTTAGCACCACTGAAAAAGAAAAGAGCATTTATAAAACAACTAACCCATGGCAAAATTTCGCTAAAACTGTTTCAAAAAAATAAAGATTGATATCGAAGTAATTGCAAAACATTTCCCACAGCTCCCTTCGCTGCTAGCTAAGATGTCAGTGGGACGAACTAAAGTAATAAAATTACTAAAAATGCAATTTTATCATTGTTGTCAATTATGGACACTTCTTGTTGCTCTTATCTACGATTCACTCTTGCTCGTACATGCCTTTCAGCACTACATTGAAATTTAATTTGATTTTGCTCGCCAGTTTCGTTAGACATTCTGTTTGCAAATCTTTCTCTTTCAAGCTCACGTTGTCAATCTGTTTCTTTCTGTTTTGCAATCCTTCGCCTATTTTGCTTTACTTTCAGCCGCTTTTTCTTCTTATTTCACTGCTTTTTCATTACTCTGCCGAGCTCTATATCGTTTCTTTCGTTCTTGAGCTTGTCCGCGACGTCTTTGAGAAGCAGTTTCTCCTGGTATTTTCTATTTATTAAAAATTAAAAATAAAATAACGGAAATTTTGAAAATCGGTTTGGGGAAAAAAAATTGAAAATCGGTTGGGGAAAAAAAATTGAAAATCGGTCGGAAAATTTTACTGCTAAATAAAACTTATTTCAAAAGGAATCAGGTAAAAAGTACGGGGCGAATATTTCGTCAAAACTATTTCAGA
Organism: Mastigoproctus giganteus; assembly: GCF_048544385.1. Classification (NCBI taxonomy): domain Eukaryota; kingdom Metazoa; phylum Arthropoda; class Arachnida; order Uropygi; family Thelyphonidae; genus Mastigoproctus; species Mastigoproctus giganteus. The sequence goes on from NC_143577.1 coordinate 51,583,084, forward strand.
GAAGAAGTAAAGATTAATATCGAAGTAAATACAAAAATCTTTCCCTAGGCTCCCTTTGCTGCTAACTAGGGTATCTTTCCCTAGCTAGCAGCAAATCTGTGGGACGGACTCGGGTAAAAATGCAATTTGATAATTTTTTACATGTATAACTATATCAAACTTTTAAAAAAATTACAGTATAATAATTGGACAAAAATTATCTGGACTTGAAAACTGCTACGTAAAGTTGTCCATGAGAAAGATCCTGAGATTTGTTGATTGTAATGACGAAGGCTATGAAATTGTATTCTCTTCAAAGTAAAGTTAGTTTCAATGGTAGCTAAATCGGGTCAAAAGCTTTAGTCTTTGAGTTACTCAAGTTCAAAGAGCGTTCTGGATAGGGGGGTCGGAGGGACGTAAACAAATCATTATATATGTATTAGCTAGGCATAATGATTATTATGATAATGAGGATGATAAAAAATGAAAAACGGGATATGCAGGACAATTTATTACAGTTTTTTTTTTTTCTTTCAATGGTGCCCAAATAGGAAAAATATTAGAATCTACACTAGTTCTGCGTGTGGAGTGAAGGGTAAAAAGACAAAAGATTCTTGCTGACGTGTTAGACTTCAATTTCTGTAGACTAATTTTCAAGAAATATGTAAGCAAGATATTATTTCAAGGAACAGAAATGAAGAGACAAAAGAAAATTAGAAAGACAAGTTGACTAGCCCTACATACCATCGAGTAAGATTTAAAATACTGTAGTGCCTTGTATGTATATTTTCTGAAAATAATACCAAACTTATAACTATAGTACTAACTCATACCATTTACCAGCACAAGTTCTCAAATATCTTTTTAATAAAATTCAAATTTTCAAAAAAATATATTTTATTATCAAATATTCCCGGTTCGCGTATCGTCCTGAATGGATTAAATCTCGCACCCATAAGTAGCATTAAAAGTTTTATGGGTGCCAGCAATCCCGTATCCATCGGTAGCAGTGTAAAGACCTATGGATGCCAGCACTTCCGTAACACTGAGGCTAAAATTAAAATTATTTATAAGTACAGAAAAAAAAAAGGATTCTAGGAGATCCCGTACCACTGGGGAATCCAAACCTGTTGGTACAAGGAAAATCCCGTTTCTAGGAAACTAGAGATCTGCCAATGTGTCCCTAAAGAAATTTGGTAATGCATGTCTTTTATCTTTAAGGTAAGAGGAACTTAAGGTTGTGTTTTAGAGGGTTTAGAGTTAGCTAAGTTTTATTCTCCTTAATGGAGAATTACCTGAGAATCAGCGTTTAAGGAATTAGTGATGGATTTTCGAGTAGCTTTTTGCAGAGGAGAGTTGCTGAAATAGCACGTAGTGCATTATTATCAGCAAAACTATGGATGAGATTTCCAACAAATAAAAAAAGACCATAATATACTGGATAAAAAAGAGAGAGGGAGAAAAAAACGGAACGGAACGTTGGGGGCATGCCAGCATTAGCTAAGAATTTAGAAGACAACCATTTATAATCATACGGTGAACGGTCAGAACGGTCCTCTAATTGCTCAATGCGTGTAACCTCAAAAGTTCAAGAATCGGGAGGCAGATCATAAAATGGAGGGTTGCTTAGATACTCTTATGAAGACTCTTTTGCATAATGCGCAGTGTTCGTTTAGCAACCAACTGAGGTCACTCTTAACCGAGCAGGCAGATCAAAGCCAAAAATGGAAAAACAGTACAATAATTACAAATGTACTCGAACATGTAATCGATAATACCTTCGAAAATGTTGAAAAGTAAGTACGTAATTTTAAAAAAAGTAAAAAGTGAAGTAACTGGATATCAACCGTTACTTTTAGAACATAGTTTGCATTTTCAAAAGGTGATATTAATTACTGTAAGAAAAATTTAAATTAAGCTCAGTGCACATTACATATAATACTGTATATTTTATGCATATTGTTGTTCTGTACTTAATTTCATACAAAATATCCCTTGCACTTCGGATAATCGAGGTCCCGCTGTAATAATAAAATGCTAATATAATTGTTTGATGACAATTTGAATCATCATACTTCTACATTACACTTGTATTACTGGCCCTTGTAATACATACCAACATTTGTAGGAAAGATGCCATTGCACTGAAGAATAAATGCTTGAAGACGGGTCCAAGGAAATCCCTCCAGAATCCAACCATTTTTTCTGCAGTCAGGTTTATTTATACGGGCTTTTATAATCTGTCCCCAAAGTTCTGCAGGCACCTTATTCAAAAATAATAAATAAAATAATAAATAATAATAATAAATAAAAACGTAAAGAAATAAATTATTAAATAAATAAAAATAATGTTGCGAAGAAATGACACCAATTCAACGATCATAAATTAAAGGTTCCACGGAAAATAGTATAACCCAATTTGGTTTACCCAACTTCAAATTGCGACTGTTATAACAGGCGATCAGATACGAATATAGAGTTTGTGTCTTTTTCCACATCACGACATTTATCCAACATATAAAAAACAAAAATAAAATAAACATCTCTGCTCTGAAATAATAGCCTTTATTCTGGAGTGGTTCATCTACATAGAATGGCACTTTTAGGCCATTCTATGTAGATGAAAAGAATATACAACTATACAACCCTCGGACATTCAGATATTTTGCCTTTCATTTAGGAACTAACTAAAAGGAAGCAGACAGTGGCACCTCCTATGATTAGTCTCATTTCACAAGTATTCTTCTAGGGATTACAGGTATGTGTACATTAGTTAAACATGACCAATGTGTACCTGATTCGCAGTGGACAGTTTTAAACGCTGATGGAGTTGATACTATCTAAGGTTCTCTCTTCGAGCTGTTTGCGCAGAATTTCGTAAATATGGCAACCAAGCCTCAAGAGTCTAGGCCCATTAGTATCTTCTCTCCGGATGTCTTTCTCGTTAGAATGAAAGAAATTAAGTTATCGATGTCTAGCATGCTGGAGGAGACCACTCAGATGACAAATGGTCAAGGTGTGGTTTCCACACACAGAAAAGCTTAGACTCAGTAGCAACAGGCAATACTAGTTGGAATAAGACTGTGATCAATATAATGTGGTAATTCATTTGATACTGGATGCAATATTTATTGTTTGTTATAATGGATCAATTTACAGCTTGTGAGACTGAAAAAAAACCTGGAGTAACTCACGCGGTAAACTATTCTTTCCGCGTGAGACCGACGAGCTATAATCCCGATTTGAAAAGTTCTCTTAAGAATCCGTCTACCTCTGATGGACTTCAATTCAGATCTTTCTCAACGATTGCCAAATAACAAATCGACCATTCCTGTCGCGGAGGACATTGGTGCTTACACCAGACTTACTTATTGGAAGTCTGTGGTGGCCTTAACCCAGGTTGAAACTCTTAGAGCAATTTCCGAGTTTTTCGTGTCCTATCACTCATCCCTTTTACTATTTGGTATGGTTGATGTCTCTTGAGAACACAACAGATTAGGTTTAAAAACAGGCTGTTTTAAAATTGTGTCCTTAGAGGGGCACACCACTAAGTAGCATACAGGTTCGGATGATCATTCAGGTTCTGCCCTTCCAGTTCTGGCACTGTTAAAATTATTTCAGAAGGGATTTTGAAATCACTCATTAGCATATTTGCTACCAGTGGTATTTCATAAATGTATGATACACCAGCAATACTTGTGTTACACACACTAAAGCAGAGTTGCTCGACCCTAGAATCTCTGCATTAATTAATTCTAGTAACTTTAAATCTGGAGAGACGTCTTTTATGTGTGCATAATTTTAAAATAGTCTCGCCAGAATTTTCTACGTATACAAATTAATACTAAGTCTGTCACGTGCAGATATATGTTCCATCTACACTGATCGAAAAAATTAATAGAAAACGTGGTGTAACTCGTGCAGCTTGGGATTAAGCGGGACAAAATTTGGTATGGTGGTGTACCAGATAATAATGATGAAATGAGGAGGCAGCGAGGAACTTCGGACAGGTATAAGGAACATTTATAGGGGTTGTATAAGAATTACCAAAAAATCACATTATGGAAGTCGATACAAGACGTTCAAAAATATGGTCACATGACATCAGTACGACGTATGATATCCTCCAATGGCTAAACAGGTCTGACATCAGTGAATCATGCTCGATATAAGGGTGTCTATAAGATATTTCAGGCGGGATAGTATCTATGACGCTTGTTAACCCCTGGCTTAGTGCCGTGAAGGGTTTCTAAAGTCAGAGTACCTGCGTGTACCCTTTGCAATCAGATGAACAACCGTACACGATATTACACTTAACAATATCCATACACTTTTAAATCTCTGGCAATTAAACTGTAACACACGACAATGTATACTACGCGGAGATGGGGAAAACCCCTGGTGCCGTTTAACCCTAAACACACACACACACACACACACACACACACACACACACACACACACACACACACACACACACACACACACCTTACAATAAAGATCATAATCTATTCCGTGGCAATAAATCACATTCTTCCACCAGCGCAGACCTTAGCACACAAAGTGACCAAGGCGTTGGCTGTTGACGGTGCAATGCGACGCCCAAGAGCTTCCCACACATGCGATTGGATATAAGCCTACGATCGTGCTGGCCAGGGCAATCGTTAGATATCTCCAGTTTCAAGATATTCCTCCATCACTTGAGCTCTATGTGTAGGGTTCCATAGGGTTCCATCTTGTTGATTAAGCCAGATAGCGGTCTGTTCTGGTTGACGTAGCCCTCGGCCAGCTCTTCTTGTAATGGCTCCTGTCTCCTGAAACTGCTTCCAAAGTGCCGAGACGACACTGCGTGACACATTAAGCCAACATGCCACCACCGCCTGCAACTGCCCGGCTTCATGTCGCCCAACGGTCCATCATCTTAAAGAATCATCTAAACCACGAGGACTTGCCATGCTAAGGTTCTGGAGATGTAGCTCCCTCTCTCTCTGAGCAAGCCAGAAAACGGGATGAAGTAATGTGGTTGCAACCTGTGTTTTTATAGGCATGAATAATTTGCATAATGTGTGGCTCTGTAAAGTGGTAGATCGATTTCTATTAGATACTCTGAATATGAATGTCAGGATGCCCATTATATCAAATATAATACATTATATGGACACTGTTCACAATAAAATATTCATGAAAAACAATTTGATCTGTTAATTTTGTCGAGCTGTGTATGTTTAAAAATGTAACAAATATGATTTATGTTTCGCGCATTTCAAAAGGCTGAACACCTATTATTCTGTATCAACTGTTACACCACTCTGCATGGTTTTCAATGCTTGTAAACTAATATCAGCTTTAACTCAGTTTTTTACGCTGAATTCAGAAATTGTATTCGTTTTTTTCTATCGCGTACCGTTTTTTTACAACTCACTTAAGTTGATGTTATGAGTTGTATTTCCGAATGTATTACATCACGAGTAAATGCTGGAAATTTCTGAACTAAATCTTCACATGTTGGCAACACTGCCTTCATTCACTTGTCTCTTGACTTTGAGAGCTCCAAGCAGCAGTGATTATCAGCATGGGCTCAGTTTATTTTTGAAGTTATCGTGTAAAACGTGCTGAAAAGTGAGTAAAATGTCTTCACGCAAGTATTCAATCCGAACTTATTTTGTTATATTTGTGGAAGTTATGTAGTCCTCAAAGACAAAATATTACAGAATTTGTAAAAAACGTGTATTGTGCTTATTTTGGAGTGAAACTAGGTGCATTTGAAAGAAACATAGTTTTATAAACCACCGGTAGACCCCAAAACTGACCTCCTTCCACCCTTGCACATCAAACTGGGTTAGATGAAACACTTTGTGAAAGCTTTACCTCAGGAAGGTCCCTGCTTTAATTACCTTTGTACTAAACTCACATCGATCACTCAAGAGAAGCAAAAAAAGGTACTTTTGTTGTCTGATGAGGGGCTGAGATTTTAAGAGAAAAACAGGCATGGGTTAGCTTCAGTTCTGTTGTTGAGAACTTTGATAACAACAAGGATATAGACAACAAGAATACAGTTGAAAATATGTTGGCAAACTTCACGCTGGGTTGCAACATAAGTGTCGAGTTGCTTTATTTACGCTCCCACATCGACCACTGTTCAGAAAAATCTAGGAAGTATTAGTGACGAACAAGGCGAGAGGTTTCATCAGAACATTAAAGACCTGAAGATGGGGAGGTGGGATGTCAACGTGATGGTTGACTATTGCTGGATGCTGAAGATGGACTTTAAAGTAGAAGGATCTGCAAGAAAATCAAAGAAACGAAAATTTGACCCATCGTAGATAAGTTTTTAAAATGAGAGGTGAGTGTCTAGTGGACGTTTTACCACATAGCCACTTTTAATAGTGATTTAGACATGTATTTAAATATAAAAGTCTAGTAAAGGTAGCATTTTGTTATAATTTCCGTGCATAAATTCTACCAAAATTAATAAAAATTTGCGAAAAATTTCATTTTCTTTCGTGATTTTTGAAGAAACATGACGTGACGGAGACAACCGAAAGTCATTTTTGAAATCGGCATTAAAAAATTATTCAGAAACACCCTTTTCTGAGAAAACTTCACCGAATTATTTTCAAAATAGAGAGTAGTGTTATCTTTTATAAAAAGCGCCACACAATAGAAATATTGGCTATTAATTACAGCGCCGGATTACTGTTTCACTGTTTTCGAAGTCATAGTCTTTAATTCTGGTTGTTTAACGAAATAAAATAATTACCTTTTGCGCATTAGAATAGCTTCTGATCTTCTTCTGAAGGTCTGTTTGAGATGTCGCCATTAGGGAGTTGCATGTCAAGTGGACAGTGTGTAAAGATACACATAACGCAGAACATAACAGCTTGCGATCCGATACTGGAGGACCAAGAACAAAGACCTGAAGAACTAAAATATTTTTTGATTTTTTTTTCCGCTTCTATATTAAAATATTCAGACAGTGACTAAGAATAGCAACAGGATGTAACATTAAGAAAATAGAACAATTGATAAGTTTTATTTATATTGGAAAAAGTAATTGGATACATTAATTTCCAAGAAAATTGACGGTTATCGTTATAACCACCATGAATTAATCAGTAAAAGACCGTTCGCTTGCCCTCGTGTGTAGCACAGTTGGTAGAATTGCTGTCTCTCCACGTCGGTTGGAAAAAGACCTGAGTTCGAGTGCCGTCGATGACGTAAGGAATTCTTATGAACCATTTTTCACAACATGGCTGAGTTAGTCTGTCTCAAGCGAAGGTAACATCCAGAAAACAGAAAATCGACCACAGAACACACGCAATTTACAGACATGTATGGCCTTAGTCGCTAATGTTCCTAAAACCCAAATATAACAACTGTTCGCTTTAGTTTTAATTGACAGACTAACTTAAGAAGTTTTGCTCTCGTAACTTGTTTTCACGTAATAGCACACATACACTACGCACTAGCACAGTGGATAATTATCCTCCTCCTCCTGCATAGGGTGGAAAATGAACGAGTTCGTGTCCCGTGAATAAAATGAGAAATTTTTATGGGCTTTTTTGAAATGTGGCTGAGTAAGTCGTCTCAAGCAATTGTGCGGGTTTTTCGTCCGGAAACTCCGGTTTTTTCGTCCAAAAATAGCAAACCGAACGGAGAATACATTCCATTACAGACATACTATACTTACGCCTCATGACCTTAGTTGCTTTGGCCCTTAAAACACACCATCACAAATTGTAGGCGTCTGTTCCCTAATTTATAATCATCCCATGCAATTAACTTCTCTTCCACTAGTTCCAAAAGTTCTTTTTTCTTTTTCATTTTTTTGGCTATTCGGGACATGATTCGCTGGTGCCATCCGGTTGGGTTCCTCATAGCACAGGATGTGCTGGAGTCGTCATAATTGGATTTACCCTTCTGATGGAGAGGGGTTAATTTTTTGCTGGAAACACCAATTTAGTTTCCCGGTGGCGCGTGATTAAGCCGGCATCCACTGATCTTACAATACGTCCAGTGGATTATGGGATTCTGTTTCGTCTTTCCTGGATGGGACTATACAAGTTGTGCACCATCTCCTCGTGGTGTGAACAAGTACTGAAAAATAGATTTCTTCGTGATCACTGCTTTCTGATAGCAAGGTAGCCACAAACAAATAGACAACAATACCACCGTCCTCCAACGCTGGGGGGAAAAGACTCGTAAATGACGCGAGGAATTTTTATGGGTCATTTTCACAACGTTGTTGAGGTAGTCAGTCTCAGACAAGGGTAGAATGGTTTTTTCTCTGACACTCGGTTTTTCATCCAGCAAAGAGCAAATCGACCACACAATAGTAACTTGGTCTAAAACCAAGTTACAATCGTTATTCAGGATTGCAACTTTCTGGACTTACTCGTACGTGTTCCCTGGGAGACCTATTGTTGCTAGGCTCTTGTATAAGGTCTTTAGCAGTATACCGGTGGTTGAGACGATAATCGGGATGGTCATTACTTGTTCCACATGCTACATCTCTTTGATCTCCTGTCTTGTCTCTGTACTTGTTGATCTTTTTTTCGTGGGTGTCTGGAGGTTGCCAGTGTTGGGCACCGCTATGTCGATCAGGTAAATATCCTTTTTTCTTCTTGCCGACGAGGGTTACGTCCGATCTGTAGTGCGGGATTGTCTTATCCGTTATTATAGCGCGGTCCCAGTACAGCTTGTTGATTGGGGTCTCTAGTACGGCCTGGAGTTCATACTTGTAATACAGTACGTACTTTCTTTGATATACTGGTATTTCCTCGCTAGCTTCTCATATATTATCCTGGCTACCTAGTCTTGTCTCAGAGTGTACTCTATCTAGGTGATCACCCTGCATCCTGCAGTGATATTGTATTAGTTGTGGTAATAGAGTTTTAGGAGCATTAGAGACTGAGGCCATATTGCTCCGTATATACTGTCTGTAAACTGAACGTGATCTGTGATCGATTTTCTGTTTGCTAGACGAAAAATCGAGTTTCCAGAATCAAAAACCACGCTTCCTTCGCCGGTGAGCGGCTAACTCAACCACGTTGTGAAAAAGGCCCATAAATATTCCTCACATCTCAGGACTCGAACTCAGGTCTTTTCCACCCGTGTGAGAAAACAGCAATTCTACAAACTATGCTACCCATGAGGACGTGATGTATTGGATCGTTTCTGAGGCAAGGCATCATCTGTTACTCTGGGCTCCTTGGAAATGTATTTTATATAGTTTTTGGTATTGATTACCTGGTCTTGGACGGCGGGCATGAATCCTTCAGTCTGGGGAAAGGACGTCCAGCTCGTGAGCCATGCGTTGGAAGCCATTTTATCTATGTGGTCTTGATGGAGATCACTGCAGTGTCTGCCATGGAGTGTCTCCTTTGCCCATCTTTCTAGCTTCCTTTGTTTCGTCTAGGAAGGGGGGGGTTTCCTCGCTTAGGTGGAGTGGGGTATGCCGCTTTTCTGTCTTTCTTATGGCCTGGTAGTGTGGCGCTGTGTTTTTCTGAAAGTAATCCTTCATGTTTGCTATCGCTTTCTTCTGTTGCTGGATGATGTCGCTCTAGCCCCTTCCTCGGTCTTTCCCAGCTATCGTCAGTCCATCCACGGCGAACTTCGGGTGGTGTTGGCGGCTCTTGGTCATCACAAAAGAGACCTGGGTGTAATTATGCAGTAAGACATGAAGTTTTCTGAGGAGTGCAGATAGGGTGACAGGATAGGTCACGGGGTATTGTCAATGATATACAGGAATTTTGCGAGCAGGGATAAGGAGGTGATTATCCCCTTGTATAAGGCAGTGGTCAGGCCACACCTTGAGTACTGCGTACAGGTCTGGAAGCCTCATTTTAAGAAGGATGTAGAGTTGCTAGAACGAGTACAGAGAAGGGTGAAGGGAACAATGGGGTGCTCTTATTAAGAAAGGCTTAAGTTCTGCAAATTGCAGCTTCTGGAGACTAGGCACCTGCGAGGCGATCTGAATGAAGTGTATAATGCCTTTTGATTGAGCAGGCTCAATGCTGATGGGATTCTTCCTCTTGCTCAGATTACAAACCTGAGGGAAGCATAGATTCAAACTGAGGAAAGATAGCTGCAGAATAATGTGCGGAATGTTTCCTTTAGCCAGCGGGTAGTTGATTGCTGGAACAAACTTACATCTGTTGTTGTGGAAGTTGATAAGTTAAATAAATTCAAGGCAGAACTAGAGAAACATTTGGAATGAATGGATCAGTGAAATGGGAAGTGTTTTTTTTTTTTGGCTGATGTGTATAAGCTTTCTTTCTTGCATCATGGACAATGATTAGCTAATGCTAATCATTGTCCATATTATTTTTCCCTGATTCGGAGTTCCACCTCGTGACGGGTATTGCTACAAAGTACACAGGGTGGTTGTTATGTCTGGTATTACTGTTTGTCGAAGAATTTTCTGACTATTTCTGACTACAGGTGTTCAGGATTGTGACTTTCTGGAGTTCCTTGTAAGTGTAATCTGGGAGAAGAACTCTTGCTTCTAGGCTGTTATGTAGGGTCTTTGTCACCATACCTGTGGCTGACACGATGATCGGGATGGTCGTTACTTTTTGCATATGCCACATCTCTTTGATATCCTGTCTTGGATTCGTGTACTTCCTGATCTTTTCCTCATGGGTTTTCTGGCAATCGTCAGTGTTGGGCACTGCACGTCATTCAGACGGGCAGCTTTTTGCTTCTTGTCGGTCTGTTTTGCATGCCTGTGTTGTCCGTTATTATGGCACGGTCCCAGTACAGCTTGTGGGTTGGCGTCTCTAGTACTGCCTGGGGTAATAAATTCGTACTTGTAATACGAACTTATTGTTGTCCGTTATTATGGCACGGTCCCAGTACAGCTTGTGGGTTGGCGTCTCTAGTACTGCCTGGGGTAATAAATTCGTACTTGTAATACGAACTTATTGTTGTCCGTTATTATGGCACGGTCCCAGTACAGCTTGTGGGTTGGCGTCTCTAGTACTGCCTGGGGTAATAAATTCGTACTTGTAATACGAACTTATTATTATTGCTCTTATATTATTTCTCGCTGATTGGGGGTTACCTAGTGATGAGTATTGCTACGAAGTGCACAGGGTGGTTGTTGTTATGTCTGGTGTCACTGTTGGTCGAGGAACTCTCTGACTATGCTACAGGTGTTCAGGATTGCGACTTTCTGGAGTTCCTTGTAGGTGTTCGCTGGGAGACCTATTGCTCCTAGGCTATTATGTTTGGCACCATACCTGTGGTTGACGCGATGATCGGGATGGTTGTTACTCGTTGCATATGCCACATCTCTTCGATCTCCTGTCGTGTTCGTGTACTTCCTGATTTTTTCCTCATGGGTTTTCTGCAGGTCCAGTGTTGGGTACCGCTATGTCAATCAGATAGGTAGCTTTTTCCTTTTTGTCCACAAGCGTTATGTCTGGTCTGTTGTGTGGGATTATCCTATCCGTTATTACGGCGCGGTCCCAGTACAGCTTGTGGGTTGGGGTCTCTAGTGCGACCTGTGGTTCGTACTTGTAGTACGGTACACTTTCTTCGATCAACTGGTATTTCCCTGTTAGCTTCTTATGTATTATCCTGGCTACCTGGTCGTGTCTATAAGTGTATCACCTTGCACCCCGCAGTGATGTGTTGGATCGTTTCCGAGGTCAGGCGGCATCGTCGACATGTTTCATCGGACACCTCGGGCTCCTTGGCGATGTACTTTTTATAGTTCCTGATGTTGATTACCTGGTTTTGGATGGCGAGCATGAATCCTTCAGTCCCGGGGAAGAGCGTCCCGCTCGTGAGCCATGCATTGGAAGAAATTTTATCTATGTGATATTTGGTTTTTAGGAGCATTAGCAACTAAAGCCATATTGCTCCGGGATATGCGGTGGTCATTCCCTGGCCTTTCTGCATCCTCCATATTTGGTGGTGACGGGCTCGAACCCCGGTCATGCTTCTTGATGACCGGGGTTCGAGTCACCACCAAATATGGAGGATGCAGAAAGGCCAGGGAATGACCACCGCATATCCCGGAGCAATATGGCTTTAGTTGCTAATGCTCCTAAAAACCAAATAACTAACTAACAATGTGATCTTGATGGAGATCATTGTAGTGTCTACCATGGAGCGTCTTTTCTGCCCATCTTTCTAGCTTCGTTTGTGCCTCCTGGTTGGGAGGGACACCTCCCTTATGTTGAGTGGGTATACCGCTTGTCTATCTTCCTTATGGCCAGCTGGAGTGCAGCTGTGTGTTTCTGAAAGTAATCCTTCAGGTTAACTATCGCTGTCTTCTGTTAGCTCAATGAGGTCTATCAGGCCCCTTCCTCCTTCTTTCCGGGAAATTGTCAGTCTCTCCATGGCAGATTTCGGGTGGTGTTGCCGGCTCTTGGTCATCATTGTTCTTGTCTTTCTCATGAAAGACAAGAACAATGATTTATCTTGTCTTTCTCCAGCTCAGTGTTAGTCCAATCTATGATCCCGAAGGAGTATGTTAGCTCTGGGACTGCTTAGGTGTTTATGTCTTTAACTGTGTTCCCTCCGTTATTATTATTATTATTATTATTATTATTATTATTATTATTAATAGAGGTTAACAATCGCTTTTAAATGTGAAAAAATTGTGAATCAGAAATAAACATACCATCATGATAGCCACCTTTCAATAATTCATAAATGAAACGTAGTGGATCCTCTGGTCTCTCTACGATTATTTTCTCAATAATGAACTGTACAATCAAAAATAATAACATAATGTTATTCGATTATCCGTTATATAAGTTTAAAGTAATTACAGTACATTTATTCATTTATATATAGGACAAAGCTATATGTTATCATTAGTTACTTAAGTTTACTGTGTGTGTGGGTGGGTGTGTGTGTGTGTGAGGCACAATTTATTATTTCATTATGGTTACCTGGAAATTATTTCATCTATCCATTAGAATTGTGTCCGTAAATTGCGTGTGTTCTTTGGTGAATTTGCCTGCTTTGCTGGACGAAAAACCCATTTTTCCAGAGATAAAACCTTGCTATCTACGCCTGAAACCGAATAACTCAGCCAAGGAATGAAAAAAGCCAACAAGTTCCGCCGTCATTGACGGGATTCGAACCCGGATCTTCTCCTCCCAGTGTGGGGAGAACGGTGACGATACCAGCGTGCTACCCGAGAAGACAGGCGCAATGTTCGGTGTCTATAAGCTGCGTGTAATGGTCGGTTAGCTACTTCGTCGTACGAAAAACCTTGCTATCTACGATTGCGACCGGCTAACTCAGCCACGGAGTGAAAAAATCCCATAAACATTCCTCGCGCCGTCGACTGGATTCGAATCCGAGCCTTTTACACCCGGTGTGGGAAAGACGGTGACGATACCTTAACCGCGCAGACCTATGTGCAGTACTCAAGATGTGGCCTAACCATTGTTTTATACAATGGGACAATCACTTCCTCATACCTGCCTTCGTGGGTTGGTAGGATCGCAGTCCTCCCCACACCGAGTGGAAAAGAACTGAGTTCCATTCCTGTCGATGACAGGAGAATTTTTATAGGCCTTTATCACAATGTAGCGAGTTAGTCGGTTTCATGAAAGGGTAGCATGGTTTTACTATGGAAAAATCGGGTTTTTCGTCCACCAAAACAGAAAATCGACATCAGAACACTACGCATTTTACAGACAATATACAAGGAGCATTATGTCCTTAGTCGCTGATGCTCCCAAAAGCCTACTACAAAAATATCCTCATCCCTGCTAGCAAAATTCCTATATATCATTGGCAAAACCTGATGAGCTGACCCGGCAGTCTTGTCTGCATTGTTCAGAGAACTTCATATCTGACTGCACAATTACCCCTAGGTCCTTTTCATTTTCCACTACCCCGAGTGTAGTAGCACACAGTTAGTACGTTACTCTGAGGTTCCTACTACCCATATGCATTATCGTATCATCTGCAAACTTGGCATTAAGAAGCCGATTGGCCAGGAGCGGGAGTGCAGTAGCGCCAGCACTTTGAATAGATCGGGACTCGAGCCCCTGACTGCTAAAGCCAACCCGCACTGGACCAGCGTGGCAGATTATGGTCCATTTCCCTCAACGTGAATCTTTGAGGAGGCTTCCATCCTGCAGTGGATTGATAATGGCTGAAGTTTATGCCTTCATCAATATGGGGACTTGACCTTGGCCGGCCGTTACGACCGGACACGTTATTTCGCGCTCCTGAATTTGTGTGGAAATGAAGTGTTTAAAATGTTAAATCAGTCTAAAAAAGTGTTCCACCTGAAAGAGCTTATCTGGAGGATTCCGTAGGTGAGATTAGTTTTAATATCTATTGGGAATTTAGTAAATTACCAGCGTTTCTATCTGTGTCCTTTGTTGTCAGACTACAATGGTCACCATGTGGCTGGCAGAAGGGCCATAGAGAGGCACTGATGTAAAGCAGAAGCCACGTTGGTAGTTTACACTTGACTGGGGAGTTGCCCAAACTGTGTTTAAAACTGAGCTGAAAGACCGCTCCACCAAACTGTACCGTAAACCGCCGAATTTTGTAAAATCGTGTGCTTCGAACATGTACTTAGTGTAGAGAACTATTTTTTACTGCGCCGTGCTACACTGGGACGGCCTGCGACGACACACATTCTGCTTCACCCATTGTTCTTGAACTGGAGGGTGTGACTACAGTGATCTGCATTATTGAGTGGGGAGGGTGACCCCCATGTGTGTAAATGCTTAAGCCTCTATTAGCGAGAGCTCCTGGTTGCCATCTACAGCCTTCGGCAGTAGCTTCGTCATCGCCACAAAAAGCAGCGACCACCTGCTTTTCACAGCATTAACTTTCCCACTATACTTGGGTGAAACCCCCCCCCCCAATCATTGGTGGGGAATCAAAAGTTTAGATTGACCACTGCTAGGCCCGAAATTGTGCCACGGACTTACGATCGGCAACATTTGTAAACATTCCTAGCCGGTTCTTGAGTGTGTGGATCCTACCTCGATAAACCGGATTAGTCTCGATAAACCGTACCTGAGACAAAATGATTAGCCATAGTCACAAATTGACTGAACTTCAGCCAGAAGATGAACACCAACGAAGAAGGCAACAACCTATCCTAGAGCAAAATGATGATTTGCAAATTATAGAGAAGAATGACCACGACGATGGAGCACAGCCACAACAAACTTCAAAAAAGAAATACAAGAAATATGTCGCCCCGAGTACGGGAATGGAGACAAGATCGCAAAGTGAATCGAAAGACCAGCAAAACAATGAGGACCCCCAACCAGAGAACATCGAAGAATTAAGTAAGCAGCCCCAGCCTACCATAGACCCCAGATTGCCGGATGGAACGGTACTGGACCAGGTTTTGGCCCTCCGGGTGGAGCTTGAAAACAAACTGAAAGACTCCGCAAGTAGAATCTCAGCTGCCCTTAGGGCTGATATTGTAGGAATATGGACCAAGCTGGAGACGGTCTTCCACAAGGTTCGCAGTGAGGCAGAAAGAAATGCAGCCAAACTGGAGGCCTACCAGTAATGTAGGGTCACACAACAAATGCAACAGCGCATACCTACCTATGCAAGTGCACTGAGTAATCCACCAACTGTGACACAGATGCCAAGAAACGAACAGCCAAAGAAAAAGACACTCCTCCCAACGCCAAACCTGGTAATACTAAGGCCCAAAAATGCCGGGGAAATAACAACAAGTGAAGAAATTAAGGCAAAACTAATAAGCACCATGAAGGAAGACCTCAAACAAACCCAAATCAGAGGAATACGCAAGATGAGGAGCATAGGACTGGTAATAGAAACCGAGACAAAGAAAGAGATGCTAGGAATAATACAAAACCCGAAAATAGCCACTTTGGGTCTAACAGCTGAACCACCCAAAAGAAAAGGGCCAGCCATAATAATATACGACGTAGATAAAGACATCACACCGAACCAATTAGCGTACGAACTCTACCATAGAAACCTACAGGGTAAAATCCCTAACAAAAATCCACAAGAGATAGCAATGCCCAAATACTCCATTAAAGCGAGGGATGGAATAAACAAAAACTGGGTAGTAGAACTAACCCCGGAAGCCTGGCAAACCCTGAAGAACCAAACAAGGGTGTTTATAGAATGGGGCTGCTACCGATATCACGAACGTGTGGTCGTTCCGAAGTGCTACCGCTGCTGCAAGTTCGGTCACACCACGCATACGTGTGCACAAACCACCCCAACATGCGGCCACTGCTCAGAAAAAGGCCATGAATATAATGCCTGTCCCCACAAAGATGTGGGACCTACCTGCGTAAACAGTAAAAACTTAAAGCTAGAGTACAAGCATTCACTGAGAGACCCCATGTGTCCCACGTACCAACGAGCCAAGAGTTTATACCAAAGTAGGATTAACTATGGGGACGAAAATTAAAGCTTACAACACAAATATACTAAAAATAATTCAAATAAATGCGCAGAGGGCTAGAGCAGTAGCCGACCAGATCCGAGTTAAAGCTGAAGAGGAAAACGTCGATGTCATCATATTACAGGAGCCATACTCGCATGGGAAACGGGTTGTAGGCTACCCGCTCACCTACAAAGTGATACACACAGTTGAAGACACCCCATGGGCTGCTGTCCTGGTAAGGAACAGCAATATCACAGTGACTAAAATCACGCAGTTCTGCACGGAGTGGGCCGCCTGTGCCCAGCTAAATACAGCTTTAGGGAACCTGTACGTTGTGGCACTCTATTGTAGACCAGGACAACAGATAGATTTTGCAATCGAATATCTTCAATGCCTGCAGGACATCCTACCAAACCAAAAAATCATCATAGGAGCTGACGTGAACTGTCGATCCCCGACATGGCACAGTACTACCCCTGGCAGGCGTGGAACCCAAAATGGTCAACTCCTTGAGGATTACTTGGCAGGATCACAACTGACAGTGCTAAATCAACCTCACCACTTGCCAACCTTTTGCAACACCCTCTGGGAGGCTACGATCGATGTATCCCTAGCTACTAGGAACTTGGCGGGATTTGTGACTGACTGGAAGGTGGAGGAGGCATGGACTACCTCAGACCACCGTGCAATCACCTTTAAAATAATCAGACAACTGACAACAGTAACACGAACAAACCAACAGAAAAACAGATATGCAGTTGCCAAAGCAGACTGGATGTCATTCAAAAACCTGCTCATCACAGCCATAGAAAGCAACCCAGCCAGTATAAACCCACAAAATGACCCGGATGACCTTCTGAGGGGGACTACAGACCTAATACAAACCATTAGCGATCGAACAATCAAAAGAAAAAACCCAAAACCTGGTGCTGTTCCTTGGTGGACCCCAGAAATAGCCGTGCTTCGACGCCAGATGCAAAAAGCTAGGAAAGATTTCCAGAGAGCCCGTAGGACTTGGCCTGCACATGAAGTGGAGGCTTTAAGACAGCGCTATCGAGAAGTCAGAAATCAGTATACGGACGCGATACAGAAAAGCAAGAAGCGTTCCTGGGAGCGTCTAGTATCCACGACAGGAAGAACTGACCCCTGGGGTGTAGTTTACAAGGTGACTACAAACAAACTGCCCAGGGGGGAGGTGATCAGCACCACCAGGACCTCGCAAGGAGACTATACAACCACTTGGGAGCAATCAATGGGTAATATACTCGACACAATTTTCAAGGAACCCGCGACCCTAACTCTGCAAGAACAACATAAGATTTGCGAAGAAAATGAAAAATATATCACCCCTGCGCTCGAGCCCCCCTTCACCCATGAGGAACTCGGCGCGGCTGCTACCAGGATCAAAAACCGCAAATGCCCGGGACTTGATATGATCGAACCGGAGATACTGAAAAAAATAGTAGAAATTGCTCCGCAAATCCTACTCACCCTCTACAACAGATGTTTGGAAACAGGGAAATTCCCTGCAGCATGGAAAACTGCAAACACCAAGCTAATTCTGAAAAATCCTACTAAGAACCCAGAATGTCCATCATCATACAGACCCATCGCTCTGCTCTCAGTAGTCAGTAAATTGTACGAGAGGCTACTCCACTTGCGGATACAGAACCACTACGAAAGGGCAGGCCTGGCAGCTAAAAATCAGTTTGGCTTTAAGCCAGGATCCTCTACGGTGGATGCCCTTGGAGATCTGCTTAGGAAAGCACAAGAGTGCAGGAAAAAATATCTATTGGTCATTTCAGTCGATTTTGCCGGGGCGTTCGACTCGCTTTGGTGGCCGAGCGTCCTGAACAGACTGAGAGAAGCTGCAGTACCAATCAACTTATACAAAGCAATGGAAGACTACCTTTCAGGCAGAAGAGTGGAAATAAATACAAATTATCAAAAAATCACAAGAAACATACATAGGGGATGTCCGCAGGGGTCTGTCTTGGGTCCTCTCATTTGGAACATGGTCTTGGACGATTTCCTGTGCCAGGACTTGGGGCTGGCTGAGGCCCAGGCCTTTGCGGACGATCTCATTGTTACTATTGAGGCAGATTCCAGAGTCCAACTGGAAAACATCGGCAATCAGGCAATGCAGAAATTACAATACTGGGCCACAAAAAACCAGCTAAAAATTGCACCGACGAAAACCATAACCATCTTGCTGAAAGGAACTCTTCAGGTACAGCGTCCGCCCCAAATAAAAATAAATGGCCTGACCATCAAACTCACCAAGCAAATGAAGTACTTAGGAGTTATCTTAGATAATAACCTATCCTTCATACCTCACCTGAAACACATAAGAATGAAAATAAGAAGATACTCAGCCCTAGTGGCTAGGATTACGAGGAAGGATTGGGGACTGAAAAAACGAACCCTATTGCTATATTATAAGTCAACCTTCATCCCAGCAATAATCTACGCAGCTGCAGTATGGTACACCAAAACATCACTGGTAACCAACAAGAAAATCCTGGATATGACACATAGGACCATCCTATTGACAACCACACGAGCTTGCCGCACGGTAAGCACACCTGCACTGCAGGTGCTTGCTGGCGCGCTACCCCTGGATTTAGAAGCTGTGAAAGCAGGACTGCTCTACTTGCACTCAAAGGGAGTGGCCGCAAATCATCAGGACTTCACAATCAACCCAGCAAGCAGTCAAAAAACGGAAAGAGCCCGACTACAGACCTACCTCCTTCAGGAGTGGCAGCAAAGATGGACAGAGACGACAAAGGGCGAGATCACTCGTAAATTCTTTCCAGAACTGAACAAAATATACCCAAGGCAACCGGGTTGGTTCTTCCCGGGCTTGCACCTGACCTCGTTACTCACAGGACATGGACCCTTCAACCAGAAACTGTTCAGCTTCTGCCTCGTCGATGACCCAAATTGCACGTGCGGGGAGGTCGAAAGCTGGGACCACCTGCTTTACGACTGCCCACAATACGAAGACCTCAGATGCACCCTCATCACGAAAATCCATTACCTCCCCAAAGGACTTGAACATCACTTCATTGACACGGAAGAGGAGTACCGAGCGTTCTCCCAGTATGCACAGGACCTCTTCACAAGGAGAAGGGTGTTAATTGCCATACATCGAGACTGATAGTACAGTAACATAAATCGCATAAGACAGAGACAATTCCTGGAAAAGAAAACTGTGGAAGAAAAGAAAATGAATGGAAAAGAAAGGAATAAAGAAAAGAAGGAAAAAAGAAGAAGAAAAGAGAATCAACGGAGAAAAAAAAAAAAAAAAAGGGGGACAGGGATTGCCTCATGAGTGTCCCAATCTGAATCAAGTGGACAAGAATAGAGACAACAAACAACAAACTGCAGCTTAGCTCCCAAAGCCTCACGGCAGCCTGAAGAGGGCACCCTAGCCCCCTTCACCTTTAAACCCTACTCCCCAGGGGAGACGATTCTCTCGTCGCCCCCCTCCCCTCATTTCCACTCTGGTGGGGCATGGGCATGCCACACTAAACTTGGGGCTGTCTTCCCTATTGGCTCCATATTTCTGTCTTTCTCCCCCCAGTCTTCAGCCTTCCCCCCCTCTCTATCTTCACGCTAGCGAAGTCCCACACACCTAAATTTAAATACATCCAAAATATCTTCACCCACGTTCTGGCCCAATTCAAGCGACGTCAACCCCACGATTGACATTGGTATGTGTATGCACGTTGTGTGTACATATGCGTCCATATATGTGCATATATGTGCATGTGTGTATATATGTACTTGTATGCCGCATATATGCACCCAACTCAAGTGACGTCAACCCCACGATTAACGTTTATTTATCCTTTTATTATTATTTTATTTCTTTATTTATTTTATTTTTTATTTTTATTTATTTTATTTTTTTTATTTTATTTTATTTTTTTTTTTTATTTATTTATTTTTTTTTTTTTTTAGGTCCTAGCCACTGAAATCTCAGGAAATTAGGTGGCAGGACCTGCCAGAGTAACTTAAGTCTACTGGGTTCCTGGTCTGCCTCCACGGGGCTAAGGTGGGGCAACGTTGGGCCTCAGCAGGGGTCCAGCGGCTAAACGACCAGATGAACAACGGTACACGGCACTACACATATACAATATCCATACACTTTTAAATCTCTGGCATTTCCAGTGAACTGGTACACCCACAATGAAAACTACGCGGAGATGGGGGAAACCCCTGGTGCCGTCTGACACTAAATACACCTTACACCTTACATACACCTTCATCAATATATCATTGATAAATAT
Organism: Mastigoproctus giganteus; assembly: GCF_048544385.1. NCBI lineage: Eukaryota > Metazoa > Arthropoda > Arachnida > Uropygi > Thelyphonidae > Mastigoproctus > Mastigoproctus giganteus. Next base: position 51,603,736 of record NC_143577.1, read on the forward strand.
AGAAAACAACAATGGGCATGGGCCCAACACCAAACCGTAGGGAACTCAATTAATAGCATAAATCCAAGAAGAGCAGTTTCCATGATTACCACGCTGTCTTTTCACACTCAACTGTTCCTTTATCCATAGCAGCAATTGCCCTTAATGTCATACAGTGTCGTACTGCTCCAATTTGTACAGCAGTGTTTTATGTGCAATAGTATCAAAAGCTGTTCTGAAATCTAGGTATATGATGTCAAAATTATTTTTTGGATTCAGTTCCTTTGTGACCACATCATAGTAACCAATCAAACTGATTAAACAAGATTTTCACTTAACAAACCCGCGCTGTGTCTGAACTTTAACTGATATTGTCTAGACGATCCAGCATTACTTCTTTAACAAGTGACTCCATTATTTTACCTGGAATAGAAGTCAAACTAACAGGTCTGCAATTACTCGTGTAACCCTTTGATCCCCCACCCCCTTTGTGAATTGGGGATATATTCGAACATCTCCAGTCCGCGGGGACCTCCCCTGAATCGAAGGATGCTCTCGTTAATTATGGCTAAGAGCGTTTTTCTTACTTCCTTCGTTTTTCTTATTCCCTTAATATAACTGGATAGATCCCATCTATCCGAGATGCCTTTATGTTTAATTTCATCAATTTCACTTCCACTTTCCTCTCAGTTATTACAAAATCATTTAGCTCCCTGTTAGAGCTTGATAAACTTCTGGCACTCCCTTCCTTAAGAATTCCTCAAATGTGAATGTAGATGGCAAATACTCATTCAGTTTGTCGGCTGTTGATGTGCGTGATGAACAGTAGAAGCATCAATATATGATGTGGAACAATTTGATTCATCCCCTTCCGACTAGAGTTTGTTTTTGTTGTTTTTCTTTACATCCTTTGCGAAAAATTTCTCGTAATCTGCCTTCGCTTGCATAACCTCCTTTGTGACTTCATTACAGACTAGTTTATACTAACACAGGCTTCATGTCACCTGACAATTTTCATACATACTATGCATTTTTCTTTTCTTCCACGAATTTCATTAGTTTATCTGACATCCATTTAGTCCTATATCTTGGCATGGAAAGTCTAGTAGTAGCTTCTGTGATTAATTCCTCGAATGCTTCCCATTTTGAATTTGCTGATGGTAACATCATCAGTTTGGTCATACTATATAGAAATTAAAAACTGTCTGAGACAACTTTAGTCATCTTTAGTGAAACAAAACTACTCCCTTTTCCCTTGATGGTAGTTACATCATTAATTAAATCCCAAATCAATACACTGTGATCACTGCCACCTAGTGGTTTTTTTATCTGCTGATTCTTAATGCATGAATAATCACTGCTGATATTCAAGAGTATTTCTCCCTCTGGTTGCCTCTCTAACACGTTGCTGTACAGAAAACAGTTATCCAATAAATCCACACGTCTTGCTAGAGTGTTAATGACCAACCCACAAGTTCCAGTCAATATCTAGAAAGTTAAAATCTCCCATTATAAGATATTCTGATTTACTGGCCTACTCTGTTCATCTGTACAGCTGTTCGTTGTTATTGGATTTTAGAAGCATCGGCGACTAAGGCCATGTTTCTCCGTGTATATTGTCTACAAATTGTTCTGAGGTCTGTTTTCTATTTGCTGGATGAAAAACCCGAGTTTCGGCAGACAAAACCATACTACCCTCGCCTCAGACCGACTAACTCAGTCACATTGTGAAAAAGGCCCACAAAAATTCCTCCCGTCATCGATGGGATTCGAACTCAGGTGTTTTCCACCCGGTGTGGGGAGGACGGCGATCCTATCAACTGTGCTACCCAAGAGGGCAAATTCAAATTATTATATTAGGGCCACCCGTAATTTCTTACATATACCCGTTTTCATTTATTGTTATTATTATTATTAATATTAGCCATATGGTGCAAGGAAGTACCCTGAGAGAGAGAGAGAGAGAGAGAGAGAGAGAGAAGGGAATCACCAAGAAAGAGAAGAATGATGATATCCAGCTCAGGACCCTGGGTATGCCAAGCCCATACTCATTAGATGTGAGCCCCTGAGGTACGTCTGTAAATTGCATTTGTTCTCTGGTCGATTTGCCTGTTTTGCTGGACGAAAAAAAACCCAGTTTCTGGGGGGGGTGGGGAACTTGCTTTCTACACCTGAGACCAAACTCAGCCACGGAGTGTAAAAACCCATTAAAGTTCCTCGTACCTTCGACGGGATTCGAACCCAGGCCTTTCCCAGCCGGTGTGGGGAGGAGGGTAACGATACCACTGTGATCCCTGCACAGACACCAATGAGGGCACTGTTCGTTGTACTCATCAAAGTCATTAGGTCTATATCACACTCCTACTCTTATTTTTGCTTTGCTAGTGCGTATGTCATACCAAAGTGCCTCAACATTGCACTGGCCACCCATGTTAATTGGATGCATTGCGTAGATGTTATGTCATTCTTAAATAATGCATAACCAGCCCCTCTTGTCTGTTGTTTCTCTATTCATTGTACTCACCAGATTCAAATTCTGCATCCCTTATATACGAGTACCCATCTCTTAAATCCGAACAAGTCTGCATTTGATGTCTTAACTAGCAAATTCATCAAATTTATTTACTATACTCCTAACATTGGTCTACATGCGAGTATGTATGCACCTGTTCTCACTCTTAGTTAACCTAATACATCTCATATATTTACTTGTTTCATGATGGTTCCCAGCAGTTCTTGAAATCCCCAGCACCTTGCTTTCGAGGCTGCCGCTGATTCCAATAGAAGCAGTGCAAGAATAACTTTAACCCCTCCCAAGCTAGCAGTTTCTGACCACTAACAATGCCTCCAGAGCTTCAGTCTCTTCAGCAGCAGTCTCTTCTGTTTAGAAGCACAGACACTCTGAGAAAAATTCTACCCCATGCGCTTTGCACAATCTCTCCAGGATCGAATTGATTGATAAAGCTCTAATTATATATTTCCTCCTATCGAGTCTGGCAGAATTGCAGACACTTTAAAATTTAACCCTAACTCGCGACTTTCTTTACAACATTGCCCTGTACTTGTTAAGTATGCCTACAAACCTGCTACTTAATGTAATTAGTGCCAACGTGTACATTTATAAGTACACTAAACAAGTACAGATACAAATATATGAGCAGATATTATCTTGTTCCCTTAAGAGCACAAGACGATATCTGCTCCACAATGTCATCGACTTTAACCCCTGGCACCTGTTCCACCTATCCTTTTTGCACAATATATTTCCCGTTTACCCGAGAACAGGGTTACCGACAATAACCAGCTCCTGTGGGCCATCCCATTGTGCCTTGGGGGCTGCCGCTGTATTGTCTGATGATCAAGTGCAAGCTCTGGCGTTGATGTAGGCAGCTGAGAGCTTGATGAGATGAACCCCAAATTTAATTCCTTCGAGGGCATCCACCCTATTCAAGCTATTATAAAGATCCACAACAATGCTGAGTTGGCCTACTCTGTTCATCTGTACAGCTGTTCGTTGTTATTGGATTTTAGAAGCATCGGCGACTAAGGCCATGTTTCTCCGTGTATATTGTCTACAAATTGTTCTGAGGTCTGTTTTCTATTTGCTGGATGAAAAACCCGAGTTTCGGCAGACAAAACCATACTACCCTCGCCTCAGACCGACTAACTCAGTCACATTGTGAAAAAGGCCCACAAAAATTCCTCCCGTCATCGATGGGATTCGAACTCAGGTGTTTTCCACCCGGTGTGGGGAGGACGGCGATCCTATCAACTGTGCTACCCAAGAGGGCAAATTCAAATTATTATATTAGGGCCACCCGTAATTTCTTACATATACCCGTTTTCATTTATTGTTATTATTATTATTAATATTAGCCATATGGTGCAAGGAAGTACCCTGAGAGAGAGAGAGAGAGAGAGAGAGAGAGAGAAGGGAATCACCAAGAAAGAGAAGAATGATGATATCCAGCTCAGGACCCTGGGTATGCCAAGCCCATACTCATTAGATGTGAGCCCCTGAGGTACGTCTGTAAATTGCATTTGTTCTCTGGTCGATTTGCCTGTTTTGCTGGACGAAAAAAAACCCAGTTTCTGGGGGGGGTGGGGAACTTGCTTTCTACACCTGAGACCAAACTCAGCCACGGAGTGTAAAAACCCATTAAAGTTCCTCGTACCTTCGACGGGATTCGAACCCAGGCCTTTCCCAGCCGGTGTGGGGAGGAGGGTAACGATACCACTGTGATCCCTGCACAGACACCAATGAGGGCACTGTTCGTTGTACTCATCAAAGTCATTAGGTCTATATCACACTCCTACTCTTATTTTTGCTTTGCTAGTGCGTATGTCATACCAAAGTGCCTCAACATTGCACTGGCCACCCATGTTAATTGGATGCATTGCGTAGATGTTATGTCATTCTTAAATAATGCATAACCAGCCCCTCTTGTCTGTTGTTTCTCTATTCATTGTACTCACCAGATTCAAATTCTGCATCCCTTATATACGAGTACCCATCTCTTAAATCCGAACAAGTCTGCATTTGATGTCTTAACTAGCAAATTCATCAAATTTATTTACTATACTCCTAACATTGGTCTACATGCGAGTATGTATGCACCTGTTCTCACTCTTAGTTAACCTAATACATCTCATATATTTACTTGTTTCATGATGGTTCCCAGCAGTTCTTGAAATCCCCAGCACCTTGCTTTCGAGGCTGCCGCTGATTCCAATAGAAGCAGTGCAAGAATAACTTTAACCCCTCCCAAGCTAGCAGTTTCTGACCACTAACAATGCCTCCAGAGCTTCAGTCTCTTCAGCAGCAGTCTCTTCTGTTTAGAAGCACAGACACTCTGAGAAAAATTCTACCCCATGCGCTTTGCACAATCTCTCCAGGATCGAATTGATTGATAAAGCTCTAATTATATATTTCCTCCTATCGAGTCTGGCAGAATTGCAGACACTTTAAAATTTAACCCTAACTCGCGACTTTCTTTACAACATTGCCCTGTACTTGTTAAGTATGCCTACAAACCTGCTACTTAATGTAATTAGTGCCAACGTGTACATTTATAAGTACACTAAACAAGTACAGATACAAATATATGAGCAGATATTATCTTGTTCCCTTAAGAGCACAAGACGATATCTGCTCCACAATGTCATCGACTTTAACCCCTGGCACCTGTTCCACCTATCCTTTTTGCACAATATATTTCCCGTTTACCCGAGAACAGGGTTACCGACAATAACCAGCTCCTGTGGGCCATCCCATTGTGCCTTGGGGGCTGCCGCTGTATTGTCTGATGATCAAGTGCAAGCTCTGGCGTTGATGTAGGCAGCTGAGAGCTTGATGAGATGAACCCCAAATTTAATTCCTTCGAGGGCATCCACCCTATTCAAGCTATTATAAAGATCCACAACAATGCTGAGTTGGCGCCTAATATCCTCGCACTCCTTATATCCTGCGCCCAAAAAGACATCCCCTTTGCAATATCATTTCCCGTTCCTGATAGCCCTGCAAACATCAAACAAGCCGTACATCTCATAAGGTGTGATTGGAAGAACAACTTCCCCCTCCCCCAGAGCCTCAGCATTCCCACTAGCTTGAGTCCTTTGCTTTGCTGCTGTGATCTGAGGAATGATTTTCATTCAAATTCAATATAATTAAAAATACTTCACTAAACAAATACATCTAAAGCAGTAATAACACTATGCACCGGGTTATGCTATGAAGTTTACATCATTAATCATATATAATTAAAATTCGAATGTTCTTAATGTCACCCTTTATTTTCTTATCGCTACACCAGTCACGCTGCAATACACTACTACGCTACCAAGTTTCCGTTATATTTGCTCAGAATAAGTCACAAATTATTATTATAGGGATGAAATCATACTTCATTCCACCTAAGCTCTTGTTCTTTATCTCAACTAGGGATAGCAAACCTTATCCTACAGCTAGTCATTATTTTATACAGATTTTATTTCGGATCTAGAAGCAAATAAGGCGCTTATTTGCTTCTAGATACGAACTGGATGGATGACACCAGTGATAATGTATATGCATTCATTGATGTTAATCATTTAATTATCGCAATTGGTGGTGTAGCTGGAGTAAGGCAAATAGTGGCGGACAAAAAACCTGCATCACCTTAAAAAAAAATAACATTTGTAGTGATACGTATAAGGTACAGTGTGCAAAATATAAGGATCAGTCAGGTTTTCACCTGTAGCTTCTCATAGGAGTGACCTGGATATGGGAAAAGCATGACAAAGGAAACTCCTGAGGCGCAGAAATGAAGGAAACAACACCGACACAACAACGGAAAGAAAACCGTACAGAGGGACTTTATTCAAAAATGGCAACACTGGCTGCCATGATATAGATGCATCACTACTAAAGATGGCTCAAAGGGAAGAGGTAGTCCTCAATAGGAGATATGGCCACACCTAATGTCGATGCAGGCTTTGCACCGCCTGTCCTTACTTAGAACAACGTTGTTGATAAGTTCTTGCAGTAACATCGTCCATTCTTCTGTCAGCACCATCTGCAGCTGGTGAACATTTTCTGGTGGGTGTGGGCGTGCCGCTAGGCGTCTCCCCAGAGCGTCCCATATGTGTTCGATAGGATTTAGATCGCGGGAGCGGGCAGGCCAATCCATACGAACAATGTCCTCACTTTCCAAAAGCATATCAACAGCTGCAGTGCGATGGGGTGTGGTGTTACCATCCATAAACACAAACTTGGGGCCAATGGCACCTCGGAACAGACGTACATGGGAAAGGATTACCTCAGTACAGTAGCGTGCACCGGTCAAAGTACCGCCTTCCAGTATCTGGAATTGTGTACGTCCATCCAAGATAACGCCTCCACAGACGAGAACACCTCGACCGCCATATCGATCCCTTTTAGTGATGTTTGCGGGGTAATACCGTGTGCCAACCTCTCGCCCGATTAGATGACGTCCAGAATCGCTGCTGAGACTGAATCTACTCAGTCTCAGCAGACTGAGTAGATTCTTGACTGACGTAGACTGAATCTACATCAGTAAAGAGTACCTTAAGTAAAGATTTTGTGGTTGTAATCTTTAGAAATAGTGTTGGTCCTTAAGTTTTGCACACCAGTGTAGTTTGATTAGTCATTTTATTTGTCGCAAAGGTATTGCGTCAGATAACGCTTCTATTGCATCAGCCGTTTCTATAAATACGGCATTGGAAGAGTATACACGCTGATTAGTATCCTGTTTTATGGAGGTGCAACCATGGCTCCGTACGTTCGGTTGACACCAAGAAAAAAAAAAAAAAGCGTAGCTGTTGCTCTGTCCAAGGAAGGGTTTTCTACGCGTGCTATCGATGATAAAATAGGCTGCCACCAGTATCACGGGTGCTGAAATTAAAACGTGAAACCGGTGATGTGAAGAGAAGGCCTGGATCAGGCTGTAAGAGAGTGACTACGCCTTCCCAAGATCGATATTTGAAACGGCTACGCCTTCGTAATCGCCGTGCTAGTGCTCCTGATCCAAATATGGACTTTTATTATTATTATTATTATTATTATTATTATTAGCTATATGGTGCAAGGAAGCCTGAGGCTTATGCTGCACCATCCAAAAAAAAAAAAAAAAAAAAAAAATTCCCGAGTTACCCTGAGAGAGAGAGAGAGAGAGAGAGAGAGAAGGAAATCACCAAGAAGGAGAAGAATGATGATATCCAGCTCAGGACCCTGGGTGTGCCAAGCCCATACTCACCAGATGTGAGCCCCTGAGATGGCCTATGGTGTTGAAACAAGTGCACGAACTATCCAAAGACGGCTTTCTGAATGTGGTATGCATGCCTATCGGCCAAGAAGAAGCCTTTGTTGACCCAACAAATGAGGAAGAAGCGACTTGCTTGGGCTAAAACGCACGTTTCATGGACAAAAGAGCAATGGGACACTATCACCTTTTCTGACGAATCGAAATTCAACCTGCATGGCTCGAATGGGAAACGATATGTCAGAACACGAAAATCGGAGGCATGCCATCCTGACTGCATAACACCGTCTATAAAGTTCCCCGGGGATGCAAAACAAGCAAGGGGTGGGGCAAATTAAGTTTATTAAAGGAAAGGTGAATGCAGAAATCTTGGAGGAGTGCGTGAAACCCGTTATTAGGGATCGCCACACAGACGTCCAAAACTGCATTTTTCAACAGGACTCAGCACCTTGCCACACAGCAAAATTAGTAAGCCATTTAGATTTAATGATGAGTTTGTCTTCTTGTCTCACAAGGCTTAAAACATACTTACAGCAATGTTTTCCCTCGTTTTTCTCCCTGGAGGTGCAGTCATACCTCAGAAATGCTGGCATTAGCGTTGGACTGGCCTGGAAAGTTTAGATTTGAACCCTATTGAAAACTGCTGGTACATAAGGTCCTGAGCTGGATATCATCATTCTTCTCTTTCTTGGTGATTCCCTTTTACTTCTCTCTCTCTCTCTCTCTCTCTCTCTCTCTCTCTAGCGGGGTAATTCAGAAATTTTTTTTTGGCTGGTGCAGCATAAGCTTCAGGGTTCCTTGCACCATATGGCTAATAATAATATCGCAGAAATTGCTCAGAAGCCAACAAGTAAGATTCAGCTGTAGGAGAGCATTGTAAGCGTGTCGTACCACGAAATTGGGCAACCGTATATCCAGAAGTTGATTAACTCTACGCCAGATCGTAGCAAGGCTGTCATTGCAGCTCGAGGAGGAACAATAAAATATTGAGGAATTATTTTGCTGATTTACTGTACATATTATTACGTTAACTTGTCATTTCAGTACATGTAAATGCAATAAAATGTATGTTTTGGTAGTCATGATTGCCATTTGCATGATTTCTCATATTTCTATTAATTACGCATTTTACCCTTTGGGAAGATATTTATGGCAATTAAGTATATCAGGTGGAGTCTTTTTATTGGATTTCATTCACAGAGATATATATCCCATTTAACAAATGCATTTCGAACATTTCTCAACCCGCAATGCAGAGCAAAACACATTATTTGCAAATTCACAAGCGATGCAGTTTTTTTGTCCGCCATTGTATGTCCTGATCTTCGGTGCCAATTTACCGAATGGAATTTAAAGAAAAGAATCAGCATGACTCAATTTAAAATGTAGTTTAAAAAACTACTACGATTGTTATCAAATCAATTATTATAAATCCTGTAGCTTTTATATAAAATGTACAGGCTTTATAATTTTATAAATATAATTTTTAATTTATATATATATTTTTTGTATTTTAATTAACATCCTAATTAATTAATTAAACCAATTAACTGTTATAATTTTATTTTATAATTAAATTTCTTTATTTAAATAATAATTTGCTAATAAAATAAGCGGCTAAGATCCATTATTTGGGCACTGGTCTCCACGCAGTGAGCGTGGTCGTAGAACGGAGTGATTGTACGGTCGAGTTCTGTGATTGGGTGATTATTGTGAAGGCGTTTTCTTTCTGATTGTTTTGTGTCGTCGCGGGAAGGGGGGTTCTTAGCTTGGCTGATCATTCCATCCCGCTGTTTTAAAATCGGAAAACGAGTTCTCGATTTAAAAACAGTGACAAGTGGAAGGATAAACACCCTAGCCATATCAACCTGGGACAGTGGGCGAAGAAAACAGTGAGTGGCGTCTGCCAATCACTGCTTTGTATCTGTCAGTTTGTCGAAATATGGACCCAAGATCTGGAGTTTTTCCAAATAAGCAAAAGCGCATTTCTGATACCTAGCCATAAGCGCTAAAAATCTTGCGTACGTGGCTGATTATAATCATAAAGTAAAAGCTGAAATAAATTTCAAAACACTTTGACACCACAAAAACGAAAACTAACTCAGAAACAAGGATTTATATAATAATATTTAAAAATTTTAGTATCTGCTATTATAAATCATCATAATTACCTGAATCATTTCGTGTACTTTATGTTTTTCTGAGTAAACATAAAAATCTTTCGGAACGTTGTACGGACGTTGCGTGGCATCCATTTTTATTATTCACATTTTGTAGTCGTACTTCTGCTGCTATTGTAACAAAATTTCTCTGGCGGAAAATTCAACAATTACAAAATTAGCCTATCTAATCGCCAAATTATTATTAAAAATAAATAAATAAAAATTTTCAAAAATAATAATCAGCGAACAGAAATGTGTTTTTGATTACGCCTTGAAAATCTAAAGCATTAACGTAGGATTTAGTTGTTTTAGAATAGTGCAAAGACATCTAAGGCATTTAACCCAGTGGTGGATTTGCATGCGAAGAAATTGCGTGCATTTTTGATTGGTTTGCTTGTTTTGATGGATGAAACAGTATCAGTTTCCAGTTTGAAAATAATATTAATTTGGCATATTATTTTATAAATAATTTTAGTGACTTCGTACTCTTCTACAATCTCTACTCTTCTGTTGCTATATAATCCATAATTTTGATAACTTTTATTAACGCATAAAATGACATGAAAATTGATAGCAATACCTGAGGTTACGTCAAACAAGCCTATCTTACCTTGTTTGAATGAACTCGTCCTGGCTTGTGTGAACAACTGGAACAAGTGTAGCATAAGCCTCAGGCTCCCTTGCATCATATGGCTAATAATAATAATAAAGGCCAGTTTGGAGTGAGAAAGCACCACCGAAAAGCAACGTTTATGGCATAGTTTGAAAACCACGCTGTATATCATGAAGTCTGCCACCTGGTGGAGTGTTCAAGATGTCATAGGAAACTGCTAATAACACAAAGAAAAGGCTGTCAGTATCACCCAGTACAAGGTTGAACAAAATAATGGAAACACATGTGAGAAGGGTTACAGGTATGCATCAATGTAGTGTTGGCCACTCTTTGATTTTAAAATAGCTTGTTTTATGTGGAATAGATTCAAATAAACCTTGAACTTGTCTTAAGAGAAATATTGGAAGATTCTTCATTAAGTAACGTTTCAAGCTCCTTGGGTGATGATGCCAGAAGAAATTTGCTTTCATTCTCGTGTCCAAATATGCCCACAATCTCTCAATAACATTTAATTCTGATGATTGTGCAGGTCATGGGAAATGCTTATCCTTAGTTTCATGCTCCTCAAACCAAGATTGACCACATCTGGCTGTGTATTGAAGCACTATTTTGAAAGATGGCATTGTTTATGCGAAATCCTGTTTGTGCTGTGAGATGAACCTTCACTCAAAATATCATGGTAATCCGTGGCAGCAATTCACCCATCAAGGGTGATAAAAAGACCTAAAGAATAACAAGATATTAGTCCTCCACCATGTTTGACGGTTCATACAAGACTGTCAAGCTTGTCATTCCCTTAGCATTTGCCAAACATTAAACGTAAACTCTACTTGATGTTGGAAAAAATGTTGATTTGCCTGAAAGTATGACATTTCCAATCGTGTCCAGTTTTATGATCCTTTCACAATTGCATCCTCTTTCTAGTATTACCATCAGTTAGGAGTGGCTCTGCCATAAATTACAGCTTCATAAAGTATGTAATTGCATGACAGACATGAAGTCTGTCTGAAGTGCAAAGAATTGAAACGTGTAGCAATAGAAAGTGTGCTGCTAATTGCAATTGGTTCCAGCCATTTGTCCAACAAAACACAGGAATCCTTGATCTGAGGTGAATTACAATTGAAGCATATTTCTATTTTAGCAGGCACATCAACCGACAAAACACACTTATTGTACTTGGCCTATGGTTAATTTCCATGCAGTTCACGAAGAGTTTCTGTATTCTCAAAGAAATTTACATTGGGTATGCAGTTTCCAGGACCCTTATTACAGATTGCACGCAGTTAGCACAGAGGTTATAATCATTTTCCTCCTCACACCAGGTAGAAAATGCCCGGGTTTTAACCCTGTCAATGATGTGAGGAACTTTTATGGGTTTTTTTAATGTATGGCTGCATTGGTTGGTCTCAGCCAGGGACAAGTCCCCCCCCCACTGGAAATTTTGGGTTTTCGCCCAACAATACAGTCAAACCGACCAGAGAAGAGGCTGTCCTAATATGACACTTTATTTGCTTTACTATAAACCTCCATGCTGTTGGAAATATAATGGGTTATTTCCAACAGAATGGAGCAAAATGTCACATATCAATGCAAGTTGGGCAGAAATTGAGCTTTTTTTGGGGCTGCTAAGATCTCGGCTTCATTTCCACCTGACTTTTTACTTTATGCTATTGCAGAATTAATTAATTATAGCATCATTCTTAAATAGCTGTTTTAAACTTAAAAACATATTCCCACTTATTACGCAATAACGCTATAAATGGGAATTTTATCTTAGCATGTAGCACAGCGGTTACAATCACCATCTTCCCCACACTGGGTAGAAAGGGCCCAGATTCAAATCCCGCAAATATTCTCGCCAACCAGACATCACATACAATTTACAGACATAATACACGAGTTAATGAGGTAATTAATTCGTGGGTGGCCCTAATTTTTAGAAACTGTACTGTTTTAAACAGGGGTTTACCATACTGTACATATCTATTTATACTAAATGGCCACTTTATTAGGTACATCTACCCACCCTTTTCATGAATGGCATCGCATGTTCAAACCATGCAATATAAGGCAGGTGAATATATACATAGGCTGCTGTATGTTTTTAGCATTAGCATAGGCATTTGATGCAAGAAAGCAAGCTTATGCAGCATCAGCCAAAAAAAAACCTACTTCACCCCTCTGTTCGTTCAAAATACCTGTCCAGCTGAGCCTTAAACTTATTTAGGCTATCAACTTCCACGACAAGGGATGGAAGTCTGTTCCACCAACCAACCACCCGCTGGCTAAAGGCAAATTTCCGCACGTCTATCCTACATCTGTCTTTCCTCAATTTGAATTTATGCCCTCTCAGGTGATTATTCTGAGCGAGAGGAAGAATCCCATCAGCATTGAGCATGCTTAAACCATTCAAGGCTTTATACACCTCTATCAGATCACTTCGCTGGTGCCTAGTCTCCAGACACTGTAATTTGCAAAACTTAAGCCTTTCTTCGTAAGAGCACCCCTTTGTTCCATTCACTAATCTTGTTGCCCTTCTCTGTACTCATTCCAACAGCTCTACATCCTTCTTGAAATGAGGCCTCCAGACCTGTATACAGTACTCTAGGTGTGGCCTGACCATTGCCTTATACAAGGGAATAATCACTTCCTTATCCCTGCTAGAAAAATTCCTATATATCATTGACAATACACCATGAGCTACTCTTGCAGCCCATCTGCACTGCTCAGAGAACTTCATATCTGCCTGCACAACCACCCCAGGTCCCTTTCATTCTCTACCACTGTCAGTGTAGTAACACAGAGTTGATATGTTGCTCTGGGGTTGCTGTTTCCCATGGGTAGTACTTTACATTTGTCAATGTTAAACTTCATTTGCCACCTCTCAGCCCATCTGCTCAACCTTTCCAGATCCTGTTGCAGCAGCAATGTGTCAGTAGTGTCCTTGACAACTCTGCCTACCTTTGTATCGTCTGCAAACTTCGACATTAAGCTTGATATACCATCATCAATATCATTTATGAATACAGAAAACAATAATGGACCCAACACTGAGCCCTGAGGGACTCCACTAATAACATTAGTCCACGATGAGCAGTGTCCATTGATTACCACTCTCTATCTTCTCCCCCTCAGCCACCCCTTTATCCACAGCAGCAATTTGCCTCCAATGTCACACTGCTCCAATTTGTGCAGCAGCCTTCCATGTGCAACAGTATCAAAAGCCTTTCTAAGATCCAAGTATATAATATCAAAGTTATTCCCTGCATCCAGTTCCTTTGCGACTGCATCATAGTATCCAATCAAATTGGTCAGGCAAGACTTCCCCTTAACAAAACCATGCTGTGTCCGAGCTATAACTGAAGTCTTGTCTAAATGATCCTGCAGTGCTTCTTTAACTAGTGCCTCCATTAATTTTCCTGGAACCAAAGTTAAACTCACAGGTCTATAATTACTTGTGTCAGCCTTTGATAATCCTTTTTGAATTGGGGTCACATTTGCACATCTCCAGTCTGTGGGTACCTCCCCTGAGTCCAAGGAAGCTCTCATAATTATGGCTAAGGGTTTGCTTACTTCCTCTGCTGCCTCCTTTAATATAACTGGATAGATCCCATCCACCCCAGGTGCCTTTCTTGTGTTTATCTTCAACAATTTCTCCTCCACTTTACTCAGTTATTACAAGATTCTCTAGCTTACTGCTAGAGTTTTCATACAGTTCAGTGTAAGAATAAGCAAGATGAAAGATTTAAGCAAACTTGAAGTGGCATGGTAGTCGGCACCAGACAAGCACATATGATTTTGGAAACTGCAACCCTGTTGGGGTTTCAAGTATGGTAGGTCTTGTGTGTCAAGATTGGTCCAATAACATCCATTCAATGGCAACAGCTCATTGATGCAATAGGCCAACAGAGGCTGATGGCACTTCTGGAGAGTAACAGAAAAGCTGCTTACCCCAATAACATCCCAGTACAACAGTGGTGGCCAAAAGGCATTTTAGGACATAATTCATTGTACCTTGTCATAAATGGGGATGTGACAGCTGACAACTAAATGCAGTTCAAATCCTGTTTTGCCAGAAAGCAAGGTATGGTTAGTGGACTCAGGAACATCACCACTGGACAGTGGAGGATTGGAAAAACTTTTTCTGGTCTGATGAATCCCAATTCCTGCTGTTTCATACTGATGGGGGGGGGGGGCAGAATACGTGAAAACAGCATTAGTCCATGGACTCATCCCACCAGGTGTCAACAATGCAGGCTGGTGATGATGTAACGGTGCATGGAGTATTTTCATGGTGTACATTTGGACCTTCATGGAGTAACATTTGACTGCTAGGTAAGATTAGGTGTGTTAAACACCAAAGAAACTAAAGCTATGATGCAAAAAATTGTCTGATTGCATGAATTTGTTGGTCAGCTTGATAGACAAAAAAATCCAATTTTCTGAGAGGAAAAATTCGGCCACATTGTGAAAAATCCATAAAAACCCATCATTGATAGGATTTGAACTCAGTCCTTTTCCACTCAATGTGCAAGAATAGTGTGTGTGATTTGAGTTAGGTGCCAAAGAAATGAAGACTACAAGGCTTCATTTCATTTCTTTCGTGACTTGCATTAAGCAAAACCCAAGCCTTTGCCTGAGATTGACGAAATCAACCCCATTGTGAAAACAATTCATAAGTTCCTCACATCATTTACAGGATTCAAACCTACAACTTTTCCACCTGGTGCAGTGAGGGGAGGAAATATCTGAGTTTAAATTCTACATTGCATGGGTACACAATGTTTAAAGAAAAATAAGGACTTGTTAAAAAAAATTAGGCCACTCAGTTTGTGAAAAATATGTTATATCAAATTTTCTAAGAGATCATGATTTACAAATTTCTAAAGAATGGATAGTGTTGTGTACCGTAGGAATAAACAAAACAGTTCAACAAGCATGACTATGAAGTGATAGTTATGTTAGGAAAAAAAAAAAAAAAAAAAAAAAAAGACGGTCATTTTACTTCCAGAGCACACCAAAAATTGCAAAATTAAAGTCATGATTAATCAAAGGCAAATTAATTAATCAGTCCTGCAAGTCATATGGATAGAATAAATGAAAAGGCTTTATCTGGAACCAGTAGAGCATTTAATACTAGTTTACTAATAGTTTTCAAATTTTAATTTTGTTGCCAGCAGCTCACTTTGTTGTAAGGTGAATAATTATGTGGGAAAATGTAAACAAAAGAAAGAAAAACAGATTACTGAGTAAATTATGCTTCCTGCTTCGTCACATAGCCCTCTGAGGAGCTGTTGTGGCCACCAACAAATTCCTCCAACTGCATCGATCGTGTGCTATACAAGCAGCATTGCAAAGTGTCATACCCAGAAGTTCACTGATCTCATCCTTCCACCTAGTTGCAGGTTTTCCTCTTTCCCCTTGGTTTTTTCTTCCATCATATTCTTCAACAGAAAGTTTTCCTTTCTTACTATATGACCAAAAAAACTTGAGTTTTCTTCTGTTGATGCTACGAAGAAGAATTTTAGGCCTGCCAATTTTATTCACTACCCACTCATTTGTTCTTCGATCCAAGAAATAAATACGCAGTATTCTCCTGTAATACCACATTTCAAATGCCTCAATTTTCTTCCTGTCAACTCTTTTCAGATTCCATCCTTCACAGCCATAAGTGGCAACTGGAAAAATTAACAAATCAACAATTCTGTTTCGTCTTTAGGGGCAGATCATGATCTCTCCATAATTTTATCAGATCAGCAACCAACGTTTTAGCAATTGCCTGTCGTCTCTTTACATCGTTTGAGCAGTCACTATTTTTATTCTTGACCCTAAGTAATCAAATTCACAACTTCTTCGATATCTTGCCCATTAACCTTCACTTTACTGGAATCGAGATTATCACCAATCACCATAATTTTAGTTTTACACACATTCAGAAACAATCCTTTTTTCTTACTTGCTTCACATACTCTCCTCAGAGTTTCTTTAAGATGATCCTTAGAATTACAAATAAGCACAGTATCATCTGCATAACAAAGGTTATTTATCTTCAGTCCTCCAATTTTGATGCCAGTCTCTAAATCTTCCAAAGCTTCACGCATGATATCTTCAGCATAAAGATTAAAAAGGTGAGGTGACAAAATGCAGCCCTGCCTGACACCATTACCTATTGTGAAAAAAGTTCGTGTTTCCCATGTTCGTTCTCACAGTTCCTTCCTGCTCCTGGTACAGTAGCTTAATCAGCTGAATTATGTGGATTGGGAAAACCATAATAGTCATTGTTTCCCATGTTGAACACAATCAAATGCTTTTACATAATCTATAAAACACAAAACAACTGGAACATTGAATTCTTTACATTTTTCAATAATCAGTCGTAGGCTTAAAATCTGATCTCTGGTTTCTCTACCCCTTCTGAAACCTGCTTGCTCTTCTGGCATTTCTTCTTAAAGTTTTCTTGAGATTCTGTTCAATATGATTTTAAGAAGAATCTTGCTAGTGTGAGAAATTAGGCTAATAGTCCTGTAATTAGTAAATTATACTTCATACTTAATTTTTTGTATGATACATCTTATGTGCATGGGAAATATAGCTAATTTTTTGTGGGATAAATATTTTTATTAATATTACTATTTTGTATTATTTTTGAATTTCAGTGATGGACTATACCAAGGACTGTTGTCACTTTTGTAGAATTTTTAAAATATAGAGCAAGTTGTTAAAAGCATAACCATTACTCCTAATAATAGTTTTATAACTTTGATCATTAAAACAATGATTACACAAAATTTTGTATCCACTTGAAGATAGAGAAATTTGAAAAATAAATTTATTTTTCCTTAATTAACACCAATAAATTTTTAATCTCAGCAAAATAAATGAATAGCAATGAACATCAAATAATGGGTATATTTATTTCTAAATTAATATATATATATATATATATATCACTTTGTTTTTTTTTTTTTTTGAAGAATAATTCTTTGGTGTTTACAGAGTAACCTGATTATAATTTTCAGTTTGTCAAGAATTTAAAACATCTTAATAATAGACAAAGATTCAGATAAACAGCTTATTACTCAAGATATGCCAAAGAACAGAACTGCCAACAATACTGAAAATGCTACTTATAAAAGAATTGGGAATACATATACACAGTAAAATTCGGATCAAGTCATTCATAATAGCCAATGGGTTAAACACGTATAAATTCATGAAGACGAACATTAAAATTTAAAAAATTTAAAACTTTCTTGCTAATTAAACTGGCAATTCAAAGGTTTTTATTTTTAACAATTTCCAAAACAACAGCAAATGGAGTACAATGAGGAACAATTAATGAAACTTCATTTCAAAATTATAGCACTGCTGATGACTTAAAACACATTACTGATGCATAATAGATAAAATATAAAATAGATTATTCTGTAAAATAATATATTATGTAAAATATATATTTCAAATCAACTGTATTAAAATTTAAAATACATAAAAATTTTATTTCTTAAGATACATAAGAAATGCCTTCACCAATATACCAGAAACCATTACAAGCTCACAGTTTTATATACAAAATGGGAAATTTACATTATACATTACTTAACTAATCACACTTTATGAAGTGATATTTATGTTGGCAATTAAGTACATCTAATTACCAACATAAACATCAGTTCATAAAGTATCTCAGAGATCACACAGGCCAACCCCATCTCTTCAAAAAGAATATCTAATATTTTAATCATGGAAAGGATTGTATCAAGTGACATTAAGGGAAAAATTTGCATTTTTATCTTTGCAATAAAGGCTTTTAAATAATTATGAGATATCACAAGCATCCCAATCAGAAACAGTTTTGATTCAATGTCTTTATCTGGTGAAGATTAAAAATACTTCACATTTCTCAGGAAGATGTTTTTTCTGAAATCATAGTAAATTTCATTTAAATTAATTTATAAACTTATTTTGGGCTAGTTTCTTCTATGGTACAACAGGCTTGTAACAACTTTGGCCACAGTTAGAAAGATAAAAGGACCATTAACTTGTTGGTCATGTAAGAATCATTTATCATCATGGAACAGTGGCTCCCTCTCATTGTTCCTTTGAAGTTCTAATATTATTTCAACTGTGGATGGCACATTAGCAGATAAGCACATAGTCAACTTTGGTGTTCTTTGGGTGGATTATGTACTGTTCTGCTAAAAGGCCATTTTAATACACTTCTGCACGTACAATAATATCCTAACTGTAAAAATTTTAGAAAAGTAAAGTAAATCTGTTTAGTAATGTGATATGAAATTTTGCATATACTGGGATACATTATATGCTGAAGTCCCATTACATCATATTTATAAATGTTTTTAAGTATAATTTCAAAACATTTTTAAGTGCTTTTAATAGTGCATAATAAACTAGAAATTAATGACAATTCAATAAGCTAACAAAATTTTTTTATTTTATAAAGCTTTACATATAAATAAACACAATTCATATCTATAAATAATTCATTTTCATCATAAGTGCAAAACGAATCACTTATTTCAAGCAAAATTAATAACAGTTACAAAGAAACCTGCTTTATTGTTTTTTAATATAGCATGATATATATGAACATGAACAAATGAGCACAAATAAACATAATACATAATTAAAAAAACTATATAAAAATAGGAATTAAAAACCCTATACGACTTTGACTATTATATCTTTTTCAATATTATACATGTATTTGTGTTATTTAAGAGATACAAGATCCCTCACTGGTTTTTCATATACTGGAGTTTCATGGAGATTAAGTGAATTCCTCTCTCTGTCTTTACTATTACAAAGCAAAAATGTAATATTTACACATGTTGACACATACTCTCTGACTAAAAAGAAAATGAACAATGTCAGAATACTGCACAGAAGAAACATCTGAAATTGCTACAATTTCATGTAAAGAAAGTTTAAAAAATTCAGCCCAGTCCTAATACCTGGCTAACCTATGACATATCACAAGTCCATCAAAAAAAATCACAGACTGGGATGTTTAGGCACAAAACATTTAAACCATATTGTTTTGTAATTTTAATATTAAATCTAGATAAAATCCTTTGCTTTATTTTGATTAATATCAAAACATAATTGAGGTAGTAGAGTTATCAAGAAATCACATTATGCTTTAAGTTTCTGAGAGAAGTTAGTCTACTCATCTTTCCAAAAAAAAGTTTCCAAATTTTAACTCAGCTTGAGTAATACCACTTCCATCCCCATGTGAAGGATTGTTACTATTTTGAATTTGCAGTGAGACAAATAAGGTAGAGAGGATATTTTGTCTGTATTTTGTGTTTCTGCTACATGAATAATAAAGTTTAAGGAAAATTAAGCAAACTTTACCTGAGATTGGTTAACTTGGCCATGGTGTGAAAGATGTCCACAAAAATTCCACCCATCTGGATAGGAATAAAACCTTGGCCTTTTTCAAAAGATATGGAAGAATAGTGATCATAACCATTGTGCTAACTAAAATGGGGTCATGTGGTGAGAAAATCACTTAGAATCAATAGAGTAATAAACACATTTATCATCTACAAAGGAAACCATTTGACATTCAAAAAATGGTTGAAATGGGGTATTGCCTATCATCATTTCAATCTCAGCTTGATGACAGTTTAATACAAACCCTTTAAAGATATGAATAGTAAACAGTCTATAAGTTGTCATCAGTCATCATTAAAAGGACAGGATTTCTTATTTGGTTAATATGCAGTTCATTTGTCACACATTTGAAAAATATTTTTGTCAGATAGCAGAATTATGAATATTATATCAATGTTTAATCTTAAGTTGTTTACATTTCCTTCTGGAAGAAAGGCAAAGACAGTACTTTATTAACAAAAAAAAAAAGTAATAAATACATAAATATGTCATGAATGCCTCAGCAATTTGAGCAATTTCATAAATATAAAAATTTGTCATTTTTATATTTATGAAATAAATTTAGAAATTTTTAACTGTTAATATTTATCTTAGTAGGTAATAATACAAAAGTTTCATCTTTATTATTCAGTCTTTAAAGAATCCCTTTTTGAATCAGTTCAGCCCAATTATAATTATCATTCTCTGTACTTGCCTTTTAAATTTCATGTTAATCTAATTGCAGTACAGTACTTTCAAATGTTTTTTGGTCAAGACCCCATAGAAAATCAAACACATCCATCAAACAAGAATACCTGAATTATGACCAGCAGGAAAGAGAACCATATGGTAAATCAATCTAATACAACTTCATTTTCATGGAACATTTCTAAGTACAGGATGATTTTTTATTCATAGAACTATATTATATAGTTGCATAAATTTTTCTAATCCCTGCAGCCCTGGAACCAAAAATTTAAAAGACATTTGAAATCCCAGGTATGTATTTGAAATTTAAATCAAAAACTTTGAAATACAAACCATGCTTTTCTGCAAAATGGAGCCGAATGTTTTCGCTGTGAAAAGTACTACAAAAATGGTAGTGCAAATTCTGCAGTTAAAAGTACAATAAAAAATTTGAGTACACAGTGTGGTTCATGCATGATGTAGTGGATGAAACCAGATTAACACTAAAGAGTTCTAAAAAGGCTTTTCATATCTCTCACAAAGCACAATTTAATATTTTTCAATAAGATTTCAAACATTTTTGAGAATTTCAACATTGGATATGATCTAACATTTTCAAGAACAAGCCACACATTTTAAACAAACAAAGTAGTTTTTTGATGATGCCAATTTTAATTTAGATGGTTAAGTGAAAAAACAAAGTGGCTATTATTAAGCTTTACAAAATCTTACCATTAGTGAAAATTCCTTGCATTATGTTGTTTTCGTTTAAAAGAGCATAAGTATGTTAGGCCATATTTCACCGGTATATGATGTCTGTACATGCATGTGTTCACAGACCAATATGCATGTTGTGCAAGCTAAAAAGCAAAACCCCCTGCCTGATCGCTTGCATTCTCAACATGTTAGTGTAGTATGCCCCTTCAGTATTGGCATCTTTGAACCTGCATTCACTGCAGGTACAGTCATTTTTAAAGCTTACTTGGGTGCATTGCAGAATGACCTTATTTTTCTAAACATGAAAATTCACAAATTTGTAAAGTACTTATGTTCTAGAGTATGGAATGTCTAAGTTATTACTGAAAGACTACTGCAGGTTCAACTGGTCTTATTATTATTATTTTAAAGTCATATCTTTCATTAACCTAAAGTAACTTAGTAAGATATCTAAATATATTTCACCTTCAGCAATGGCCTATCAACATTGTAAAATCCCAAAATGCATGGTTTCAACTGCCAAATAGTCTCAAAATGTGCAAATTTAAAAATCAGATCATCTGCTGTTATTTCTTTCAAAGCCCTTTTTTGATACAGTCGGAACTCTTTATAGAGGACCTCTTTTTAACGTCCCACACATTATAACATTCTATGTGGTTGGTCCCAGCCAATTTCCCATTAACTTAATACCATTTTATGAACAATTGATATAATGTCCTTCTGATATAACAACCTTCTTCTCGTTCCCTAGGGGTCGTTTATAGAGCTTTGGCTGTATTTGAAATCTGATTAAGCTATGTTTCCCATATGAAACTGGTTTTTGTTCATTACAATAAAAGTTTCTATTTTTCTCAGATTAAACTATCACAATTTCTATAACTTTTTAAATGTATCAATCTGTTTCTCCATGACTGTTTATTTTGTGGATAAAAAGATAATGCAATAATTTATAAAACTGATTTTTTTTTATGAGCACTCTATTATTTCGAAATAATGATTAAATAATCTTCTTTAATTAAGAAAAAGTTTAATGGCTCACTTAAAGAGTGCAAGACATCTCTCACTGGTTATTCTCGCTCCCAGTAAAACAGGAGTTTTTGATATCTGAATTTATTTTTTTGTGTTTGTATCAATGTTCCCCTTTCATTATGCTGAATTTAAAGGCTGTGTATAAAATTATCAAATTATCCAGACACCCATCTGGTAAAGGGGAGGGGACCGTAAATAGCACAGTCCCAAAGCCATAGAATACGTATATGAGACAGAAACAATGTCAAGGGTTACTGCAAGGACTATACCATATATACAGAGGATGCACACCATGAGATTACTATAGTAATGTCTTTATAAGTCTGATGACTGGAAATGGATTCTAGAAAAAAAGCAAAGCTTTACTTTCTTCTAATTCAAAAACAGAGTGAAATTTAGTAAAAGCATTATGTAGACCTATTCTTGTTGGTTTCAACTAGAAAATTTACTGTTATTTCTGTCAATAAGTATGCCACCATGTATTGTGGCATTCTATGTAGTGCCGTTTCATCTCAAATACCATAAGATTTCATTAAATTTATTAACTGCTGATATGAAGATGATAAAAAAAAAAAAAAAAATCTTAACCAGCACACTTCAAGCATCTGTCCTGACTAGCCAAATCTCTGGATCTCAATCCCACTGAAGAGCTGTGAGATAAACCGGAAAGGTATATTAGACTACCTTTGGCCTAAATCATGCTCTGACATGACATGGCCTGGAAACAACAAAAAGCTATATGAGGAATATTGGACTACAGTAAAACATCAGTTATCCAGGCTCAATTATCCGTAGGGTCAGATTAACCGTGGTCTTCTATATATATGTAGTTCCGATTTTAACAAACCTTTCAAGAATATTATTTATCTGTGTGAGTGAATTCCTAAAGTACATACAGGAAATCACTATCTCATCAGATGTTTTTATGCCGCAGATGCGAATTCAGGTGCCTTGAAACACCTGCTGCATTTTTAATGCCAAATAACATACAAATGTAACCTATTTGCATTTGTCTACTAAAAACGCTTGTTCCTGTGCTTGCCATGTGTGTATGTAATATTTATCTCACATTTCAATGCCTAACAATGTCAGGTAAATGAAAACGAGTTGTTTTTACAGTGGAAAGAAACTGGAAATTATTAAAAGACGTTTGTTTGTTATTTGGTTTTTAGGAGCATTAGCAACTAAGGCCATATTGCTCCGGGATATGTGGTGGTCATTCCCTGACCTTTCCGCATCCTCCGTATTTGGTGGTGACGGGCTCGAACCCCAGTCTAATCAAGAAGCATGTGCTATGCACTGCTGCTCCTTCCCACCTGGCTACGGAGGCGCAATTAAAAGACGTGAAAAAAGGTGAAAGTGTTTCTATGCTTGCAGATGAATTTGGAATTGGAATTGGCCAGAAAACTGTACAGGACATCATTAAAACCCAGCCCAATATAGATCAATTTGTTTCTAAATGTGACATGCTTGCTTGCACTTCACAAAGAAAATCGCTCAAAGGTGCTACAAATGAACAACTTGAAAGTGTAATGATAAAGTGATTTTTACAACAAAGAGCTGAAGGAACTCCAATATCTGGACCAATGATTTTAAGCAAGGCAAAATATTTTTTTGACAAATTAGAAATGACTGGAACATTTTAATTTTCATCTGGTTGGTTGAAACGATTTAAAGACATGGATGGTATAAGAGAGTTGGAGATACAGGGTGGAAAGCTCAGTACAGATAATGTGGGAGCAACTTTATTCTGTGAGGAATTAGCTAATATTATTAAAGAAAAGGGTCTTGTTCCATCGAAATTTACAATGCAGATGATACAGGACTTTATTGGGGAGCAATGCCCAATCGCACATTGGTGTCTGTACAAGAAAGAAATGCACTGTACATGTTATTTGCACAAGAAATTGCACAGCATAACGATTTTATGCTGCACAATTGCTTCAGGGGGTGAAAAATTAAAATTAACCATAGTGGGAAAATCAAAATCTCCTAGAAGTTTGAAGGATATGGCTTATATTCCAACAGATTATTATAATCACCGATCTGAATGGATGACTAGGGATATATTCGAAAAGTGGTGGACAGACAAATTTGTTCCTCACATTAAAAAATTTATGTCTCATAATGGTCTCCCCTACAAAGCAATTTTGTTATTAGATAATGCTCCATCCCATCCTCCACTGGAAACACTATCTGTAGAAAATAACGATATTGTTGCCATTTATCTTCCACCCAACACAACACCACTGGTACAACTTATGGACCAGGGGGGTGATTCTACTGCATGGGTGGAAGTTAAAAGCGAAACAATTATAAAATTGTAAAAAAAAATATATTGCCTGTTGACTTTTTGTAAACGTCGAAAATAATTTGGAAGTGGGAGACTCAAATAACACTGTAGAAATCATTCCTGATATTTTCAACTCAGTTCAAAATACTGAAGGATGCGAAGACGTAAGTGAGACAAATGTTAATCATCAATGGTTAAATATAGACAAAAATGAACCCGGCTAAGAAAAAATGATTAACTGGTAAAAAAAAAAAAAGGTAAAGTGCAGCCATTATCAACCCACTGCAGGATGGAAGCCTCCTCAACAATTCACGCTGAGGGAAATGGACCATAATCTGCCACACTAGTCCAGTGTGGGTTGGCAGATCTACCGTATTCAGCAGTCAGGGGCTTGAACCCCGGTCAGGGGCTTGAACTTTGTCTACTGAAAGAGTGTGTGCTACTGTACTCCCGCTCCTGACCACTCGGCTACGGAGGCCTTAACCAACGATGACTTAATCCAAAGTGTGCAAGAATCTGACAAGCAGGCAGGATCTGACAAGGACGATGATGAGGAACTACAGCCAGCTTGCAAAGTAAGTTGTAATGAAGCCCTAACAGCTGCAGAGACATTACTTAAATTTGTGGAAAGTCAAGATGATGTAGATTATATCGAAATTTTACAAAAATTCGTGGCCACATAAGAAAAATAAAAGAAGAAATAATGCTACAAAAAAAAAAAAAAAAAAAAACAATCAAAACTCACAGAACTTTCTAGTAAAACGAATAATATATTATTGTTGTTGTTATATACCTGTAATATCTTAAGTTTCTATGTGTTTTGAAGTTATTTAAACAAATAAAAATGTAATTTTGATTTACTGTATTTATCTAACTATCCTCAATTTTGTGGCAATGTGGGCAGAGGATTGTGCCAACAAATGTTGTCTCCAGACCATGTCATGTCAGAGCATGATTTAGGCCAAAGGTGATCTAATACTTCATTAGCTCATGCCCTAAGAAAGCAATATATGCAATTTATAATAAGAGAAAAATATATTGTATTTTCCAGTAAATATTTGTTTTTTTTTTTTTTTTTTTTAGGAGCATTAGCAACTAAGGCCATATTGCTCCGGGATATGCGGTGGTCATTCCCTGACCTTTCCGCATCCTCCGTATTTGGTGGTGACGGGCTCGAACCCCAGTCTAATCAAGAAGCGTGTGCTAAGCACTGCTGCTCCTTCCCACCTGGCTACGGAGGCGCCTTCCAGTAAATAAGCCACACTTTTCTTTTCCTTGAAAATACTGCCTAAAATCCCCCTGCATCTTATGGTCTAAATGTATACCAGGCATAAAGTGATTTCTTTATCTTAGCTATGACTACAGAGAGTATGGTCAAAAATCCAAGGCATTTTAAAAAAAAAAGCTAACTTTTATTGTATGACCATTTCAGATTACACATAACAAGCAACAAAAAAGGATGGTTGCTGAACAAAGTAAGCTGTAATTCCAGGAGGCCTTAGCCAAATGCAGCCATTGGCCATCCCAATCAGGAAGCCCTTTAATGTATTCCTGTGTGAGGGATGAACCAAAGGGATGGAGGCTTCAAATCATGATTTTCATTTTTCGATCCCTTTGGACGAGTAAAGTGACCACCCATTTCCTAGATGTGCAAATGGGTGAAAAATCTGTAAGAGTTAGTGAAACACAACAGTTCAGGCCAGTTACATAAATAGTCAAACAGTTTCCATGTTTTTCAAGAAATGTAGAATCAGCAGAGTGTCCGTGATGGCCTCTTTGAAGAGGCCACTACATTCAATGAGGCATTCTTTAAAGAAAGTGAAAGTTCAGACCACAATATTAGTTGTGACAATAGCAATAACATATTATCAGTATTACATGATGAGTAAAGTTTCATTTTAAACTGATATTTTGTTTAGTAAGTGCTTGTGAATTTGCATTTCAAATATATACAATATAATATTTTTCCCCAAAATTTTCCTTCTAAAATGTGCGTGCAACTTATGGTCTGGTGGGTGTTATCATCTGTAAAATATGGTATTATTCATATACTAAATGGCATATACATGTATTCTTCCCTAGTTACTTCCATATGTGTTATGGTCTGTACAGTTAGCATTTCAGGATTGTGAATGGCAGGATTAAGGACCTACAGAACAAAGGGGGAGAGAGGAAATCTGTGAATGATCACAGCACAAATAACAAACTTGCAAATAGTAAGGATTTGTTGAGTATGTATATTTTATAGTAAGTATATATATTTACAAAACAGAACTAAATGTAGCATAATGTCTGTAGTTAGAATCAAAACAAATATCCAATAAATTAATTCATCCCTCTTGTTCTTACTTCCAATATATTTTTGGATTACAGCAGACCACTGCCTTCCCTTTTAATTAAAACTAGTTCCATGGTGTCCCTGGTTTTGATTGCATGTATATTTCCTGTAACCTTCTGATAGGTAATTGTATTTAAACTATACTTTAAAATAATTCTACTGTAAACTTTATTTATTTGGTTATACTACACTTTCTCCTGTAAACCTCCAATTAAAATATAATGCTATCCAGGTCCCGATATTTTAAACTTATGGCCTCACATGATTAAAATAATAATTTGTTTTGTTTTATGTCAAGTCACTATTCAATAATATAAATTTTGACACTACATTCAATGTTGCAGACACTAATATGGGGAAGATAGAATTTTAAGGGCATTCACAAAACAAATTTCTTTGTAAGTACATCATCATCAAACAACTTTGAGCATATAAATGGCTTGAATTAGCAACACTGATAACAAAGCAAGAATTGAAAACTGACATCATGAAGCCAGCAGAGGAAGTACTAATGGCTCTAAAACACAAATTTTGAAGGAGAATAAAGTGTCATAAGGATAACTGGGAAAACCAAAAAACTGGTTTTCAACCCACAGATAAAATATGCCTTTTGAAAGAAACAAAGGCTTTAGGAAACAGCTGAAGACCGATAATCCTAGTGACCACATCTAGTACAAAACAAGAGAACACCCACTTCCTTCCATAGCTTAAAAGGCAAGCACATTATGCAGCTGTACATTCAAAGCTCAAAGGAATGAAAAAGGATTCTTAAGCCAATGGTAAGTGATCCCAGAAGACATTTGAACAACCTCTCACACCTAACCAATCAGCAACTCAAGAAAACAGAAACAGAATAATTGATAATAATTGATCTCCACCAAATAACAGAAAAAAGGAAATATCCACTCAAATTACTTATTAATCATTCTCTGTTACCAAAGAAAACCTCATCAAAGCAATAAATGAACTTCCAAATAGAGCAACCGTTGGCCCTGATAACCTCCCTATTTTCACAGCAAAAATCAGCAGCCCTTATGTTATGAGGTATTACATTACACTTTCAATGAAACCATACATATTTTCTCCTAATATTTATGGAACAATTATATATTCAGGCCCATTCCCAAAATAAAGAAACCAAAAAATGCAAAAGATACAGACCCATAAACATTAGATGCACCTTCCTGAAGATTTTTGAGAAGACTCTTCTCTCAGTCCTTACCAAACACTGCTTTCAGCATTGTCCACTGCACTTGCACTACATTTTAACTGGAAGATCAATAGTTACAAATCTCCTTGAAACTCTTTTCTGGATGCAGAAAGCTCTCAACAACAAGCAATAGTTCAATATTATCTTCCTAGATATATCAGCAGCTTTTGACAATAATGGCTCTTTCTAAACAAATGCTATCACACTGTTTAAAAATACAAGGCGATCCCTTGGAAATGTTATATAACGTTCTGGAGAAAAGGCACCTCATAATCTCATGAAGAAGATTTAAATGCATAATACACCATTTCTCGGGGAGTGCTGCAAGGAGGTGTTCTCTTCTAGTGTTGTTTGCTGTAAACCCTCTAACCCTTTTTGGCATCCCATAACAATAACTTTATAATATAGCTGATGACTTGAAATTCTTCATCAGGTCTACAGATCAAAAACAGATATCATTGGGAGCTAAGTGATTTATTTTTCAAATTTCAAAATTTATTTTTTATTTATTCTTCATATGAAACAAATCCATTGTGTTTATATTTATTTTTGTTATAATAAACATGGTTATTACATATACCACATGTTAATTCTTATTGATCATGAAATATTTGCCTTGATTTCTATAAGAAAGGTCTATCTCCCTTTTTTTTCCATAAGAGTTTGGTCAAAATATTCAGTTTTGATATTCACAGTGATTTCCAAGAATGCATCCCCAATGAATATAGAGGGTTTACTGTATGATGAACTGAGAGATTTTGATAGGTTATTAAAAAAAAGATTTGCATAAACATATAGTTCATGTATTGTACAAATCCCTTCCTTTTAACAACTTACAATTATTCTCAGACTATTATACTTGCCTTTCTCTAACAAGCCTAACTATATCAGCTCTTGTGCTAATCAACCTAAAGCATCACCTCATCTCTACCTCCACTGCTGTATTAATCTATTTACTATATTTCACTTCATGAATTTTGAAAATTTCTTATATAGCACTGTGCTATTCAATTTTTTGCTTTTATGTAAATAAATTATAATATGCAATTGCAAAGTCCTGAGCATGCTTATTATTCTTTATAATCATGTGATATTTGTGAAGCAGCCTTTTATCAATAAAATGTCAACCTTCACGCAAATGTAATGAACTGTGGCAGTAATGGGGGGGGGGGGTGAGTATTCACCAGATATGTGTAGAAATTTAGAGTTAACTGCATAAAAATTTTAATTATTTATAACAAAAAAAAAAAAAACATCTGTGCAAGGTATGAACTAATGAAGCTCTTAATTTTAGGTCAATATCAGTCGTAAACTTTGTAAGTCAAGTGTAAAAAATGTAATGCCATTTAGATCATATTATTTTAAATATTCTAACTGTTTGCAGCATATTCACAACTATATTTTAATTATAAAACTGACTTTATAGGTATGGAAAATGATATACATTTTTATTTCTAAAACAAAAAATAAATATGATTCACTTAAGATTTGCATACTGATATTATTTTTATTATTACTGAAATCTATAATGGAAGTATGTAACATCTAGCATATTTGAGATATAAATTTAATAAAATTACCAACAGTTTACATATCAGCTTAACAATATACATATATTTATATATTTATATATATATATATACACACTATACTATTCTAGAAGAAAATAAAATTTATATTTTACATATTTTAATTACATTGTGCTTAATTTGTTAAACATATAAAAAATAAAATATTTAAGCAACAATTACATAAACAAGGTGATATTTTTATAACAGAATATTTCATTATCAGAAAAGGCACAATAAGCATTCTAAAACAGTTAATAACACGAGTCACTAGAGTATAACAGAGGTAAAGAACTGTTTGATTAATGGAAGTATTTAAATAGTAAACCTACAGTCTGATATCACAAAAACTAAAAAAAAAAAAAAAAAAAAAAAAATTACAACATTTTAGAGATGAAGCGATAAAATAGCTAACTTATTCACAAAGCAATGTCATCTTATACAATGAAAACTGAAAGATTCCTCTTTATAATAACAACAAAAAAATCCATAAAAATGATAATTGTTTATTTATCTCTAAAATGATCTGTATGGGAAGAGGTAAACAAAGTTTAGTATGAAAGTGTTTGCCTTTTAACCTCTTGTATTATCAAGATTTTAAACAAGCACCCTTTTACCTGTATGGATAATACAGGTTATCAATAACATCACATACTTGTTAATATTAACTGCAGAAACAATGGCATTACTTTTCCCTTCTTTAAACAAAAATACAATATATTTCCATTTATTTCATTAACTAATCAAAAACAATTAATAAACAGATTAATGGCATGGCCTCATAAATATTCCTTTTCCATTTAACATGTCTCAAAACAACAGAAATCAAATAAGTTCAGTCAACATGTAGTGACCAATTCTTTTTGATTCAGAGTGCATATATAATAGAGAAGCATATGATTTCAAGAAATCTGATGCTATACTGATCACAAAAAATGATATATAAATGTGAAACCACTATTAAAACTTAAAACTAACTTTTGGATTTTCCTAATATAACTTCTCTACTGCTTCTCATGATATACAGTAAACTTTTGATTTAATGAACCTCAATTTAACAAACTTCAGAAATAATGGACAACATCTGCCGAACCAGATGTTTTGTCAGTTTGACACAAACATTCCAGTGACATAAATGCCTCACTATGATAGCATTTACCATCAGTTTAAATAGCAATAAAGCATATTTAAGTCACAGTTAATCAGGAGATTAACTTTCTTTCATTTATCAAAACAGTCAGATAATCAGAGAGAAAATCCAATATAATGAATGAAGCATTTTTGTTCTCTTTTATGATCACTGAAGTAACTTGTTGAAATGTAATACCTAAGTTTTGCTTAGTGTGCTTGCTATTATGAAGAAACTATAAACAAAACTAGATTCATTTATCCAGCACCTTTTAAAAGATTCATATCACAGAAAGTGCCAGGGCACCAGGATTTTCATCATCACCATCACCTTCCATCAGCCTGTCACACATCAGACATAAGTAAGGAATTAAACCTTCAGCAAGGGTACTTGAGAGTGTTTTCAGACTCTAAATAAGCTTCAGTAAGAGATTCTGCTGTCACTATATGACATTTAATGATTTTTATTTCATAGTATGGCACTTTTTGATAACATTCTGACAATTATAGGGACCATATGTATTTCTTTTGAGCTTATGAAGAAACTATAAGTAAAACTAAATTCAATAGAATCTGATTTAGCAGACAAGCCTTACCATCAGATAGTCCATCAAATCAAGGTTTTACTGTGTATATATATATGTTACATATATTATCAATATTTTAGTTTTAATATTTTTTGAGGGAGGCTGTCCACTGTAATTGGACTTGTAAAAGAAGTTGACAAAGATTGTATCTTGGTATTCTGATTTGACTGAGTTACTAAAATTTAAAAATACTATTAAAACTTACCCATAAGTTGTGGAACCAGTTCATTTTTCACAACTAGTTCTATCCAAAAGAGTGACAATAATATTATTTAGGAGCCATTCGGAATAGAAGTTTTATATTTCTGACAGGGGGAAATGTGTTTGGAAATTTTTTTATATAGCAACATGAAACTAAACAAGATATTTGAAGTGAAACATTATTCAGCATCACTTAACCATTTTTCAAAAAGTAAGATTCAAGAACACACCCTCGGGGCTTTATTTTATTTGGAAAAATGATTAAATGATACATAAATTTGTTTAAGAAATCTTCAAAAAAGGCAACAGTAAAGCAGTGATTGCACTATGTTACAATGCCTCCACTGAAATTATATGAAATTCAAAAAATTACGGTAGGACACTGATTATCCAAATTAACTGAAAACTAACCAGTTCAGATAATCAATTTGTTCAAACAAAAACTGTCAATCTCCCCACTCCAATTATCTGGAAGTCAAACCAATACTAACATTAACATTTTTTCTTAATTTTTCAATGATACCAGTTTTGTCAATGATGGACAGCAGTATCCGTTTTTGCAAGACAGCTGATGATCTGTCACTTGGCCACAATATAAATAGCAGACTGTAGTAAGACAGACCACTCTTAATTTCATCTTGCTTAAAATAAACAGAATTTTTAAAGATCTTCTGGACAACTCTTCAGTGGGAGAACCACCCTTTCTAAGTGGTTCTCCCAATGAACTGTCTCAACCAGCTGTTGTTGTTCCAACCAGCTTTTTAATGTAAAATGTAATTTAGATTAAAAACCTAACCTGCAGATGTCTGCTGAAGAGGGCAGGTGGCCCTAATCTTATTCAAAATACTGAATTTGTAAGCTGCTTCTATGTGAGTAAAAGTTCACAAATTTTACACGAACAGAAATTCTAAAATAAACTAATACTTCTCCAATGTAAATAAATTACAGTGTAACAACAGAAATTGCAACATGACTTACTATACAATATTTCAAAAACAGTTATGTTACTGGTCTTGAAAGAAAATGACAACATTTCACATTTGTGTTTTGCCACCTGATATTGATAAATGAAAACAAGTCCAGCCTTCTTATTATAAGTTTACACAGTGCATGTAAGTAGCACATCTGCCAGTACCTTGGTTGCTTTTAGGTAATCCGTTTCGCATAATCCACATTGAAATAATCAATGTCCCACTGTATTCTTAATTCGTCCATCATTTTTAAGTTTTATTATGTAAAGTAATCATAACTGTACAACAGAAATTTTGTGTAACATTGCAGAAATTTTGATTTCTGCAATGTTACACAAAATGTATTCCCTGGAAAGACAAAATGATAATAGCTAGATTCTTTATACCTCAGGTTGAAGATCTATAACTAAATTTTTTTTATTTATTATTATTTTTTTTTTTTTGGTTATTAGTATTCTTCCAGTTTAGATGTAAAGAAAGTTAAGCATTTTTATTTTGCCAATATAATATAAGTAATTAAATACTAAAAAAATTTTGATAATGAAATCCCAGCAGATGATTAGATGGCTTGGGAAAAATAAATTTGAACATGCAAATTAGATATGGCACATTACATATCACAGTTTAACAACTGAAATATTAGGGATATGGGTTAATAATAATTCCACTGTAATCAAAATTTTCTTCTGTGCCATTCCTTTGAATTCAACATGATTTATATTGCATTAAGATGTAGAAACTAAACATTACAATCTCATCTGCTACAAAGTCAAAAATTTTCTCTCAGAAGCTGCTGTTATAACTATGTGAATTAACTTCTGCAACTAACATTTACATTACTTAATATTTCTGATTATTTAAATTACTGTTATATTGGTTAAAGCACTTTTTACCTGTGAATCTTGGGATGAAACAGTAAATTCCAGTTCTAAGGAGAAAGCCAACACAAATGAATACATATGGGAAAATTATCTGACTTGCAAGCAACACTTTTAATATGGGAAACAGAGTAAAGAGAAGATGATTTACAGAACTGAAGTTAGCAAACGCTTCTCTCCTGTCAAAGACATCAGAAGAGCATTAAATTGGTCAGCATGGTCTGCACAAATTTCTTATTTTACTATCTTCTTATGTCTCTATTTAGATTCAGTGATTTTTTTTTTTTTTTTTTTTTTTTAAACATCTCTATTAGTGATAAGTATGCAGAAAGGCAACGCAATAACTGAACTTGTTATAAACTGCTTTGTCCATCCCTAATTCCAGCATGTAAGCATAATGCTGGTATAGCTGTTGCTTTAGATAAATACACATATAACAGAACTGCTTGGAAAAAGCTTATTTTGGTCCCATGCTCAACAACCATTTTTAATTAAAACTGGATTTCTAGAATGTAATCAAAATAATGGTTAATATCATGTGGAATGTAAGAGCAATTAAAACAATAAAACCATGTTATATTTCTTTGCAATGCAGACTGATTACAATATTATTAATTTGGCATTTTAATATTCATGATTTTGGATAAATTGCAAATTAGCATTAGTAGTGGCATATGATGCAAGAGAGCAAGCTTATACAGCATCAGCC
Organism: Mastigoproctus giganteus; assembly: GCF_048544385.1. Lineage (NCBI taxonomy): Eukaryota > Metazoa > Arthropoda > Arachnida > Uropygi > Thelyphonidae > Mastigoproctus > Mastigoproctus giganteus. Next base: position 51,637,965 of record NC_143577.1, read on the forward strand.
ATACAAAAAAAAAAAAAAACCCCTTCCCATTCACCTATCCAAAAGGTTGTCCAATTCTTCATTGAATTTATTTAAGCTATCAACTTCCACAATTACAGATGAAAGTTTGTTCCAGCAATCAACCACTTGTTGGGTAAAGGCAAATTTCCACACATCTATTCTGAAACTCCTCAATTTGAATTTATGTCCCCTCAATTGCGTAATCCAAGCAAGAATCCCATCATCACTGAGCTTGCTCAAACTATTCAAAGCCTTATAAACCTCAATCAGATCACCATGCAGGTGCTTAGTCTAAATGTTAAAGCAATAGGCAAAAAAAAAAGGAAAAAGAACAGAAATATCCCCAAAAAAAATAAAGGGAAGAAATCTTTTGGTGGCAAACTTATGAGTCATCCTTCAAAAGTTAAAAATGCAATTTAAACTTTTGTAAGGTAAAAGAAAAAAGGCTGATTTGATTGACGTTAACTGAACTGAATATACAGTGAATAAGACAAACTATACTACAAATACTGTAAGAGAAACAAATGTTAGAAGATTTTCATTAAAACTTGACTAGTGAAGTGAAAATACGTTTCCTTTTGACAATATCCTAATAAGCAAACCAGACTGTATGAAGGGTTCCATGTACATCTTTTTAAATGCTTGTAATATGATTCTGTAAGTAACTTTCTATTAAACAGCATTCCTAGGTTCCCAGCTACTTTTTTTTTTTTTGTAAATTCATGTCAGAAGTAAAATTTGCCAACTTTAATTTACCCAAGAATAGCATTATTTCAGCAAAAATGTTATATTCTGACAAACTAAACTGGCAACTGCATTAATCTTTCCACATTATTAGCACATTCAAATTCTTTCTCTCAGTATTGCTTCTCATTACTTTTGTCAACTACCACACATCTCTCTCACATCCCAATAGGTCTTAAAGTCAAAAAATCATTATTTTGTAAATCAAAAAAATCGTTATTTTGTTTATGATTTGACTACCTTTCCTTCTTTCTCTTTACAATTCCTATAAGAATAGTTTCTAATTTTCAGCTTCACCTATTTTACCACATTGTTAGGATTGAAAAGATAAAATGGTCCCATATTCAACAGTCATTTTCTGTGTACTTATTATACACTAACTCAGTTTAATTCCATTAGTCATCTCTTCTACATGCCAAAGATTGTGCCATCTTTAAATGAATGTTTATTTTTCCTATTTCATAAGAGGAATATTTTATAATTCATTAAAACTTTCACCCTTGATTTTACCAGGTTATCTCTGAAAAGTGGCTCTATCAACTGTTACAGAATGAAAGTAATGAATTCTACAGACCTGAAGAAAACAACAGTTTTGGCAACATCATACAAAACTTGATAGTGAACTAGACTATATGGAACAGTCCTCTGAAGAATTCTGTACTTGTCTCTGATACAGTGGAATGGGAGAAACTGATATATATAAAGCAATGAAATAAGTGTCAAGTGCATATATAAAAAACATTTGATAAAAGAAAAATATAAGTACAGCTCTCTCTCTCTCTCTTTCTCTCTGCAAAGAACAGTTTCTAGCCAGCATTTCAAGTATGTTTATAACATGTTCTAATAAATGAAGTTTTAAGCATAGCTTACCTGCATTACGTTGCACTGTAACTAAGAGCATAATGCGTTTCTCAGAATTTCATTTTTTTTCATTTGATCTCTTTAGCTAACTTATTAAATTAGCTAAAGAGATCAAATGATCTGAAATTTCCTTCATTGCTATTTCTGAGACTGTTACACAAAATGTATTTCATAAATATAGCAAGCTTTTTCAGGCATTTTTTAATGTAGCTGAATATTTTTTAATTAACTTGCACATTTATGTCATCAAATGCTCTAATTTTTTGTGGATTCTCTGTAATTGTTGGAATGATTTTTGTGTTTCCTATAAAACACAAAATATAAGGAAGCATTCATGTAATGCTTAAAATTACAATAGAATGGCAGCCTACTATTTTTCAGGATAAAGTAAAAATAAATCAACCTAATGAAAGAATTCTTCAAATGGTAACTGCAAATAATTTCTTTAAATATCAATAAAAATATTGAAAAAAAATGACATTGTTTGAAGTTATTATTAATTGCATTAAAAAAGTCACTTAAGAAACAAAGTAAAAAGAAAAACCTTAACAGGTCTCTAATCAATCTAACCATACTAATTTTAACACTGCACAACAGAAATGACCATGTAACCAAATGGTACAATACATAGCAAAACTGGTGTGAAATATAATTTATAAAACCCTGCAAGGCAAATGAATATCAAAAGCTACTGCTGCAACCAACAAAACTGAGACTGCATTTAGCTTCCAAATAGATCCAACAAGTGATCAACAGGAAACCAGAACACTTGAAAGATCCTCTTTCAGCATGAAATCCTCAGCTATCATTTTGTCTTTTAATGTATATATATATCTGTTTGCTGAATCCATTAATGTTGTCAGCATGCCTAATCTTTTTACTACATAATTGCTTGTTACAAACTATGTATGCATATATACTCTACTAGCCTGCAAGGTTGCTTTTGGGGCAAATGTATCGAAACAATCATTAAATTTGTTCTGGTTACTTTTTGTTATTTTCAGACAATGCTTTCAAAGGTCACTAATACCTCATATCTATACCACTATCAGTATGAAATGAAATGGTACAGGGCGTTTAATAACATGGGCCATATTTTCAGAATAAGTTCAGGACCTGAAAACAACGAACAAAAGTTCATATAAACATGTGTCCAATTCTGAATGCTTACAGAGCTATGGCTGTTTGAATTTTAAAAAATGGCTATGGAATATTCAGATGCATATCTAGTAAAATGTTTATTCATAGTAGGTACATGTTTGCTTACTGTTATTTTTTAAATTATTATTATTATTTACCACTGAAAACTCCAGAGACATTTTTTTAAAATTCAAACAGCCATAACTGTTCAAGATCAGACATGTGTTTATATGAACCTTTTCACTATTTTTAGGTTTTGAATAAATCCTGAAGGTATGGCCGATATGTTATTAAACACACAATATATCCAGAGTCCACGCTTTTTTGGCTATGGAAAAAAACAGATAAAATGCAGAAGGACATGGTCCTCATGAATTTTCACAAGAAATACATTTAAAATTTGTGACCAACTTTCATTTTTGCAATATTTTAATAAGAATTAATATTCTTACATTTAATAAATAAATGGGAAAATCCAACAATTATTATGCAATACCAAGACCCCTAATTTTATGTATCCTCCTCAATATTTAAAAGTACTTTAATAACTTTAATAATATTTAATAACAATAATATTTAAAAGTACTTTAATAACACTAAGGGCTGCCTACATGGCCTGAGGGCTAGATGTCCCTCCTGTATATCATTATTAATAATAAAAATAACTCCTGTAACCCATTATACAGAGCTGCTTCGAAATGTAAATACTGTACTATCACTTGTTTCTTATATGGCTTTGTGAAACATAAATACCTTAGCATACATGAAAAGAGTGGAATTAATGAAAGGTGAAGTATTATTATAAGGATTAATTATAGAATTTCATTCCTTGACTTATAGGTGAGCAGAATACCAATAACCATTAATTGCAGAGTACTGATAAAAACCACAGTTAATTCCAGAACTTCAACATAAAGTAAACCAATAAAATTTAGTTTAAAATTTAACTATGACAAACCATACTATTGTTGTTGTTGTTAAGAATTGGTCCTTAAATTCTTTTAGTTAATTCCAGAATATTTTAAATCATCATAAAACTAATCTTTCCTATAAATTTTACATTTTACCTTAAATACAATATAAAATATCACATTTCTCAATACGAATTAAAAATTTAACAGATTATACACCGAGATATAAAGTATCATATTTCTAAAAATGAATTAAAAATAGATTCTACACCAAGAGAATTATTAATGACTATTTAAAAAATATAATTAAATTATATTAATAGACTATTTATATTTTTAATAAATATATTTATTTTTAATTATATTGAAATATAAAACAAATTATAAAATTTTGATATGTGCAAATTAATTTTCTTTCAATAACTTGCTAATTTATATCTATTTACAATTGATATAAATGCAATATTCATGTTTATTTTACAAATCAGCTTGAGCAAACATAAGCATAAGTAATGCACAAGATTTGAGATAAAGTAACTAGCAGTGACTATACTAGACAATTTGGATGTCATAAAACTGCTTCCTAAAAAAGCATGACATATAAGGAAAAATATTTATATATAAATATTTAAAAAATGCTAGAGCAATTATAAATTTTAGGCCTTACATATCTCCAAATTTTTAACAATACCTAAAATATAAACTTTTATATGAAAGGATTCTATTCCATATATAATATGAAATCTAAAGAATATTCTCTGATATGATGGATTTTTACTTCTGTCTCTTAACAGAAGGTATCTGTAAATTTATGATTAAAGCTCACTAACAAAATTCTCAGTGTGACCCCCCCACATCCCACCAGAAATAAACTTTAATAGTAAACTGCATAATAATTTTTTTTTCTGCATGCTATTCTTTAAATTGAAATTATATACTTAGTATACATCTATACACAATTAGGACCTTTAGCACCGAAAAAAAAAGCAATATAAAATAAAAAAGGAGAGGGGGAAGGAAAAGTGAAAACAAGAAATGAAGGAAGACTTTAGGCATCAGCTCCACCCCACTCAATAAGATACTGTACGGTACTATCAACTGATACTCTCCTAGCTAACACATTAAACTTTTCGCCACTAGCTATTCGGTCAGCAGCACCAAAATATGTATTTACAGAAGTCCGTAAATCACAAAGAGAAAGTTTACTAGTTCCAACACATTCAAGTGAGGCCGACTTCACAATTTTTTCTGAAGTATTCTCATTTTCCATATTCTTTTCACTTACAAACCTGTCCATTAATAGTGAGGAACTGATGTTGCTAATCTGTTGTGTTTGATAACACTGTGTTACCTCATTTCTTCTTTTCCTGCTGGTTCCTTTTCTTAAAATGTGATTTTCCAAATGGGATGTTCTTCCAATATCCCAGAAGGGGTGATTCAGTCCTTCAAAATTAGATGGTGGTGGAATGATTGAATCCAGTGTTCCATGAGAGGAAGAAGTGTCTTCACTATCTGTAATGCCATCAGGTATTGATGCACATCGAGAGAACTGCAGCATATCACAATCTTCAAGCTTCTCACTATACCTTTCATGCTAAATACAGAAAGCAAAATTTACTACAAAAAATAAGTTGTGTTCTACACTTTAACATAACAGTTTTCAAAAAAGAACTCTTGTTCCACACTAATATGATGTAGTTTTGTTAAAAAATGTGAAAACAAGTTTTTCTTCTCATAACATAAATGTCACCAAAAGCAAATATACTTTCTTTCATATTTTACAAACATTGAATATGCAAACATTTTTAAATGAAAAGTACATATGCTGGAGACAATTATCTAGAATGTTGAAACTTTTTTGTTTTTCAATAAATTAATGACACTGAAAGGGAAATGCAACCCCAACTAGCTGAAACTCCTCCTCATTTCAACAACTATTTGTGTTGTGTTAAACACTGTTTCCAGGGGCTTAGAGGGGAACAGGTATCCTGTGTGTTATCAGACACTCAGCCTAAAACACTGATGGATCCAATATCTCTCTATTACAGAAGATTTAGGAGAAGTCCGGTTGGCCTGCCTCCCTAAAATCCACTCATGCACACCTTCTCGATGGTAAGCCCTGTTACGTCACTTAGGTGGCAACGAACGTGTAGAGTGGTTCTCTTCAAGACGCCTGGTCAGCGTGAAGAGGAAAAGACCAAACCCTCCAACAATGAGAGCACAACAATACAAATGGCCCTCAGTCCCCAGCAGCTTTCACTCTCCCTCTTACGGCAGCGAGAGGATCAGAGTGGAAGCAGAGGGTGCTAAGAATCTCTGGGTACGACCAGGCTGCCATGCACGGAAATTGAACTTGGCCTGTTATAACGTACGATCACTCATCGGTGAAGACAGGATATTAGAGCTAGAAAAGGAATTAGAAAATGTGAATTGGAATATCATCGGTTTGGCTGAAACAAGAAGAAGAAATGAGTCACTTATAAGTCTATCAAGTGGAAATCTGCTGTACACCAATGGAAACAGTGAAAGGAGTGAAGGTGGAGTTGGGTTTCTGGTCCATAAAGATTTAAAAAACAACATTTTGGAAATCAAAAGTACATCACCAAGGGTGTCAAGACTAATACTCAAGATTTCTAAGAGGTACAAGCTAAAGATTATAATGATTTATGCACCAACATCGAGCCATGATGATGAAGAGGTTGAAGAAATGTACACTGAAATTGAGAGTCTTCTAGATGAGCAGAAAACCCACTACACTATTATTATGGGGGACTTCAATACTAAGGTTGGAAAAAGGCAAAACAGCGCAGAAAGAGGAACTATAGGAAATTTTGGAATTGGTGAAAGAAATAAAAGAGGTGAAAGACTTGTGGAATTTGCAGAATCTCAAGGACTGTCAGTAATGAACACTTTTTTCAAGAAAAGGGTAAACAGAAAGTGGACATGGAAGAGTCCAAATGGATTAACAACCAATGAAATCGACTTCATCCTCACTAACAGAAGATATATTGTGAATGATGTTACCGTCCTGAATAAGGTAAATGTTGGAAGTGATCACAGAATGGTAAGATGTACACTTGATATAGATGTAGGAAAGGAAAGGAAAAAACTGACTCGAGTAAATAATACAAAGGTCTTCGAAATAACAGAGGAGGAGAAAAAGCAGTATGTACTGGAACTTAAGAACAAGTTTGAGCTTCTGCAGACTGCTCAGGACCAAGATATCGACGAGGAATATTACAACTTTCTGAAAGTGATAAAGCCCAAGAAACCTATAGGGAAACAGAAATCCAAAGAAGAAAAAATTAGTCAAGAAACACTTGTCATGATGAACCAAAGACGACAAATGAAGAGCAAGAAAAACACTGACAGGGAGAAAATTGAGTATACTGAGTTATGCAAAGCCATTAGAAAGAGACTCAGAGAGGACATAAGAAGATTTAACACAAGAAAAGTAGAACAAGCATTAAGGGAAAACAAAGGATTTAAATCAGCAGCCATGAGCAGTAATACAGAAAGACAAATGATACTGAAACTGAAGAATAGCGATGGTGTACTTATAAACAGCAGAGAAGGCATAATTCAAATAGCAGAAGACTACTATAGAGAATTATACAAGGAGCGAGGGAATGATACCAGCAGTGGGGAACATGGATTGCAAAGTAGCAACACATACGACATACCCGATATTCTTCCTGATGAGGTAGAACATGCATTGAAGAAAATGAAGAATCGGAAAGCCCCGGGGGAAGATGAAGTTACTGTAGAGTTGTTAAAATTGGGAGGAAGAGACATAACACAAAAACTGGCAAGGCTCTTCACAAAGTGCATTAGAAAAGGTGTGATGCCTAAGCAGTGGAATAATGCAATCATAGTTTTGCTGCATAAGAAAGGAGATAAATCAGAAATTGGAAATTATAGACCAATTAGCTTGTTATCCCATATCTACAAGTTATTCACAAGGGTCATTACTAACAGATTAGAAAGAATACTTGATGAGAATCAACCGAAAGAGCAAGCTGGCTTTAGGACAGGATTCTCAACTATGGATCACCTTCACGTAATATCACAGCTAATGGAGAAAGCAAATGAATATAAAACACCATTATGCCTGGCATTTGTGGATTATGAAAAGGCATTTGACTCCATACAGCATAAGGCAATGTTTCGGGCACTGGAAAGACAAGGCATAGATACTCCACATATTATGATTTTGAAGAAAATATATGAGAGTGCTACATCCTTTATTAGACTAGACAAAGACAGTAGCAAATTTAAAATCGAGAAAGGAGTTCGACAAGGAGACACAATATCTCCGAAGCTGTTTACTGCAGCCCTTGAGGAAGCTTTCAGAAAATTAGACTGGTCGCAGAAAGGAGTCAATGTGAACGGAGAGTACCTAAACCATTTACGATTTGCAGATGACATTGTGGTCATAAGCCACGATCCCAAAGAATTAGAGGAAAATCTTAATCAGTTATGCACAGTTAGTAAGGATTTTGGACTAAAGATGAATATGGATAAAACAAAAGTAATGATGAACAAGTATGCCACGGAAAAGGAAATAATGATCGAAGGAGCAGTAATTGAAAAGGTGGAGTCATATACTTATCTGGGACAAGTTATTAGCTGTAATAATGATAAATGGCTGGAAGTCAAGAGAAGAATAAATTTTGGATGGATAGCATTCAGGAAATATAGTCACATACTGAAGAGCAATATCCCAGTGTGTCTGAAACGTAAAATAATGAATCAATGTATACTCCCCACCATGACTTATGGAAGTGAAACTTGGGCACTCACCAAAAGAATGGAAGAGAAGCTAAGAACTACACAGCAAAGAATGGAACGAATTATATTGGGAATCAGACTGTTAGATAAGAAGAGAAACACATGGATTAGGCAGCAAACTCAAGTAAAGGACATTCTTATCAAAACTAAAGAACTAAAATGGTCTTGGGCAGGACACATAGCTCGAAGACATGATGACAGATGGACTAAGAAAATAACAGAATGGTACCCAAGAGGGGCTAGAAGAAAACCTGGAAGACAAAGGCGGAGATGGATAGATGAAATTCATGAGTTTTTGAGTAGTAAATGGATGGCCAGTGCTCAAAACAGAAGGAACTGGAAAGTTGCTGGAGAGGCCTTCATCCTGCAGTGGATTGAAAATGGCTGATGATGATGATGATGATGAAACACTGTTTCCAAAAAATAGATTGAAAGGAATGATCCAATAATCTGCCTCCAAGATGTTCTCACTTACGTCTTACCATTGGATTTTTTCATATGGAGATGTCAAACACAGCATCTACAGGTATGCTTAAATAAATAAAACAGTGTTTTGGATCATGAGATAAATGGGAGTATATTTTCACTGTCAGAGCCGTGCCAACCCGGTGGTGTAAGTGGTGTACCACACCAGGGTGGCAGAGACTAAGAGGCGATAAAGACCAATGTTCTGTAAACACTAAAAGAGACAGCAAAGACTAAGGAGACTAAAAGTTTAATGTACTGAAGAATGTGTTTTGTCATATTTTATATTAACAAATAATGAATTTTAAATTTAAAACTTTTGTTTTCAATATTTCTCAGATGTCTGAGGAAGGAAATGACTCTCTGGTGAATAAAGAAAAAGAAAAAAAAAAATTAAAAGTGACCAAATAAAAAAAGCAACAAGTTCGATTACCAGGTTTCTGGACATTCAGCCACAGCCAAGTCCATCGACTTTGATTTCCTCTAGCTTTACTACTATTAATGAATAAACAGAAACACGTGAATTATCACCTGTCCAAGATGTTGACATTCCAATTCAGCAAGAAACACTAGATGCAAATTCAGATGAAGAGGAAAATGAAGATCATAATAGTGGTATACAAGATCAACTAACTTCACTTAGTGATCCCAGTAAATGGCCACAAATTTTAAATAATAAAATAAGAATGATGTTAATTGAAAATAAAACAAAACAATTAAAATAATTTGATTTTCCAAAAGATAATAATAGAACAAACTTTTCTGTTGAATATTACACTAAAAAAATTACAAAACAGTGAATCGCTTTTGCATAATTGGTTACTGCATTTGATTTCCCAAAATGCTGTCTTTTGCTGTTATAATTGTAAATTATTTTTAAATAGTACTGTTTCAGTTCCACTTGTAAACGGTGGATTCAAAGATTGGCAACATTTAACAAGACAGTTGAATATTCACAAAAAGAGCAATATGCATGCTGAATGCACTAACAAATTAATTAATTTGAGTAAAATCTTAGAATTATAAAATACAGTAGATGCACATCATCAAAGTCTGATAAATCAAAGAAAAATAAGATGGCAATCAGTATTAAAGAGAATTGCCCTTAACATTCAGTATTTGGCAAAAAATTTGGCTTTAAGGGGTACTAATTCAAAATTATTCGATAACAATAACGAAACATTTTGCAATTAATACAAATGATTTCCAAATTTAATTCCACTTTATTTGACCACATTCAACGTATTCAGATTGATAAACTTCAACATGCCACATTATTTAGGATACAAAATGATATTTTAAATATAATAGGAAATAGTATAAGGACAAAAATTGTAGATAAGTTACAGGAACTTAAATATTATTCTCTGACTTTAGATTGTACACCTGATGACAGTCATCAGGAACAATTGACAATTATTTTAAGATTTGTAATTTATAATGAAACACAAAAAATTGAAATTAGGGAACTTTTTTAAGTTTCTGTAAAATTGAAAATACAACTGGTAGTGGGCTAACTACATTCATTTTAAAATTTTTGGAAAAATATAATATTAATATTCAAAATATGCTTGGGCAAGGCTATGGACAATGGCACCAATATCAAAGGAAAACCTAACGGTGTTCATAAAAAAATTTTAGATATAAACCCTCGAGCCTTTTTCATACCTTGCGCTGCACATACTTTAAATTCAGTGGTGAAATGATGTGGCAAAAATATCTTTTGAGACAATTGATTATTTTGGAATTATACAGGAACTTTATAATTTTTTTTCTATAATAAACGGTGGGTAATATTAAAAAACAAAGTTTCAAATCTTTCTCTGAAACTTTTGTCTGCAGCCAAAGCAACTTAATGTATTTTTGTTATTTTATTTTATTTTTAACATATTTCATGTATCGTAATATATCATGAATTTCACTTGTGTCATTTAATATCATGTATTTCACTTGTATCATTTAATATCATGTATTTCACTTGTATCATTTAATATCATGTATTTCACTTGTATCATTTAATATGACTTATATTATTGTGTATCACTTATATCATTTATTTCATGTACTGTAATAAAGAGGGCATTCAGGTAGCGGAAGAGAACAGTCAGTGGATTTTTGGCCGTTGTAAAGGAATAAGTATTTTTAATTTTTACCATCTTCGTTAATTAACACAGTACATTGTGTCTTACAGAGATATTAAATAGGTTTAGTAGCATTCGTTAGCTTCTTATTTTGAATTTTTGGAAGTTACGACTCCCAGTGTTGGCACCAATACTGTTGAACTAGCCACCATACTGTAGTCAATAAGAAATAGCTTAACGTATAACTGACAGTGTAAGGTATAAAGTAAAACTAGATAGCATAATACGAAGCACTGTATTAAGAATCTGTTAGCTTATTATAGTATTATCAATTAATCAAAAATAATATTAATCTTATTAAAATTTATTGTTAATTAAATTGTATTTAAACAGAAATCATGACCCAGACTAGAGCTGTGAAGCAAAGATCACAGACTAGTCAGAGTGATGCGACTTGGGGGAGAAACGAAGGGGGTGATTCTCCAATGCATCAGAGATTCAAAAAATGTGTGAAGTGTTTGCTGACCTTTCTAAAACAGGACATTATCTAGCCAAGGAGAATGCCTTTGTGTGTGTGTGTGCACTAGGTGTCTAGAGTGTCAAGAAATTAGATGCCAACTCAACGTTCTGATGGGCATCTATGAGAGCTTGAGGTGTAGCGTAAATAAATGCCCTCAAAGAAATTAACATGAGGGGCCCATCAAGCTTTCAGCTGCCCAGCTCAACAACAGAGCTCACTCCCATGCATCAGGTAAAACAGAGGCAATCTCCAAGGCAGAATGCGCTGGTACAAAAGGAACTAGTTATTGTTGGTGACTCTATTGTCAGGAATATACTATGCAAGAAGGATAGGTGGAACAGGATCAGGGTATGTCTGACAGGGGCAAATGTTGATGATGTTGTAGAGCAGATATCATCATCTAAGGGCAAAAAGGTGATGTTATACACGTTGGAACTAATGGCATTAAGAGTAAGAGATCTGCAGATTTACTCAACAAGTACAGTTCAAGTTTAAAAAAAAGTCGCGAGTTAGGGTTGAATGTGAAAGTGTCTACAATTCTGCCTAGACACGATAGGAAGGAGTATATGATGAGAGCCTTGTCGATCAATTAAGCCCTGGAGAGATTGTGCAAGGCTCAAGGGGTAGAATTTTTTTCAGCGTGGTCTGTGCTTGTTGACAGGAGAGACTGCTTCTACACGGATGGGATACACTTAAATAGAAAGGGTGCAAGAATATTTGCTGATGCTATCGAGGCAGTGTTAGGTGGGTCGGAAAACTGCTAGCTTGGGGGGGGGGTACACAGACTAAAAGGTTAACAGTGGCAAAAGTGATTCTTGCACTGCTTCTATTAGAATGAGCAGCAGCCTGGAAAGCAAAGTAATGAAGATTTCCAGGACTGTTGAGATCATAGTGGAGCAAGTAAATACATGTGCTGTGTTAGGGTAACTAAGAATAGGAACAGGTGCATGTATACTTGCATGCACACCAATGCTAGGAGTATAGTTAATAAATTTGATGAGCTTGAAGTGCTAGTCAAAACATCAAAGGCAGATATGGTTGAAATATCAGAGACATTGTGTCACACAGATATAAGCAGTGTAGAATTGGAATTTGAGGAGTACAATGTGTACAGAAAGGATAGACAAGACAGGAAGGGAGGAGGGATTATGCTGTTAGTTAAGAAAAATAAAATCTAAGGAAGTGCATCCAATTGATGTTGGTGGACAATGCAATGTTGAGTGTGTTTGGTGTGACATAAGCACTGGGAAAGGGAAAATGAGATTAGTTGTGTGTTATAGGCCTAATGAATTTGATGACTATAATGAGCAATTGTGTAGAGAAATAAGAGTGGGCCAGTAAATCAGAATGTCTTATAATGGGGGATTTTAACTTTCCAGATATTGACTGGAACTTGTGGTTTGGTCACTCGCACACTAGCAATACTTTTTTGGATTTATTGGATGACTGTTTTCTACAGCAACATGTTCAAGAGGGAATCAGAGGGAGTAATACTCTTGATATGATTATCAGCAGTGATTATTCATGCATTAAAAATTTGCAGATAAAGGAACCACTGGGTGACAGTGATCTCAATGTACTAATGTGGGAATTACTTAAAGATCAAGGCTAAAGGGAAGGGCTATTGATTTCGTAAAAGTGACTACACAGGTCTTAGACAGTTTTTAAATTCTGTACAGTGGGATCAACTGATGATGTTACCAACATTGAATTCTAAATGGGAAGCCTTCAGAGACTTAATTTTGGAGACTACTAGGCTTTTTATTCCAACTAAGAAACAGTTCAAGATTTAGGCCTAAACGGAGGTCAGATGAATTAATGAGGCTCGTGGCAGACAAGAAAAATGTATGGGATGAATATAAAGTATCAAGTGGCACAGAAACCTATGGCAGGTATAAACTAGTCTGTAATCAAGTCACAAAGGAGGTTAGGCAGGCAAAGGCAGATTATGATAAATCTTTGGCAAAGGATGCAAAGAAAAACAGCAAAGAGTTCTTTACTTATGTAAACTCTAGAAGGAAAGGGATGAATCAGATTGGACCACTTAACATAGATTGGTTGACTTTTAATGATCATGCTCAGGTAGCTGATAAACTGAATGAGTATTTTGCATCTACATTCACACATGAGGAATTATTCAATGAGGGGAGTGCCAGAAGTTTATCAAATGCTAACAGGGAGCTAAGTGATTTTATAATAACTGAGAGCAAAGTGGAGGAGAAATTTTTGAAGTTAAACATAAGGAAAGCACCTAGGGTGGAAGGGATCTATCCAGTTATATTAAAGGAGGCAGCAAAGGAAGTAAGTAAACCCTTAACCATAATTATGAGAGCTTCCTTGGACTTGAGGGGGGGGTCGTCCCCATGGACTGGAGGTGTGCAAATGTATCACCAATTCACAAAGGGGGTTCACAAAAGGTGACACAAGTAACTACAGACCTGTTAGTTTAACTTGTGTTCCGGGGAAAATAATGGTATCACTGGTTAAAGAAGCATTGCAGGATCATCTAGACAAGACTGCAGTAATAGTTAAGACACAGAATGGGTTTGTTAAAGGGAGGTCTTGTCGGACCAATTTCATTGGATACAATGATGTGGTCACAAAGGAACTGAATGCCAAAAATAATTTTGATATCATATACTTGGATTTCAGGAATGCTTTTGATACTGTTGCACATGGAAGACTGTTATACAAATTGGAGTGGTATGGCATTAAGGGTAAGTTGGTACAATGGATAAAGGGATGGTTGAGTGGGAGACAACAGAATGGTAATCAATGGACACTGCTCTTCATGGACAAATGTTATTAGTGGAGTTCCCCAGAGTTTGGTGTTGGGCCCACTGTTGTTTTGTATATTTATCAATGATATTGATGAAGGTATATCAGGTTTAATGTCCAAGTTTGCAGATGATACAAAGATTGGCAGGGTTGTTAACGACAGTAAAGACAGTATGCTACTCCAATTGGATCTAGATAAGTTGGGCAAATGGGCTGAGAAGTGGCAACTGAAGTTTAACATTGACAAATGCAAAGTACTGCATATGGGTAGCAATAACCGAAGAGAAACGTACCAACTGTGTGATACTACACTCAGGAAAGTGGAAAGTGAAAAAGACCTGAGGGGTAATTGTGCAGTCAAATATTAAGTTCGCTGAGGCGGTGCCCGTCTGCACCGCTGAGCAGTGCAGACGGGCTGCCAGGGCAGGTCTCAGAGTTTTGTCAATGATATACAGGAATTTTGCTAGCAGGGACAGGGTGGTGATTATCCCATTATACAAGGCAATGGTCAGGCCACACCTAGAGTACTGTGTACAGGTCTGGAGGCCTCATTTTAGGAAGGATGTAGAGTTGCTAGAACGAGTACAAAGAAGGGCAACAAGATTGGTGAGGGGAACAAAGGGGGTGCCCTTACCAAGAAAGGCTTAAGTTCTGCATATTGCAATGCCTGGAGATTAGGCACCTGTGAGGTGATCTGATTGAGGTGTATAAGGCCTTGAATGAGGTGAGCAAGCTGGATGCTGATGAGATTCTTACTCTTGCTCAGACTAAGAACCTGAGGGGGCACAGTTTCAAATTGAGGAAAGATATTTGTAGAATTGATGTGTGAATATTTGCCTTTAGCCAGCAGGTAGTTGATTGGTGGAACAGGCTTCCATCTTTTGTTGTGGAAGCCAATAGCCTAAATAAATTTAAGGCTGAGCTGGATAGGCATTTGGCACTAATGGAGAGGTAAAATGGGAGTTTTTTTTTTTTTTTTTTTTTTTTGTTGGCTGATGCTGCATAAGCTTGCTTTCTTGCATCGCATGCCTCTACTAATGCTAATGTTATTTTGTGTTTAAAAAATAAGATTATATATTTTGGAAATATTTCTTTTTAAATTTCCACGAAATAAATTGATATAAGAAAAATGACCATGGGGGGAGTAGGGGTAGCAAAAAGAAGTTTGCACCAGGGTGGCCATATAGGCTGGCATGGCCCTACCCACTGGGAAGCAACACAGCTTTAAAACTTTTATTTGAACTAGCTATGAAGAGATGCTACTCTTCTGGATTGGATTGTGACTAATGTCAATTTCTTCATAAATACTGATGAGAAAATCCAACAATCCATAAATGTTAAATCAAATTTTTTTTATACTTATTTGACAAGAGCATTTCCAAAGCTTCACCAGAAAGAAAGGATCTGAACTGTTTTTTCTTCTTTTTTCTTCTTTTTAATTTGGTTAAATATTCTCTCAAGAACTAAGAGGAATTATTAAAATGCTAAGAATGACCCAGAATAATTTTTCATGTTTCAATCTTCCTCGTGCACTTCCCGTTTTTTTTAACAATGCCAAGAAGTACTAGAAATTTGTCCACAAAAAATTTCAAATTTTAAAATGCACTGCCACTAGGTAAAGTGTAAAGTGAAGTAAAGTGTGTTAGTTGTCTGACGGTACCAAGGTTTCGTAGCCGAGTGGGCAGGAGCGGGAGTGCAGTAGCACACGCTCATTGAGTAGACCGGGGTTCAAGCACCTGACTGCTGAATACGGTCGATCTGCCAACCCGCACTGGACCAGCGTGGCAGATTATGGTCCATTTCCCTCAGCATGAATTGTTGAGGAGGCTTCCACCCTGCAGTGGGTTGATAATGGCTGCACCTTACTTACCTTACTTTACCAAGGTTTCTCCCATCTCCACATTGTATTCTTTGTAAGTGACACAGAATTCTGTGGAGGCCAGAGATTTAAAAAGTGTGTGGGGTGTAGCTTGTGTAGTGTTATGTTCTGTTGTTTCTCTGACTATTTAGCCATTGGGCCCTTAATGGGACCCACCATTGCCCACACTTTGCCACGAGGAGGCAGGTCAGTCACCCAGTAGATTATTTAAGTACAGTCGGTCCTCGTATAACACGTGTTTGCATTACACGAATTCGATCATACACGATTTATAAATAGGGGAACGTTATCTTATATAACATGAACCGAATTCGCTTATACACGATTCGCCTTTGTGTTTACAAGAAATGGCAGTCGAATGCGGAATCACCCCAACTGAACGCAACACGATAGGAACGAAGAAGATTCTGAAAATGTATTTATGTGTTTTATATCAGTGAAGGGGAAACACATTTCACCATAATAAAGTAAAAACCAACACAATTCCAGCTATCGATATAATCGCAAATGCAATTAGATGGAGTTTACTACCAGTTTATAACAGATTACACTAGCAGAAACGCAACTGGAAATTGTTTTTATTGTTTTATGGTAGTAACCCCCAGAAATGTGCTTTAGTAAAATGTGAGGTGTTAATAGTGTATCTCGGCCTTTACGGTGTTGTTTATTCAGTTGCTACACGCGCGCAGCTTTGTTTATGTGTATTAAGCGTGCCTCCTCGTTTTGTAATTGTGCTTTATTCCCTAAAAATTAGTAAAATACTAAAAGGTGTGAAAAGGAAGCGTCCTGGCGAAGACACTGCAGATTCAGAGAGAGAAAAAAAAAAAAAAAAGCAATATCGATAAACAGAGGCGGACTGGGTCAAAAATTCTTACCCGGGAAAATTTGTAGTGGCCTCCTACTACGGTTTATGGCCAAAATCACACCGGCCTCCGGCCCACCGTGGTTTCCCCCGTAAGGCTTATGGCCAGTCCTCTTCTGTCGATAGAGAAAAAATATGAAATTGTGAAACGCTTTGAGCCAAATTAAAGACCATGTGATATTGCACGTGCTACCGACCTAAATGAGGCAACGCCGAGAATTACAAAGAATGCAGCGAAAATAAAAACAACTTTCATAGCGGGAACAACTCAAAGTGTAATTAAAATCCATTAGATTAAGACACAAAGAATTGGAAGAGATGGAACGGCTGTCATCTCTTTGGATAGAAAATCAAACAAAAAGCAAGTTTGCTTACGATAGAAGCAAAAGCATTAGCAATATTTTATTACGACTTACGTATTATAATTTATACTTACGTATTATAAAATACGTAAGTATTTTATTACGACTATTTTATTTAATATAATAATTTTTTTACGAATAAAATACGTATTTTATTCGTAAAAAATACTTTTTTAGTATTAAAAAATACTAAAAATACTTTATTATAATATAATATTATTTTTATTACGTATTTTAATCGTTATAAAATACGTAAGTATTTTATAACGATTAAAATTACCCGATTATTTATTGTGTTTGGTAATGTTTTGGTTCCAAATGTGTGTTCAATCTTGGGTGGTCGGCACATAACCCTACTTTTCCCATAGGGCCTGTTGTTTATATTGCACGATTTTGCATTGCACGAGGATTTCTAGGAACGCAACTATCGTGCTATACGAGGACAGACTGTACTCTGGCAGGCTCCACCACCTAATTTCCAAAGATTTCAGTGGCAAGACCTATATAAATACTGCCACTAGGTAGTGAGAGTGGGCATAATCTACAGATCACTCTAACAGAAGATTGTGAGGAATATTATGAGAGCCTCTCTACATGCAACTCAATAGGCCAATGTGTGAGTATCTCTTTTGTTATGGGCGATTTCAATTTGCCTCTAACTGATTAGAGCAAATGAGAAGGGAACTCACCTTGGTGAAAAAAAAATTTAAATCAACTAAATAACTGTTATTTGTATATGTTATCAGCATGTTTGGGAAAGTACTAGGGGCAAGAATATTCTAGACCTGATCATCGCCCATGAACTTGGTCCTTGAGGTTCTCGCAGACATTTCTCAGATATGCCAAACAAGCTGTGCTTGCTACCTGGGAGTCTAAAATGCTGATGGAACTGATATATGGGTGACACTCAAGTCAAGCGGACCCAATTTCGGCGAAGTCCAGATGGTCTGTGACAGCCAAATCTTCTGCTTGCACCTTCACGATGGTGGGACTGTTAGTAATTCTGGGTATAACCCCCATGCGCAAGCACACTGTGGCTGACCACCCAGGTGTGAACCAACATAAACAGGGGTTGAGGTGTGGTGCACACGCCACAGGGAAGAATGCTGCCTCTTTGTGTTACCAGGGAATACTAGGTGGTAGATGACTCTCATCAACCGGTGCAATATCACCATTTCGCGGTTGAGTCATTACCAAGGTAATGACTCAACCGCGAGCGCCTTTATCCCATACTACCCAAACCTATCACAACAGGTTTCTAGGGTTCTAAAATCAGATGGGATAAAATGCATACAACTCCCAGGCAGAAAGTTATGATCCCTCATCTCTAAAGTGAAAACACTGATTTCCACCTTACTACAAAGTGGTCTGGTCTATCGCATCTCTTGCCGTGACTGCACTAGCTGCTACATTAGGGAAACTGGAAGACGGTTCGGAAAATGTCTTTCGGAACATGAAAGAGCAATCTGCTTAGCGGATGTAGAACACGCGGCCATTGCTGAACACATTTTAGCAAACCCACCGCGATATTGTGATTGTGGATAGGTACCGCCACTATCAATGATGTGCCTGGTTGGAGTCGTTGAACATCACATGCTCCAATACCTCGGTCAACAGGAGCAATGGATGTTGTGTCCACTCTATCATCAAAACAACCATTTTGATTAATGACAAACGTTGGCAACGTCCACATGCATCACAGCCACAGGCTTCAACATCCAACAGTTAATCACGCAGTTCATGTGCATGATTGGCAGTACACGACCTCATGTTCCACTCTTAACTGTCAGTTTGACTGAGGAAAGTTAACAAAAATAACCGAAAGCTTTTTGTGTGTATCTAATGTAATGTATGTATGTGTTTTTTCTATTATTAAACTTGTCATAATTTATTCTATCTCCGTTTTGCTCTATGTCCACAGTGATTTGATATTAATCGCATATCGGAGGCTTGAAGTGGTGGAACCTATGTTTAGTCTCCAGAGCTAAGTTCCAGTCAACCCTTCCCCATCTCTTCCATCATGCAGTATGACTGATGTCTTTTGTGGTTATGATGAACATGAACACCATAGCAGGATCCAAAGTTCCTTACTTTTCGACAGTGTTCGCAGGCTGGCTGCTAGTTAGTACCCAGGACAGAACCTATTGGTAACTCTCTAGGAGGCTTCCGGATCAGCTAGTGTATAATCTTGCTACCTCTACTCTGCCAGACAGTGACTGGAGGGAGTGTGAGTAGTGTGTATGCAGGGAGCATTGCTGAGGACACATTATGTCAAGGAGCTGGGTATATTCTTACCATGTGTACGCCATATCCAAAAATTTCATTACTTCATACAGCATGTCCCCTCCTCCCCACACACTTTTTGTTACTATTGAATACACCATGAAATTAGCATTAGTTGAGGCATATGATGCAAGAAAGCAAGCTTATACAGCATCAGCCAAAAAAAAAAAAACACTTCCCATTTCGCCCATCCAGTCACTCCAAATGTTTGTCTAGTTCAGCCTTAATTTTATTTAAGCTATCAACTTCCACAACAACACATGCAAGTCTGTTCCAGCAATCAACTAGCTGCTGGCTAAAGGCAAATTTCTATACATCTATTCTACAACTGTCTTTCCTCAATTTGAATATATGCCCCCTCAAGTTCTTAGTCTGAGCAAACGGAAGTATCCTGTCAGCACTGAGCCTACTCAAACCACTCAAAGCCTTATACACCTCAATCAGATCACCTCGCCTGTGCCTAGTCTCCAGATTGAAACTTGCAGAACTTAAGCCTTTCTTCGTAAGCACACCCCTTTGTTCCTCTCACCAATCTTTTTTGCTCTTCTCTGTACTCGTTCTAGCAACTCTACATCCTTTCTAATATGAGGCCTCCAGACGTGTACGCAATACTCAAGGTGTGGCCTGACCATTGCCTTATACAAAAGGATAATCAGCTCCTTGTCTCTGCTAGAAAATTCCTATATATCATTGACAAAACTCCATGGCCTGCTCTGGCAGCACGTCTGCACTGTCAGAGAACTTCATATCTGACTGCACAATTTCCTCCAGGTGTTTTTCATTCTCCACCTCATTGAGTGTAGTACCACAAAGTTAATACGTCTCTCTTGGGTTACTGCTACCCATATGCAGTACTTTGCATTTGTCAATGTTCCATCAAAATGTCAAACTAACAAAACAAGCTTATTTGCGAAAAGGTTTAAACCTTCCAAACACTTCCTAGACCATTTCACAAATATACATGGTATCACTTCTAATCTGAATGATATCCATTTCCACTTACAGTATACCAAACCCCATGTACTTTTTCTGACAGAATCTCAGTTATCAGTTGATTCAATCACTGCTCATCTCAGTTGCCCAAATTATTCGCTTTATGATTCCTTTCGATTCAAATGTGGTACTTGTGCATATGTCCATTCCAATATTCCCTGTCAGAGACTTGGTAATTTGGAATCTCCTCTTTTCAATCTTCTCTGGCTTAAAATCTCTCTACCTCATTCTGAAAATTTCATCTGTTGTCTCTACCATTCTCCCAACTCCACTAATCACTTGAAACTCTTTGACTTCTTCTCTTTGCAACTTGACTTTCTCCAGTCCAACTTTCCTGACAGTGAGGTAATTTTCCTTGGTGATTTTAATGTTCACAACTCCAGCTGGCTTCTGTTTTCTAGTCACACAGACCCAGCTGTTCGAGTTGCGGAGGCTTCTGCAATTACTAATGACCTCACACAGCTTGTTCATTTACCTACCAGAATACTGGACAATCCTAAACATACAGCCAACATACTTGATCTATTTCTCACAAACAACCCTTCTAAGTATACGGTCAAAGTGAATGGTTCTTTAGGCACCTCAGATCACAACTTGGTGATTGTCTCTTCTTCAGTGGAGCCTTTATCTCGTGGCTATTCCCAACCTCGTATTGTTTGACATTACAAGAATGCAAGATGACCTGTGAGATTTCTTTTCTTCTTTTCCTTGGTCGGATTACTGTTTCAAAACTTCTGCAGAGATGGGAGAAATCCCAGGTGCCGTCTGACACGAACATGTTTCAAAACTTCTGATGTCAACATTTGCTCAGATTGTGTCAGTAAAATTATTCTTGTAGGAATGGAATCTTTTATTTCACACTCCACTTTAAAATCTCGTCCTTTATCTAAACCTTGGTTTTCCAATAAATGTGCTAAGGCTGTTCAAGAGAAGAATGATGCATATTGTAATTGGCTTGTTTCCAATTCTTCAGTTTCATTATTATTATTATTATTATTATTATTATTATTATTATTATTATTATTAGCCATATGGTGCAAGGAAGCCTGAGGCTTATGCTGCACCAGCCAAAAACAAATTCCCGAGTTACCCTGAGAGAGAGAAAGAGAGAGAGTAGCAGCAAGGAATCACCAAGAAAGAGAAGAATGGTGATATCCAGCTCAGGACCCTTTCTGCATACACCAAAGATCGCAACAACTGTAAAGCAGTTATCAATCAGTCCAAACTAGATTTTGAACAGGCTAAGAGTAGAAAACTTGCTTCTTGCCCTAATGGTAGCCGAGCATTCTGGTCTCTTGAAAAAAGCTATTGGCTGCAACTTTTGCCCATCTCTGCTCCTGCCTCTGGTTCTATTGTCACTTCGGCCAAGGATAAAGCTGACCTGCTAGCATCCCATTTTTCTTCCAACTCATGTATTTATGAACTTGGTAAAACACTTGCCACCATTCCCAACATGCTCTATTCAATTCCTCCTGTGGTTTTCCATCAAAAGGATGTTATAAGGATTTTGGTGAATGTTGATTCTAAGAAAGCTCCAGGTCCTGATGGTATTTCTCCACTTGTTCTTAAAACCTGTGCTGCTGAACTTACTCCTGTTCCTTGCTGCCTTTTTCACTTTCTTATTCCAAAGGTGTTTTATTTATTCTTGTAAATTTGCTCATATCCAGCCAGTTCCTAAAAAAGGGTGACAAATCCGTCCCATTGCAATTACTTCTTCTCTATCTAAAGTAATGGAGAAATCAATTAACTGCCAACACTTAAACTACCTAGAAACCTTCCATCTGATCAATGATCGCCAGTATGGATTCTGTCAGTGTCAATTCACTGGTGATATTACCAGTGAATGGGTGATATTACCAAATTATATCACCCATTTATGGACTAATTCAACGGAAAGGTTCGGTGCAACACAAGTAGTTGATCTTGACATCTCAAAGGCTTTTGATTTATTTTGGAATAAAGGTCTCCTAAACAAGCTTCCATCTTATGGTTTGCCAACTGTTTTTTGTAATGGGTTAACCAGTTTTCTCTCTGCCCGTTCATTGAGGGTGATGGTAGATGGCTCTCCGTCTTCTAGCTTCTCCACTAATGCTGGTGTCCCCCAAGGTTCAGTTCTTTCTCCCACTCTTTTCCTTTGGTATATTAATGACCTCCTTCCATTAATTGGAAATCCTATCCATAGTTTTGCTGATGACAGCACATTGCATTCCATTTTCCAGTTTGAGAAACCTCGCTCTGCTCAATCAGCTTCAACTTCTCGAATATCTGCTACAAATTGCTTAAATGCCAATCAGGTAATTCTACAGTGGGGCAAAGACACTTAATTTCAATCCTTCTAAAACTCAGTCTTGTCTTATATCTCGTAAAAAGGATTCTTCTGCTCCTATGCTTATCTTTGGTGACACTCCGATTTCTAGGCAAGATGATATATCTGTTTTGGGGATTACCCTGACTTCTAATCTCTCTTTGCACAAGCAAATTACAAATATTGCTTCATCTGCATCTAAAAAACTTTTCTTCCAAACAGCTGTTCATTCTGTACAAATCGCAAATCTGCCCTACCATGGAATATTGTTTCCACATCTGGGGCGGTGTCCCCCAAAACCTCTCTCAGGCTTCTAGATTCCATTCAGCAGAGGGCAGTTAGGTTAATTAATGACTCATCTCTAACAGAGTCTCTCCACTCTCTGTCTCATAGATATACGGTTTCTGCTGCATTCCCTTTCTACAGATACTTCCACGGGCACTGTTCTTCTGAATTGGCTTCGATAATTCCCGCTCTCTCTTTCAAAACAGTCCGATCACATGCCACCACCAGCCAACATCCATTTACTGTCCAACTTCAAACTCACAGAACCAACTTTTCATCTTCCTCGTTTATTCATTCAACTGCCGCTTTCTGGGACAACTTTCCTTCATACGTATTTCCTGAAAATTACAGTCTACAGAAGTTCAAGTCTAATGTCAACAAATATCTTCTTTTGTGTTCTTAACCTCCAACCCAAGCATGGTACTAAGTACTATAGGTTCTAATATGTCTCGTGTTTAAGGTTTTCAAAAAAAAAAAAAAAAAACTAGTCATACAGTTACCAAGTACAAAAACCATTAGCATGGAGTGATCACAGCATTCTAAGTTGTATGATGAGGAAAGAGGTAGTAGTTATTAAAGGTAAAGGAATGGGGTTTTAATTTCAGGAAAGTAGATTATAACAACTTATGATTCTATAGGCCCTCTGTCAATTGGGGAGAGAGCTCACTATACCTTCACAGCTATAGTCACAGAAGCCTTGAATGGGTATATACCATTAGGGGAGTACAGCATGCGGAGGAATCCATGCTGTACTTACAAAGAGTACAACACAGAATCCTCAAGTTACAAGTTACAAATACAAGGAGGCCTACTAATGCTTGTAATTTGTTACGATTGCAATACAGGATCTTATATATAGAAATGGAATTCTGAATGGAACACAGCATGGTGTTATAAAGGAAAAATCATGTTTAACTAACCTGGTTAGATATTTTGACAGAATCATAGGGGATAGGATACAGGGAATAATGTCAAGATTGGTAGAATAGTCAATGATCAGAGCTAAGCAGAACTTCTTCAGCATGGTCACAAAAAGTGGCAGCTATATTTTACTGCAGTAAAATGCAGTTCCACTTGGGAATCATTATCATCAGCCATTTTCAATCCACTGCAGGATGAAGGCCTCTCCAGCAACTTTCCAGTTCCTTCTGTTTTGAGCACTGGCCATACATTTACTACCCACAAACTCATGAATTTCATCTATCCATCTCCGCCTTTTTTCTTCCAGGTTTTCTTTTAGCTCCTCTTGGGTACCATTCTGTTATTTTTTTAGTCCATCTGTCATCATGTCTTCGAGCTATGTGTCCTGCCCAAGACCATTTTAGTTCTTTAGTTTTGATAAGAATGTCCTTTACTTCAGTTTGCTTCCTAATCCATGTATTTCTCTTCTTATCTAACAGTCTGATTCCTAATATGATTCATTCCATTCTTCGCTGTGTAGTTCTCAGCTTCTCTTCCATTCTTTTGGTGAGTGCCCAAGTTTCACTTCCATAAGTCATGGTGGGGAGTATACATTGGTTCATTATTTTACGTCTCAGACAAATTGTGATATTGCGCCTCAGTATGTGACTATATTTCCTGAATGGTATCCATCCAAAATTTATCCTTCTCAACTTCCAGCCATTTATCATTATTACAGCTAATGACTTGTCCCAGAGAAGTATATGAATCCACCTTTTCAATTACTGCTCCTTTAATGATTATATCCCTTTCTGTGGCATACTTGTTCATCATTACTTTTGTTTTAACCATATTTATCCTTAGTCCAAAATCCTTACCAACTCCTCTGCATAACTGATTAAGATTTTCCTCTAATTCTTTGGGGTCATGGCTTATGAACACAATGTCATCTGCAAATCGTAAATGGTTTAGGTACTCTCCATTCACATTGACTCTTTCTGCGACCAGTCTAATCTTCTGAAAGCTTTCTCAAGGGCAGCAGTAAACAACTTTGGAGATATTGTGTCTCCTTGTCAAACTTCTTTCTCAATTTTAAATTTGCTACTCTCTTTGTCTAGTCTAATCAAGGAGGTAGCATTCTCATATATTTTCTTAAAAATCATAATATATGGGGTATCTCTGCCTTGTCTTTCCAATGCCCAAAACATTGCCTTATGCTGTATGGAGTTAAATGCCTTTTCATAATCCACAAATGCCAGGTACCATTAAGTGTTTTATATTCATTTGCTTTCTCCATTAGCTGTGATATTATGAAGGTGACCCATAGTTGAGAATTCTGTCCTAAAGCCAGCTTGCTCTTTCGGTTGATTCTCATCAAGTATTCTTTCAAATCTGTTAGTAATGACCCTTGTGAACAACTTGTAGATGTGGGATAGCAAACTAATTGGTCTATAATTTCCAATTTATCTCTTTCTTATGGAGCAAAACTATGATTGCATTATTCCACTCCTTAGGAGTCACAGTGTTTCTAATGCATTTTGTGAAGTCTTGCCAGTTTCTGTTTCATGTCTCTTCCTCCCAATTTTAACAATTCTACAGTAACTTCATCTTCCCCTGGGGCTTACTGATTCTTCATTTTCTTCAATGCATGTTCTACCTCATCAGGAAGGATATTGGGTAAGTCGTATGTGTTACTAATTTGTGATCCATCTTCAACACTGTTGGCATCAATTCTCTCGCTCCTTGTATAATTCTCTATAGTAGTTTTTTGCTATTTGAATTATGCCTTCTCTGCTATTTATAAGTACACCATTGCTATTCTTCAGTTTCAGTATCATTTGTTTTTCTGTATTAGTGCTCATGGCTGCTAATTTGTCCTTTGTTTTCCCTTAATGCTTTTTCTACTTTTCTTGGGTTAAATCTTCTTATGTCCTCTCTGAGTCTCTTTCTAATGGCTTTGCATAACTCAGTATACTCAATTTTATCCTTGTCAGTGTTTATCTTGCTCTTCATTTGTTGTCTTCAGTTCATCATGACAAGTGTTTCTTGACTAATTTTTTCTTCTTTGGATTTCTTGGGCTTTATCACTTTCAAAAAGTTGTAGTATTCCTCGTTGATATTTTGGGCCTGAACACTCATCGGTGAAGATATCTTTAAGCAATACCACAGAAGCTTAAACTTGTTCTTAGTTCCAGTACATACTGCTTTTTCTCCTCTTCTGTTATCTCAAAGACCTTCATATTATTTACTTGAGTCAGTTTTTTCCTTTCTTTTCTTACATCTATATCAAGTGTGCATCTTACCATTCTGTGATCACTTCCAACATTTACCTTGTTCAGGACGGTAACATTATTCACAATATATCTTCTGTTAGTGAGGATGTAGTCGATTTAATTAGTTTTTAATCCATATGGTCTCTTCCATGTCCACTTTCTGTTCACCCTTTTCTTGAAAAAAAAAGTGTTCATTACTGACATTCCTTGAGCTCCTGCAAATTCCACAAGTCTTTCACCTCTTTCATTTCTTTCACCAATTCCAAAATTTCCTATAGTTCCCCTTTCTGCACTGTTTTGTCTCTTTCCAACCTTAGCATTGAAGTCCCTCATAATAATAGTGTAGTGGGTTTTCTGCTCATCTAGAAGACTCTCAATTTTGGTGTACATTTCTTCAATCTCTTCATCATCATGGCTCAATGTTGATACATAAATCATTATAATCTTTAGTTTGTACCTCTTAGAAATCCTGAGTAGTAGCCTTGACACCCTTGGTGATGCACTTTTTGAATTCCAAAATGCCGTTTTTTATATATTTATGGACCAGAAAGCCAACTCCACCTTTGCTCCTTTCACTGTTTCCATTGGTGTATAGCAGATTTCCACTTGATAAACTTATAAGTGATTCATTTCTTCTTCTTGTTTCAGCCAAATCGATGATATTCCAATTCACATTTTCTAATTCCTTTTCCAGCTCTAATATCCTATCTTCACTGATGAGTGATCTTATGTTGTAACAGGCCAAGTTCAGTTTCCGTGCATGGTAGCTTGGTCATACCCAGAGATTCTTAGCACCCTCTGCTTCCACTCTGATCCTCTTGCTGCTGCAAGAGGGGGGGGGGAGTGAAAGCTGCTGGCGATTGAGGGCCATTGGTACACTTGAGAATAGCAATCCCAAAATAACTTATACATGTGATAAGATTGAACTAAAAACAGTAAAGAAAGAAAGGGATTTGGGATTTAAAATATGGTCAAACATGAAGTTCTCCAAGAAGTGTAGACAGGTGGCAAGGAAGGTCCATGGTGTCCTATTGAGACACCATTGACCGAGACACTAAAGGCCTTTCTTATTTATCAAACATCTACTGTGTTTGAACATATGGAGGCTGCACCTAAAAAAAAACTAGTTTCTTGGGTTCAAAGATGGGCAACACACTTTAAAAGATCAGCAAAAGGGTGTCCATATGAGGAAAGACTTTGAATATGTGAGATACAGAGCTTGGAAACTAGACACCTCAGAGAAGACTTGATTGAAGTGTATAAGGCTCTGAGGGATGAAAGTAAAATGAACGAGGCCAGAATTCTCATGTTATAAATGATTCCAGAACTAGAGGATATAAATGCACATTATAGGAAAAGAGGTTTAGCCTGGATTGAAGGAAGTTTTATTATAGCTAGTGAGTTGTTAATTAATGAAATAAGTCACCTCACCTCCTTGGGTGGTTGAAGCTGGACAGCTTGGGGAAATTCACAAAGGTCAGCTGAATAGACACCTATGTGCAGAGGGAGTCAAATAGGTAGTATTTATCTACTATTTATTTAAGTAATTAATAATTTTGTTTAGACTAGTGCAAAGCTTAAGGCTTCTTTGCACCACACGGCTTATATAACACTAATTGAAGAAATTTGTGCTACCTTGGCATTTATAAGAACATAATTTTTCAAAAGGAACTTATGCACCACAAAAACACATACAGCAATAAAGTACTCCCTCACTACTAAAAGAAAATCTCTTCTTGTTTCAGACTTTTCATGACCTTGGCACAAAAAATGCCTATGACTAAGTCAGAATCATCCTGCTTGTTTAATCAGCTATGGTAATCAATTTCCAAAATGTGAGTAGAAGTTTTAAAAATTGCTAGTATAATAAATTTGCACATAATATTCTTCAATACATAATGATTTCAGTATACAGATATGAAGTACATTGGATTGAAGAAATATGTTAGGATTTTAAAACATTTGCATAACATTTAAAAGAAACAAGCAGACTGCATTATTCCGCCTAGAAGAGAAGATTGTGACCAGACTTTCTGTAAAGTGAGGATAACAGCTTGTTTGGCCTGTTTAGGATTGCTTTCAGCGTAAGTTTGCAATTCAGTTCTTTTTCTTGGAGAGTTCATTAATTTGTCTCCTTTCAAAGCATCTTTTGTTTCATGAACTGGATTTGAATATGAGTCAGAGAACTTTAGCATTAGCATTTTAGCATTAGCAAAGGCACATGATGCAAGAAAGCAAGCTTATATAGCATCAGCCAAAAAAAAAAAAAAATAAATAAATAAAATAAAATAAAAACCCCTTATATCACCCATCCACTCACTCCAAATGTTTGTCAAGTTCTGCCTTGAATCTATTTAAGCTATCAACTTCTACAACGACAGATGGAAGTTTGTTCCACCAATCAACCACCTGCTGGCTAAAGGCAAACTTCCGTACATCTATCCTACAACCTTCTTTCTTCAATTTGAATTTATGCCCTCTCAGGCGATTACTAAGAGCAAGAGGAAGAATTTCATCTGTATTGAGCATGCTCAAACCATTCAAGGCTTTATACACCTCAATCAGATCACCTTGCAGGTGCCTAGTCTCCAGACACTGTAATTTGCAAAACTTAAGCCTTTCTTCATAAGAGCAACCCTTTGTTCCATTCTCTAATCTTGTTGCCCTTCTCTGTACTCGTTCCAAAAGCTCTACATAAAATGAGGTCTCAAACCTGTATACAGTACTCAAGGTGTGGCCTGACCATTGCCTTATACAAGGGGATAACCACCACCTTATCCCTGCTAGAAAAATTCCTGTATATCCTTGACAAGACACCATGAGCTACTCTTGCAGACCGTCTGCATTGCTCAGAAACTTGCTTGTGATTGCTTGCTTATATGGCTTTTCTCACCACCACGTCTAACCTCTTTTTTAAAGAGACTTGCCAAAGGTTGCCATTCTTCTACCAGTTTAGTCACATATTTAACCAAGGACAGCCAAAATGCCATACATGATTCAAAATCTTTTTTACTTCAGTGGTATGCATCAGCTGAAATTGTTTAAATCCATCTTTCATTTTAGCATTTCTTTTTAGAGTAATGAATGCCCACCAAATATTCATCCATTTTCATAAGACGTTTTGCAACCCCCCCCCCCCTCTTTCAGTGCACAAATTAAAGAACAAATTATCAATCTCTTCTTTTAATATCCTTGCTACTCCTTTTGTTAGGCCTATATTATTATTATGTTATTATTTCTCTCTGATGAGGGGAGTTTCCAGGGGATGATTATTATTATTATCATTATTATTACAAAGAGTATCAACAATGGAATACAGTTTGGACTCATTCTTCTTTACCCTTTCTGTGCAATTTCACTACCAATGTCTGCTATTTTTTATTCTTCCACAAGGGTGCATTTTTGCTATTTCACTATCAGGAAAATCATTTCTAAACAACATGCCTGAATGACCAGTGCAACTCAGAAGATACTTATTTGCTTCTTTTGTCAGATGCATACACAAATATACATCTAACATTTGTCATAAAAGTATGTACAGATATACATATGCAGTTTGCCATAAAGGCATTTGTATCTGTTATAAAAGCATATATATCAAAAAGCATATGCTTTTAAAGATGCATGTGCTTATTTGTTTGTGAATGTCTGTTTTATTTCCTACCATTTGAAATTGAAAAAATCACATCCACACATAGTACATACACAAGGCAAACATGTTACCTTTTCAGATTTTACAATATATGGAAAATCTTGCATATATGTCTTCTCAAATTTTACATTGTACTTCTTTGGCATCTTACTGAAACACACTGTTAATTAGCTTCGCACCACACAAGAATAATGAAATGGTCAGTCACATTTTAGAGAGAACAACACTATTATCCTTCATGTTTATTTTTCAATATAAATTGGCCATCAGATGTGCACTAGCCCACCTGACAGTCAATTCATTAATGAAAATAAGAAGAAATTCACAAATTTTTTTTAAAAAATTCCAATTTTAAATTCCAACTTCTTTGCCAGTTGTGACTCACTGATATAGCTACGGCATTAGAAATTTTTAAATAAATTATCAATAAGTATGAAACAACTAGTCATTTTATTCAAGAAAAGTTTTTTTCCTATTCTAAAATTTTCTAAGATGGGAGATCATATTATCAGTTAAATATACAGTGGACCCCGCTTTACGATTGATTCGTTGTATGATCAAATCACTTTATGATGGACTCTCCATAATAAAATATGTAGTAACTGCCAGTCATTGTGATCACATTTGTGAAATGAATTTTAATTCTATTAAACAGCGATTATAACAAGCAAAAATAGGAGGAATATTATCCACAGGCTATAAAAGTAAAAGTAAAGATATAAAGCACAAATTTAACTTTACTTTATTACCTTACCAATTAACAAAATTAAATGATACATGAAGAATATCGGATATATATTGGATGAATATCAGAAGAATATTTTCCGTGGGTTAGCAAAATAAAAATAAAATTTATGCTTACATACATAGCTTAATTAAAACATACTGTAATATTTACTATATAATATTGGTGTAAATACACCACAGTTTACCCATAAGTTTAACTACATAAGTAGTGTTAAGGCATCGTTTAATTTTATCTCATATTGTGGCTACCTTCACAACAAGATACCAGGTAGCCATAATATAAGATAAAATCAATGATGCCTTAACATTATTTATGTAGTTAAACTTATGGGTAAACTATGGTGTATTTACACCAATATTATATAGTTAATTTAAACCCATAATATATTATGCCTTCAACATTTAGTATTCTAAATGTAATATTTACATACTAACTAACTGATATTTCTGTTCACTGACATTTTTTTTTTTTTTCGGTTGTAAAATTTAAAACAGTAAAAAAGATAAGCAATCAATAATGAAGAACATGGCATGTTGTTGTTGTTGTTTGTTAGATTTATTGGTGCATCAGCAACTTAGGCTATAATGCACTAATTACTGTCTGATATTTCCTTCGTTTTTCTTACAGGAGATAGCAGTTCAGATAAGGTGATATTTATTAATAAATTTTAGAAAAAGAAAAATGTCATCTATGTTCTCTCGATCTCCTAGGACACACTGCAGTGTTAAATGATTGTAATTATGAAAATTAGAGGAAAAAGCTGTTTTCTGTTCTTTTTGATATTGCGGGCATTCTATGATGATATGCTTTATTGTTAGTTGGCATAAACAATTACTGCATTGTGGAGGGTCACTGTTTGTTAGTAGATAGCTATGAGTGAGGAAAGTATGACCAATGCGTAATCTGGCTAGAATAGTTTCTTCCTTTCTGTTTCGTCTCAGGCTGGATTGCCACAGTTTAGGTTCTCTCTTGATTTCAAAAAGTTTATTATTTTTCTGATCTTTCCACAAGCGTGTCCACACTTCTTTATATGTCTGTTTGATAAAGGACTTATGATCACTATAAGGAGTCCTGAAATTTGATGGTATCTCATTTGTAACAATTTTAGCAGCTAAATCTACCTGCTCGTTTCCTACGATTCCAACGTGTCCAGGTATCCAGCAAAATATTACGAGCTGTCCACGTCCATGAAGTGCTAATAACTCTGCTAAAATTTTCTGTATCAGAGGATGACTAGGGAAGGATTTACACTGTAGAGCATTAACAGCACTCAACGAGTCCGTATAAATGATGGATTTAGCGTACGAGGCTTCTTTTATATTCTCTAAGGCTAGTAGAATACCATATAACTCTGAGGTATAAGTACTGCATTCTGGTGGGAGCTGTCTGGAGATGGTGGCATTTGGTAGTACTACAGCTGTGCCAACTTTATTACCAGTTTTGGATCCATCTGTGTATAGCTGAATGAAGCTGCTAAACTCGGTAAACTCGGTAGAATGAGCCATATGTATTTGTCTAATGTTGATATCGGAGAAGTTATTCTTTCCCCATTGCTGAAAATGTCTATCAATATGTACTGGAGCCATGGAAAGCCATGGCTGCATTTCCATGCTAGTATCCTGGAGGGGATACTAGCATTTCTAGTGTTAGAAAACTTCAGGCCCCAGCTTGTGATCAAAGCTTCAAGCCTAATGCCAGATGGTTTGTTGTAACGCCGTTTAGTTTGATAGATTTCTCTCCATTTTGGCGTGAAAAGGCATTGCCACATGGGATGATGTGGGAGACTGCTGATTTTGGCTGCATAATTTAGTAGTAGAGTTTCCTGCCTAAGGTGTAACGGTGGTTCATAGGCTTCGGTATACAGGCTTAAGATTGGTGATGTGAGAAAAGCCCCCAGTGCAACTCTTAATGCACTGTGATGTACAGGGTCAAGCCATTTCAATACACTTGGCCTGGCTGAGTCATATGCAGGAGACCCATAGTCTAACTGGGATCTGATCAGTGAGCGGTATAGATGTAACAGCACGTAACGATCTGCACCCCATGACATAGAAGAAATTACTCTGAGAAGATTTAGTTTTCTAAGACAACTTGTATGGATATGTTTTATATGTTCCAGGAAGTTTAATTTTTTATCAAATATTACACCAAGAAATCTAATACTAGGTTGGAAAGTAATACAACGAGAATCCAACTGAAGGTCTGGATCCGGATGTAAAGAACGTTTGCGACAGAAATGCACAGCAGTCGTTTTTGGTTTAGAAAGCCGATATCCATTATTTTTGGCCCAAGAGACTATTTTGTTAATGGTGCCTTAATGGTTGTCTTTCAATAAGTCTCATATTTTGAGAATGACATGACATGGCAAGATCGTCAGCGTACAAGTATGCGTCAACTGTGTTAGGTATGCACTTGGTAATAGAATCAATCCTAATGGCAAAGAGCGTGGCGCTCAACACTGATCCTTGGGGAACTCCCTCTTCTTGTACATATGCTCGAGATAATGAAGAGTGGAATCAGACTTGAAAGGATCTATTGCCTAGAAAGTTCTTAATAAATTTTGGGAGATGACCCCGAAGTCCAAATTTATGCATGTCCTGAAGAATCCCATATCGCCAAGTTGTATCAAAGGCCTTTTCGATGTCAACACATACCATAACTAGGTGTTCATTTCTCAAGAACGCATTCCGGATATTTGTTTCAGCCTTGATAATGAGATCAAGCGTACATCTTTTCTCCGGAAACCATACTGACTTGGGCTTAAAATGCTTTGAGTCTCTAATAACCATGTCAGTCTGGCGTTAATTATTTTTTCCAATGTTTTTCCCAGACAACTGGTTAGAGAAATAGGACGGTAATTTTTGGGATCTGTGTGGTCTTTCCCTGGTTTCGGGAAGGCTAGCACATAAGAATGGCACCAGCTAGCGGGGTAATACTCCTCTAAGAAAATTCTGTTATACAATTGTAAGAGTACAGTTAACGATTCCTCACTTAGATGACAGATCATAGTGTAATAAATCCCGTCGGGACCTGGAGCACTGTTTTTCACTCTTGCAAGTGCATTACGCAATTCATTCATGGTCAGAGGCAGATTATAAGAATGAAGGATGACAGTATTCAAATTTAGTTTGTATTTTTCTGTCTGGGATTTTAGCAATTGAAATGCAGGTTCATATGTGGCAACAGCTGAAAGCGTTTCAAACATAGTACCTAAGGCATTGGCAATTTCTGTAGGTTCAGAGATTTCTTTCCCTTTTACAAGTAGAATAGGAGAAGTTGTCTGCGAGTATTTACCATTAATTCTTTTGATTTTTTTCCATATTGTAGAAGTATCCGTGGATCTGTTTATGGTGGAGGCATAATGCGCCCTTGCTTCTTTTTTACTCTCCCGTCTTATATGACGAGCTTGAGCTCTAACTCTCTTAAACTGTAGGAGGTTAGCTGTGGTTGGATGTTTTCGAAAAATATTCCAATATTTGTTCCTTTCTTTTTTAGCACTGTTGCATGCTTCGTTCCACCACATTTTTGGATGAAGCCGGATTTTGGATGATGATTTTGGTATAGCAGTCTCGGATGCTTTCATTATTTTATCTGTAATGTAGCTTACTGCAGAGTCAATTGTGTGGGTTGATACGAAGACAGTATCTAAGTGAGCTATTTCTTGGTATTTAATCCAGTTAGCCTTAGCAAATTTCCAGGTTGTCCTAATGTTACTCTGAGGAGTAGAACTTATACAGAAAGTACAGATGATAGGGAAGTGATCGCTCCCGAGAGGGTTATTAGTAACGGTCCAGTCTATGAGAGGAAATATCACTGGAGAGCATATTGAAAGATCAATAGCAGAGGTTGAGCCAGATGGTAAATGCACGTATGTGTGAGCACCAGTGTTTAAAATTGTCAGGTTATGTTTATCTAAAGTTTTTCAATTATCTGTCCACTGGAGTCAAGATGTTGAGAACCCCATAGCGGGTGATGGCCATTCCAGTCACCCATAATACAAAAGGGAGCAGGTATTTGCATTACTAAATTATCTAAATCAGCAAAGGTGTATGTATGATTTGGTGATAGATACAATGAAACTAATGTTATTGTGATTCCGAAGGTGACACGGACAGCAATAGCCTCTAAAGATGTTTGCAGGGGGATAGGTCTAGAGGGCACCGAAGTGTTCACTATGAGTGCTACTCCTCCATGAGCTAAATTAGATGAGTTTCTATCTTTTCTATACATATTGTAATGCTTAATTTTCATAGATATTGCATTTGTGAGATTTGTTTCTTGAATGCATACTGCAACAGGCTTGTATTCAGATAGAAGATCGTAAAAATCGTCAAAGTTAGCACGGAGCCCACAGCAATTCCATTGAATAATTGTATCCATTGTTTGGTTTTAGCTAGTGTCTGCTAACTTCCGTGAGGTAGTTTGCTTACGCCTGTCAATTTTTCCTTTATCCTTCTTTGAGAAGACTGGTCTGCTTGTGTCAATGTCACCTTCTGGATGAATTTCAAGAAATGTGTCATCTTCATCCGCTTTTTCATCAGTGTCCATGGTATCAGATCTGAATGTGTGCGTATCAGTTTTTTCAGAGCTCTTAGTTTGTACTTTCGGTTGCTGATTGGGATTCTTATCTGGAGGTATTGTTATCAGAGTATTTACTTCTTGGGTTGCATATTTGGAGGGAGATTGTTCTTTTAATGAAGTAAGTAATGATTTCACCCAACCAGATATAGAGATATTTGGAGGGACGGAGCAGTCAGTCTGAGTTGATATTGTGCGTAGCTGTTGAGTAACTGAGGCGTATGTAGATGATTTAGTAGGGATTGCAAAGTGTTTCTTTGCCTCTTGATATGACACTTTATTCTCTATTTTATATCTCTGAATGTTCTTCTCTCTTTTCCATTGGATACAGTCCTTAGAGAAGGCAGAATGATTTCCTTGGCAGTTAGGACAGTTTTGGGTTTCATTATTACAGTCCGTATGCGTGTGTTCTTTTGAACCACAAGAAGCACAAGTGACTATACCTCTGCACACAGTTTGCGAATGACCGAATTTTTGGCACTTAAAGCACCGAACTGGGTTGGGAATGTACGGTCGAACATGGCATCTGAGATATCCAGCTTTTATAGTTGTGGGGAGATTTGGTGACTTAAATGTCAATATGACTGTTCGTGTAGGGACAGGCTCTCCATCTTTTTTGATGACAATTCTTTTTGCCTGGACTACATTTTGGTTACTTAATTCGGAGACAAGTTCATCCTCTGATACATTTAGAAGATCCCATTCAGATATTACCCCTTTAGAGGAGTTCAAGGTGGCATGTGGGGTAACCTTTGTGGGAATTCCACCAAAGGTAGATATATTCAAGAGTCTTTCAGCATGTCTGTGTTCACTCATCTCCACTAATAGGTCTCCAGATCTTAGTCGCCGAACCATTTTTGGAGGCCCAGCCACATTTTCGAGACACTTCTGAATCAAAAATGGGGAGAGTTTACTCAATGGTTGGTCTGTGGAGGAATGTAATATTAAGAAGAGAGGAGCAGAAAAATCTGTCCCTTCTTTTTTTTGTCTCTTAGCATGGGATTTATTCAAATTATCATGGTCGTCATGTCTACTTGAATCTGGATCAAGAGATCCATAGTAGGACTGT
Source organism: Mastigoproctus giganteus (assembly GCF_048544385.1). Taxonomy (NCBI): domain Eukaryota; kingdom Metazoa; phylum Arthropoda; class Arachnida; order Uropygi; family Thelyphonidae; genus Mastigoproctus; species Mastigoproctus giganteus. The sequence continues at coordinate 51,674,445 of NC_143577.1, forward strand.
TTTGTGTTGTCCATAGTTGCTCCTTTTAGTCCCGGGAGAGTGGATTTCTCCTCCCAGGCTTCCAGCCCCGCCACGTGGAGGCAGGAGCGGTGCCACCAGTGACCAAGCGATAAGGTTGTTAGTGTTAGTGCGTTAGTAGATTAGTCTTATATACAAGAAGAAAGGTGGGTTTCCTTTCTGTTGAGTAAGCTGACTTCTTTACTTTAGAAGAGCAAAATTATATAACTTTGGGAATTAGAAAATAACGTTCAACTACAATCAATCGCTCTTTTAAGAAAAATCGCTTTCAAATCACTGAAGAATCGCTTTAGTCACTCGCTTGGCACTCGGGGCCAACATGGCATGCAAAAACTGCAACTAACACAATATAAGCAAGTGAGATACAGAGTAACAAGTTTACGAAGCTTAAAAAATAGGAATGAAGAGAAGATTCTGATAATTTATTTATGATTTTTATATGACTGAAGATTTCATGGAAGGGGAAACGTATTTCATAATAATGTAAAATCCCACAGAATTCCAGCTATCGGTAATATCACAAATGCAATAAGATTAAGTTTACTACCTGTTTATAATAGATTGCACTAACAGAAAAGCCCAATAAATCGGAAACTGCAAATTGTTTTTATTTTTTTATGGTAGTGACCTCCATAAATGTGCTTTAGAAAAATATCACAAAGGTGTTCAAAATTGATTCTTATAACTGAACATATGATAACAATGAAAGTGTAGTGCATTTTAATGATTTGAATTGGTTTTTGAGCAGGAGAGGATTCTATAAAGTGGCTGATTCTACTAACAAGCGATCATGTTAACCAGCGCCTACTTATTTCACTTTACGATGGGCTTACGATTATATTGCCGTCCGGACCACGTAGTTTTTCCTCTCAGAAAAGCAGCATTTGTAAACGTGTTGGCCGCATGTTTTGTTTTTGCATCCTTTAGTTGAAGTGATTTTTTGACATAAATTTACTGTATTGAATTCGGTATGTACGACATTGTGTAAACTGATAAATTATCTTTTAGCTTTAGCAAAAATTTCAACTTCTGAGATGTGGAATGAATTACCAAAAAACAATGTGTTACTGGGTTCGCATTATGATATTTTCATGATACGATGGTGTCTCTGGAACAGATTAATATCATAAAGCAGGGGTCCAACTGTGCATTATTTTATCAAATTACATACTTTTTTAATGGCTTCCACAGAAATTTTAACAGTTTCTCCTTGATTTCCTCTCTTCAATATATCTGCTGGAGGTTTTGTCTTTGGTTTTTTCCTTTTCAGAGGAATTGGAATGCTAAAATGAAAAATATGAATTTTCAATAAGAATTGATGAAAAATTAAAAATTATTTCAATAGTAATTCTAAACTGATTTATAATTTTTTGATATAATATTTGATATAGCATGACACTAGAGAAAATAGAAGCACAATGACCATTGTTATTCTTATTCTGCACAATGCTGAAAAGGCCTGGTTTGATTTCTAATCAGGATAGCAGGAGAATTAGCCAGAAAAGTTAATCAGTCTCAGGAGAGGTATGGTTACCCCCCCCCCTCTGGAAATTAAGATTATTTTCTATTCTTCAAACAATTGTTTGTTTCTATTCTTCAAACAATTGAACTGACCACAGAATAATTTACAAACACAATATACTGATGCCTCATGGCTTTGTAATTTAATAAACACAATCATTCATTTTTAAATCACAAGGAAAAGCATGTACAACTTTCTACTCTGTGAGAGCATAATCCAATTCTTACATGAATACAATAAATGGATGATGATTATGAGCTGTGTCTCCACATGGTATGAAACTCCACAATAAATTCAGTCTCATAACTTTACGGTTCCATATTAATACATTATATTATTAAACAATTTAAGATTACCAACACTTACATTACTTATATTCAATATTATATTGTGTATATGTTTTGAATACTAATGAATTTTTAACTATTCCAAAATGTTACTCATAATCAGTACTCCTGAACCAACACCAGTGAAATGAAAGAGATTTGCTAGAGTTAACTTTACCTATCTGCTTTGATGCCAGATCTAGATTTTTTATTTCTTCTTTTAGCTTTGATTTTACTTAACACATCAGAGGTTATACGACCAGTTTCAGGAAGGACAACTGTTGGAACTGGTGGAGGAACTCTGGATCTTAATCCCCAAATGGTAGTCTTTTTCTTAACTTCTTTGCCAGATTTAAATCTGGGATAAAAGAGAGGGGGGGGGAGAAGAAATTCTTTTGTAATCATTATCAACATTAATTACCATACTTTTTAAGTGATACTAAAAATATACATATATATATATATATATACATATATATACACAATAACAACTTTTGTTTCTTTGATTCTTATGGAAAACTTAAATAATCTGACCACATTTATAAGGTATTAAATTAAACCCAGTGGTTAAAAAAACCTACCCGAAAATATTAACTCCACAATTTTGAGATATTTGCAGAAATGGAATGAGGATCGCCATATGTGCAATGTCTCTTTCTTAGGTCAGTACTACTTACATTGGAACATGCATGCATGCATGCACATACAATTTAATGAAATAAAATACACACTGTAAGGTTCTATTTGTTAAAGTATGAATTACATTTCATTTTCTCTAGCTGTTCAGGTCATATCAGATAAATGCTGAATAAATTTTTAGCCTACTTTCCAAAAGGGTAAGCTTATGAGAGAAGGAATCTATAGCATACTGACAGGAATGTTTCTCTTTGATTTACCATCTTGTTTTTAAATAATGGCTGTTCAAATTATCAGCACCATTTCTTTAGGTTCATTTTAATAGTCCAATATACACCAAATTTACATATGTGAAAACTGAGAATATAATAAAAAGTACAAGGCATTTTATTTTGATCTATTTACCAGCTTGACATAAGATTGAAAGGCTGTATTTAGAATGCCCTGTTTTCCTACTGAAACTGCCTCGTGATACTGTATTGGATGAAAACAATAGGAACGTACACTGCCCCCCTATCATTAATATCTGGACACTTCCTCCATTGATAGTTGATCAAATCCTGTCCAAGTACTATGTGTCAGACACAACTACAAATATGCTCATATGCCTTCAAGGAGACAGTAGTCCAATTGTGAATGCAAGTTCCCACAATTGATGAAGTCATGACTTCCAGTGCAGAATGATAACAGGGGCCACATAACAATTGGTCTGTTGACATTTCAATGGCGCTGAAGTCCCCTAGATCAACAACTGATATCATTAACAGGATGCTGCACAATGTAGGTTATCACAATTGTGCAGCGATCCAAAAACCTCTATTCACCCCAACAGAATCCGTGTAGCTTGGTTTAAGATCTGCCATTCCTGGCCAGTACACCAATGTGCAGTTTTGAGTCACAAGCCACAATACATGGTTTACCAGTCCCACAGTTGCTCCTCGATGTCACAGATGCCTGGAGAAAGTTACCTGGTGGACTGTATCTTCCCTACATACAATGAAGTTTGGAGAATGCAGTGGTCTGGAGCTGTGTTTCAGGATTTGGACTAGGATCATTGGTTGTTCTGTACAAAATAACCAATAGTTCTGTGGTCTATCTACAGACAATAATGCATTACCTATATTGTGGCAGCATGTCAGGGAAGGCCCAACCTGTATCAGCACGACAATGCTCTATGTCATACTGCTTACATTGTGAAAAAGTGATTTGAGGACATGAGCACTGAAAAGTTCGACTGGCCAGCCCAAAGTCCTCACCCCAATCCTATAAAGAACCTCTGGATGAATTGGATCATCAAGTGCATTGAGGAGAGACGACCCAAAAAATAGAGCTTAACCAGTCACTGCTCTCTGAAGGCCGAAGAGCAGAAATAACAGAGGATATTTACAAAAACTGGCAGAGTATGTTCCACAGAGACTAGAGGCTGCCATAAAGGCTAAAGCTTGTTATTAGTTTCCTGTAAATAAAGGTTATTTGTAGATATGCAGGTGTCTGGATATTAATGGTAGAGCAGTGTATATAAGGAACATGTTGTATCTTGTGTCCTGGCAGTACTGGAAGTCTCCTCTCTTATCCACCTATTTAATCTGAGGTGAAGAAAGTACACCGATAAGCTAGCTATGTGTGCATAATGTGGGGTTTTGTAGAGTAGCACTGTGGTGTGTTACACTTTGCAACTAGGGTGAAACCACACAAGGACAGTCCTCCCCAGTTCCTATTCTTGCAATGAGGAGGCAGGCCTTTGTCTGTTTAACACACATGCATTAATTCACAAGAACAGCCAAGATTGAGGAGAGACTGGCCAAAAAATAGAGTTGAACCAGTCACTGCTCTGAAGGCCGAAGAGCAGAAATAACAGAGGATATTTACAAAAACTGGCAGAGTATGTTCCACAGAGACTAGAGGCTGCCATAAAGGCTAAAGCAGTGGTTTTCAACCAGGGTGCTGGCAACAACATTCTTGGGGTGCCGTGTAATTTGGGTTTAAGTTACTTAAAGTTATTATTTTTTTTTTCTGAAATTTATATATTTATTTCATTATAAAAAGGGTACAATATCCATTGTACCATATCTTTTTAATTTTGTGGTGATCTATAATAGATCTTTATTTAGCACCTCTATATAAAGAATAAAATTATTATATAGGTATATATTAAAAGGTCAAAAACCACTGTGTTAGGTATTTCTTTTGGCCTAGGGGTGCCATGAAAAAATTACTGGGACAGTAAGGGCGCCATGAATCAAGAAAGTTTGGGAACCTCTGGGCACTTGTTTCAGCACTTGTTATTAGTTTCCTGTAAATAAATGTTATTTGTAGATATGCAGGTGTCTGGATATTAATGGTAGGGCAGTATATATAAGGAACATGTTGTATCTTGTGTCTTGGCAGTACCGGAAGTCTCCTCCTTATCCACCTGTTTAATCTGAGGTGAAGAAAGTACACCGATAAGCTAGTTATGTGTGTAATGTACGGTTTTGTAGAGTAGCACTGTAGTGTGTTATTACACTAGCCACTTTGCAACTAAGGTGAAGCCACACAAGGAAGGTCCTCCCTGATTCCTGTTTCTGCAATGAGGAGACAGGCCTTTGTCTGTTTAACACACATGCATTGCCTCTCCAATTCATGAGACAGGAAAAGGACAGCCAAGATGCAAAGGAAATAAAAAGCAAAAGTCTAGTAGAAGACTAAAATAAGAGAAGAATAAAAAAAGATGGGAAGAATGAAAAGGGAAAGAGAAAGGGAAAAAGGCCCCATCCCACTCCCAGATAATCAGAGGCCAACAAAGAAAGTGAAAATGGAGAGAAAAGGAAGGATTAAAAGAACAGAAGAAGGGGAAATGAGAGAAAGAAAGCATTTCCTCAGGTATCCCATATCTAGCAAAGTTAGAAGTCAGCAGAGGATGATAAAAATTTTCAGTCTTATGACAAAAGATGTCATAAGATTTCAAGTTGAGAAAAGGTTGAGAGTAATCCATTTAAAGGTGCAGGAAAATCAATTCATATTTGAGATAAAGGGTCAGTTATGTTGCCAATCTGTACCCAATTTCCAGTTAAGAGATGTTTGAGAGTGATCAGTTAAAAGGTGTAGCAGAGCCAGTTCAAAGGTTTAATCCAGGGACACAGATAAGCAGAGTCAAGCTAAAGATTCAGTAGGAAGGTTCAGTTAAGTATAGCCAGTAGGAAGAGGTCAAGCCAGAGATTCAGTACAGTTTTGTTAGGTGGAGCCAGAAGGATTAGAAGGTCGAGTAGAAGAAACAGCAACAGCTAAGAGACAATGCTGATGGATTATGATCTCCAAATGAAGTTTAAAGGCATTAACGGCATGGTCTCTCAGCAACAGCTGAGAGACCATGTTTCTGTTTCTGTTTTACAAGTTTCTGTTTTAAATTGTAAAAATTCTGATACATCCTCAGGAGGTAAGGACCTAATTTTTCTAATAAGAGCATTATGCAAGGTTTGATAAAAATGGAAGTCAAACAGAACATTGGCCCAATCCTTACTGGAGCCACTAAAAGTTGTGACTAAAACTGGGTTGTCACTATTGCAACAACAGGGTACTTGCCCACCCACCAATGAGTAAGCCAGAAAGTTATGAATTCTAGTCTGTTCTTTTATGATATCTGAATTCTGATTTGCCTGGATGTGTAAAACATGTAAAACATTGTTTTCACAAATATGGTAACAAAGACCTGCACATACAGCTTGTAGATAGAGATAGCTTGCAATGTGCCACAAATGACTTGGAGGACTATGGTGGAAACTGCTCTGCAGACTTGCAGAAGAAACAGCCTTTGTACCTGATCAAGAAATTTCCTAGCAGCACTAGGAAATATGAGCTATATGCTTTAAAAACACTATGAACTACATGCTTTCTATATTTTTACTATAAACCACTTTGGAACTGTAACTCCCTGAGTTCAAATAGTTCAGTCTCCACATCAATACAGAAACCAATCCAAGTCCTTACAACAAGGAACAGTGACTTCTCAAAATGTCACATAACAAAACAGCTTAATCTTTCACATGTTACATTAGTGTTTCTTTTTTTTACTTCATTCTCATGAAGTAAAAAACACAGTTCACAAAATTTTCAAAAAATTAACTTGAAACAAAAGAAACAGTATTAGTATTAGTAGTGGCAAATGATATAAGAAAGCAAGCTTAAAAAAAAAAAATTATCTACCTCATCTGCACATCCCCTTTAACAATCTAATCCTTCCTTAAATTTATTCAAAATATCTACTTCCACAACACCAGATGGAAGTTTGTTCCAACAATCACACTCTGGCTGAAAGCAAATTTTTTCACATCTACTGCAATCTATCCTATATCTATCACACATCTTCCATCTTTTTTCATTTAAATTATGTCCCCTTATGTGCATTGTCCAAGAAGGAGTAAAAACACCATCAGAATTCACTTTTGTAGCTGCATACATAAATAGAGCACAACATGAATAACAAATAAGCACAAGTTGGCTCATTTCGGAATATTACAATTAATTAATGTATTTCATTTTGAGATATATTACAGATACAGTATATATATAGATATATACGGCTAGAGAAGTTTTACATGAGAGAAACTTTATATAGATGATGCTTACTAGTATGTAATGCTGTGATTTATATTATGCCAAGCCCATAAACTAGGCTGCACGTCTGCAATCAGAAAAACCTTCAACATACACATGCCCAGCTGATTAAACTGTACTTGAAACAAAAAGTCCCAGAACAACAAGCTCTTCTCATCAAAGACAAGATCTACACCTCTGTTTTTTTCAAAACTAGTGACACGTTATGAATATGTCAAATTATAAACAATTTATAATACAGAGGGAAAATTTAGAGGATGATAAATGGAAGTTTTCTTTGTTTAAAATTTTCATAATCAGGCACCATAAATAATTTTTTCCGATTATTAGTTGAATTTAGTTACTGAAATACTGGACATATGAAGATAAACCATACAGAATGATAAAGTTGGTACTCATATATCTAAATGAATGTGTTATAATTAATATAACACACTATCTAGTCATACTACTTAAGTTTTGTTTTTTTATCTTTATTATTTTATAATCATACTATATCTGATTGCTTAAGAATAACAAGTAACCTATGACCCAAATTATATAAATGGAAAAGAAAAAACAAGTATCTGCTGCCCTTAATTCCAGCCTTCATTATGCTGTGCCCTTACCTGCATAATAAAGAATTCAAGACAGTTTCACAGTATGAGAAGAACATGTATTTTCTTTGAGATGACTGTATCTCTTCTATACTAACTATCAATTATTATTCTCACACAGATAGCCTGCCCACATCTTTACCTTCCTAAGATTCATAGTTTTCTTTTGCTCTTCAAACTAAAAGCAAAGGTAGTGCAAATGGAAAATGGATGATACACTAGAAACAATTTCTAGCTTGTCCAGTATGAGCTTCTAATCAATTATCTATCAATGATCTGTGAAAGGCTGACATTACATGGTAGTCTATCACACAGTACCATCAAGGAATGAGTTTCTGAGTTCAATAGGGGCCAGTGTGTCACCAAAGATGAACTGAAAGTCTGGATAATCTTTAATCATCTCAAACAAGAAAACAATCATTTTCAAAACCTGATTTTTAAAGATCATCAGACTGGATTATAATACAGAGCAAAGACACTAAGCATATGCTGTGAATAAGTATATCATACTGTTCACAAAGAATTTAGCATGAAAAGAATTTCAGCAAAATGCATACCAAAACATTTAAATAAATGCAGACTAGAAGACAGAGGATCAATTTACAAAAGACAATTCTTGTGAAATTTTCCCAATATTCAAAAAAGTCAACTGGTGACCATGGACGAAAGATCCATTATCATGGTCTAAAGACCAAATAACAGCACACAAAGTTGCAAGATGAAGAATCTTTCCACAAGAAATTTAAAAGAGCTTTATCAGTTTTTTTAGATAAAGAAAGGGTAACATTCATTGATTACTTGAATACATTAAGTATGAATATTATTCTTCCATGCTACTGAAATTTCATGAGCAATTAACTCTCCAGAGGAATCCTCTTTCTGTATAATAATGCTTCCAGCTACAGGGCCTATATAACCAAAGAGACAATCAATGATATGGGTTATTATGAATTGCTGTTGCACTCATACTGGATTATTTGGATATGGTTCCTTTGAATTACTACCTGTTTCCTGCAGTGAAGGGAAAAAAAAACATTTCAAAAGCTCACTTTAGAACAAAGAACAATATTATTCTTTTGGTCAAGTAATGGTTAGAAGACCAACCAAGAAACCTAAAAGAGATGAAAAAATGTTATATCACACATGTAATTATAAGGATTTCAGAGGTGTTTGAAAAGAAGAGAAAAGAATTTCAGAGGTGATTTTGATGAATAACATTTAATCATTTCCAGACTGTTTCATTCTTTCTGTGGTAGGCTAGAAACTTTTCAAATGCCACTTACATGGTATCAACTCTTCTTCAAGTGCATGAGTTACTATTATTATTTTAGTATAATTATTATTAATAGCCATATGGTGCAAGGAAGCCTGAGGCTTATGCTGCACCAGGGGGAACAAAAAAAAATTCCCGAGTTACCCTGAGAGAGAGAGAGAGAGAGAGAGAGAGAGAGAGAGAGAGAGAGAGAGAGAGAGAGAGAGAGAGATAGAGATTTAGAGAGAGTCAAAAGTAGAAGGGAATCGCCAAGAAAGAGAAGAATTATGATATCCAACTCAGGACCCTGGGTGTGCCAAGCCCATACTCACCAGATGTGAGCCCCCGTGGTTATAGGACCAGACAGTTTCTCATTATTCATAGTAAAAATATGCAGCACATACATAGTTGACCTTCTACTCCACATTTTCAGACTAATCTTACAATCTGGAAGATCTGGAGATCTTACCATGTCAAGCCTATTCCAAATATTAGGAAACCTAAATCTCCGAAAAATCTGCGACCAATTTTCATCAGTTGCCCTTTACTTAAAATCTTTGAAAAAGCGATTCAGCCAGCAACTGCCCAGCACTGCTTTGGTCACAGGCCCAAGTACTTTCATACCATTTGGCACAAGAGTTCAACAACTACTAATCTTCTAGAACTCTCTTCAGAATCCAACAGGCCATCAATAACAAATCCCAGATTGACATCTTCCTGGACATTAAAATCGGCATACGATAGAATATATCTACCAGCTCTCTTTGCACTACTTTGGTCTGGCAGTAACAGACAGATGTCTGAGAAGTCCATCCTACTTCTCAGACATCTGTCTGTTACTGTCAACGACTTCCAGGTAACTTTTGATGTCACAAGAGGTATCCCGCAAGGGAGTATGCTTTCAACGATCCTCTTCGCAGCAGTTTTGGAACCTTTCCTAGCATATAATTCTAACTTTGTCTCTTATGTAGATGATCTGAAGTTCTACGTGAGTTCAAACCATCCTGATCAGATCCTGGATATTAACCAACAGGCCTCTACACAGATAATGAAACTGGAAAATTATCAAGCCATAACTGGGTTGCATCTGAACTCTTCCAAATCTGCTCAACTGCCGATAACCAAAAAAAGAGCTAAAAATGATGTTCAAATCTTTGTTGGTGGGGAAAGGGCGCAAAAGGTAACTTTCCTCACAGACCTAGGCCTCACCTTCCAGCCCCACTTTGTCGGGATGAGACAGAAGATGTAAGCAACACTTTAGGCAGTGCATCAGGAGCTCGTTGGTGTGCATCAGCCAGCACTGCTTTGTCAGTACATCCTGAGGTGCATTACCCCTATCCCCCTCTACGCATCTGAAATTTGGTCATCTGCTCTTGCCTCCCACCTAAAAAAGTACCTGTCTGGAATATTGGTTGCTCAGATGGATGAACAGGGTGGTGGGTCACCCTTTTACTATCTCCAAGCTAATCTAGGGACCACTCCCCGGAGACTTCTCATTACGACAAGAAATGCTCATGCTAGCTCAACTTATCACAGGCTGAATAGATGCTCCATATGTATCCCCATTAATCTCTGGCCCAAAGAAGACGAGAGGTGAACACCACGACTCCGGCCACCCTCTCCAGTTTATACTTACAAACAATGATTCCCTTAGGAGCACATTTCCGGCCAACTGCCTCCAAATCTAAAATAAACTGGGCATCGACCCTGATAAGTTCTATGAGGACAAGCTCTACAGAAAGGAATGCCTCAAGAACTGTTACCAACTATTGAACCTGTGACGATCACCTACTCCCGGTTTTTTTTTTTTTTTTGGCTACTGCATTTTTTTTTTTTTTTTTTTTTTTAATTCTGATGTCTATTGCTATAAACTTTGTTTTTATTTCAAGCGTATGTAAGTTCAATTCTGTAAATATCTCTGGTCGAGCATGCATTTACTCTTGTACATTGTATATGTGGTTCCTCGCACCTCAGTATGTAAATCTCTCACCCTCCTGGCACACTGCCGTCCTGGGGTGACTTACAGTTTCTTGTGGTTAATAAACAGATAATAATAATAACTCATCTCTAACAGAGTATCTCCACTCGCTGTCTCATAGGTGTACTGTTTCTGCTGCATGCCTTTTCTAGAGATACTTCCATGGGCACTGTTCTTCCAAATTGGCGTCTACAATTCCAGCTCTCTCTTTCAAAACAGTTCATCAGTAAAACTTTCACAACGAGTTACTGAGGTTGTAAAGCAATGCAATACCTCAGCAACTCGTGAAAGTTGATTCACAATATGAGATACAATTAAAACGATTCCAATTATCAACTTGAACAGTTCACTACGAACAAAAAATGGTGCAAAAGCACTAACAGTTCAATGGTGAATCTTAAGCGTAGTCCCATTGCTTCATGCAAAATAATTACCTTAGTTTATACTATTACACGCCATCAGGCATCTCTCATACTGTGTACTTATACTTCATAACTGGGTTGTCACTATTGCACCTTCACCAGTGGAGCAATACTTCACCAGTATTGCTCCACTGGTGAAGCAATACTTATTCAAAGCAGTGCAATAGCTTGGAAACTCGTGAAGGTTGATTCACAATATGAGATACAATTAAAACAATGCCAATTAGTGATTTGAACAGTTTGCTACGAACAAAACATAGTGAAAAAGACCGTTCAATAGTGAATCTTAGGCATAGTCCCATTGCTTCATGCAAAATAATTGCCTAAGATCTGTAAATGCCATATCACTCCATTTAAAGCAATGGGATAAGGGCCTCTAATTTGGCAGCTCATCAGTCACACACACAATCATATATTACATTTTAATGACCTCCATTATAACAGATGCAAAGCTACCTCAAAGTGTAATGGAACCTTGAAGTACCCTTATGTTTACTCATTATGCGCACCATGAGCATTATGGCTTATCAACCAAAGAATGTTTGGAAGTTAATTAGGCAATATTCCTGGGAATACCACTTTTTAGCTAATTTGGATTTGTTTTTTTAAAGGTATTTACGTTTGAATTATTAATTGTGATTTTAATGGTTTAATAGTTTATATAGATTCAGAAGTCCCAAAAACATAAAGAATGGTCCAATTATTAAATCTTATTTGGGACAAAATTGTAGTTTATAATTAAATGGTTTTTATCCTGATTTCAAGTTATGTTTTAATCTTATAAGCATGTTGAACATTTTTTCCCTTTTCTGTCTGTTACACTACCACTCCTTCTCATGAAAAAACTGTTATCTTCAGCAGTTGGTACTACAAATTATGTAGGTGAAAAGTATAATAAGGGAGGGGAGGGAGGGAGGGAGGGAGGGAGGGGGAGAGAGAGAGAGAGAGAGAGAGAGAGAGGCAACTGAGTGACCTTTGACTGCTTGTAGAACTCCTGATTTTAGCCAAAAATTACATAGGATTAGTGTAGTACATTTATCTATTTGGTGATATTAACAGTTTCATTATAATTAAATAGTTTAAAATACTAGGATATTTCATCATTTTTAAAAGAACACTTTACAAATTTTTATAATTGCAAAAAAACAATTACTTTCTGAGGCTTCCTGACATTAAGTCAACGAAAATTTAAACCGTACCTGAGTGCATAAACATTGTATGTGTTTTTCAGAATAGAATATATTACACATGAAACTTATTAACAACCTTTACAGTACTGTGTGTGTGTGTGTTACTTACCTAGTTTTATTATTTTCAAGAACCAAAAGTAATTTCTTTCTTCTTTCATGATCTAGTGCTTTTGCTTGCTAAAAAAAAAAAAAAAAAAAAAGAATTTAAAGTTAAATTAAATCACTAAATACATCAAATGTTCATATTTCTTAGAGAAAACCAAATGCCAAACTCAGAAGAAGTACACACATGCAAAAATTAAGAAAACTTGCATGTCATTTCACTGTCTAAGACAAAATATAAAATTTAAATAAAAGGCCAAAAACATTCAAATTTTGCATCCTTCTAGAAAGACAGTTAAATGGTGAGTGAATATATCTGATAGAAGATTTTGTTTTACAGGGATGTACATGTAGATATCATCCGGATGAATGTCAGTAATGGAGAGCCACTGGATGGTGAAGGGGAACCCATATATAATGATCACTAGTTTCTTTAATGTGATCGAAAGTGTCATCTCAGTGCTATGGAGCCAATTCCTGGAGCCAAAACATGTAACTGCAGGAAATATGAAGACCATTCACAGGCAATAACACTTTAAGGCAAAGAAAACCTTGCCTCAAGAGGTAAATACAAGAGAAGATTGTCTGCATACCAACTTGCACTGATATTCTCATCACATGTAAAGGCTATATTGTATTAAAGTATATATATTTTTTTATTATTTTAACAGTTCCCAAGCATACATTCATAGCTGTATATATGTGTTTTGTCTGTAGAAGTGCGTGCATTCATGAACACACTTCTACAGACAAAAGGACAGACAAAAGGCTGAAACACTTCTATAGGCTGAAAAACCTAGAATAATTTACAGGGGAACCCAAATTCCCTCCACCTGAGATCGCATTAAGGTATATTGTGTGAGTAAGCCCTTCTTTTTAAAATATGATTAGGTTCATCATATATCCATAATAATTTATAGCAGGAAGCCATTCATTTGTAGAGTTATATACAAAAATGATGCTCTGCACTATCTGTACTTTTCATCATAAATGAAATGGAAGTTAAAGTAAACATGAATAATGACATATTTTATGAGAAGAATTTGTGTACTGCTACCTTCTATCCCCCCTCCTCTCACCCACTTAGGCTTTAAAATGGAGCACTTCTCCAATTGATGAAAACATAAGAAAAACAAATATAGGACCACAGCAAAAATAAGGCCTAGTAATAAACACAATTACAATAAGGCCTTGTGTTGCATTAGCATTAGTAGAGGCATTTGATGCAAGAAAGCAAGCTTATGCAGCATCAGCCAAAAAAAAAATAATAAAATAAAATAAATAAATAAAAAATAACCACTTCCACTTCACCCCTCTGTTCGTTCGAAATAACTGTCCAGCTGAGCCTTAAACTTATTTAGGCTATCGACTTCCATGACAAGGGATGGAAGTCTGTTCCACCAACCAACCACCCGCTGGCTTAAGGCAATTTTCCGTACGTCTATCCTACATCTGTCTTTCCTCAATTTGAATTTATGCCCTCTCAGGTGATTATTCTGAGCAAGAGGAAGAATCTCATCAGCATTGAGCATGCTCAAACCATTCAAGGCTTTATACACCTCTATCAGATCACCTCGCTGGTGCCTAATCTCCAGACACTGCAATTTGCAAAACTTAAGCCTTTCTTCGTAAGAGCACCCCTTTGTTCCATTCACTAATCTTGTTGCCCTTCTCTGTACTTGTTCCAGCAGCTCTACTTCCTTCTTGAAATGAGGCCTCCAGACCTGTATACAGTACTCTAGGTGTGGCCTGACCATTGCCTTATACAAGGGAATAATCACCTCCTTATCCCTGCTAGAAAAATTCCTATATATCATTGACAATACACCATGAGCTACTGTTGCAGCCTGTCTGCACTGCTCAGAGAACTTCATATCTGCCTGCACAACCAACCTCCAGGTCCCTTTCATTCTCTACCACTCTCAGTGTAGTACCACAGAATTGATACGTTGCTCTGGGGTTGCTGTTTCCCATATGTAGTACTTTACATTTGTCAATGTTAAACTTCATTTGCCACCTCTCAGCCCATCTGCTCAACCTCGATGCAAAATATTCATTTAGTTTGTTAGCTACCTGAGCAGGATCATCAACAGTTGACCCATCGATATCAAGTGGACCAATCTGATTCATCCCCTTCCTTCTAGAGTTTACATAAGTAAAGAACTCTGTTGTTTTTCTTTGCATCCCTTGCCAAAGATTTCTCGTAATCTGCCTTCGCCTGCCTAACCTACTTTGTAACTTGGTTACAGATCAACTTGTATCTATCATAGGCTTCTGTGTCACGTGTTAATTTGTATGTATCCCATGCATTTTCTTCTCTGCCATATGTCTCATTAGTTCATCTGACATCCATTTAGGGCTAAACCTTGAACAATATTTCTTAGTTGGTATGTAAAGCCTAGTAGCTTCCAAGATAAGTTCTTTGAATGCTTCCCATTTTGAATTTTCTGTTGGTAACATCATCAGTTGGTCCACTGTATAGAATTTAAATACTGTCTCACTTGTCATGATTTCAGTTGATACACTAAAGACACTCCTCTAAAGACATTTCCACAAGTGGTCTACTCTTTTGGCAAGAGCATTAGAATTAGTATTCTGAAAAAACTTTAATGCAATCTGAAATTCCATATTTTAGAATGCACAAAAATTAAGCTTCTGAATTAATGCTCAAAAAATACGATATTAATTCTTAGTTCTAGTCATGCTCATTAGCTTATTTTTTAATTTAGCTACAGATTTTGTAGGTTACTTCTTAATACAGGTAGAAACGTTGTATCATTCGAATCTTTCCACTATTGTTACAATTATAGGGTGAGTGGTAAGGGAATTCTAATTTTTTTTAAATGTGGTAAATAGGTAGCTCTAAACTTTGAATCACTTCGATTGGCGGCGTCTCCGTAGCCAGGTGGGCAGGAGTGGCAGTGCGTAGCACGCGCTTCTTGATTAGACCGGGGTTCAAGCCCGCGACCACCAAATACGGAGGATGCAGAAAAGTCAATGAATGACCACCGCATATCCCCAGAGCAATATGGCCTTAGTTGCTAATGCTCCTAAAAACCAAATAACAACAACAACAACAACTTCGATTGGCATTAGTTGGATAATTTTGTTATATATTATAATTAACTTACTACTTTCGAGCATAACAGCATAGCCTAATACACATAATGCAAACTTGGTAGCATGGTAGTATTATTGTTGCATAAGTTGTGAACTGGAGTAGGATTATAAGTGCATTTAACTTTCATTAAGAATTAGAAGTGTAGTTATTATTTGTGATTCTCTGAATACATTGGTGAATTTGTTTGTTACATATTGTTTATAATTGCTTAAGGAACTACATTTGACTTCTGCCACCATTTTTTGCATCAATAAGAAAATTCGAATTTTAATTATACAGGGTGTTTCAGTTAAACGTTTCAGAACTTCTAAGAGGGGTAGGATACATCCTGACAACTCGAAATCATATAGCAATGTGGGGTCGGAAATGCTTTCCTGAAGCGGTGTTGTACACAGAAGCACCATAAAGAAAAGAGACCGTAAGTGAGAAATCGTTTTAATAATACATGAAAAGAAGCAAAAGGTACATGGATTAAAGTAAGTGTTCGAAGTTTCTTCCACGGGCTACAATGCGCGCCTCACATCTCCGACGCATGGACATCCGAACATTCTGGAATACTCCAGGCAGCGTGTCCAGACACAGCAACCGGAGGATTATGCACCTCGTATTGCTTTCGCACAGTGGTACCTTGGAAAATGTGCTACAAATCCCCTTTTTCCTGCTGAAGTGTTGTTTTCCGATGAGGCATCATTCACAAGGGAAGGAATTTTCAACAAGCATAACGACCATATCTGGGCGGTCGAGAACCCGCATGCAATACGACGTCGTGCAGCACAGATTCGATTTTCGGTCAATGTATGGGCCGGTATTATGGGAGATCACCTCATCGGACCTTATCTGTTACCGTGTCGTCTAACCGGACCTATCTACTTGATCTTTCTGCAGCAAGTATTGCCACAACTTTTGAGAGATGAACAGATTTCTGCATCGACGCAACACACAATGTGTTTCCAACACGATGGAGCCCCTGCCCATTATAGCGGAGATGTTCGTAACTACCTGGATGTCACATTTGGTCAACAGTGGATCGGACGTGGTGGTCCCGTGCGTTGGCCTGCTCGGTCACCCGACCTATCATGTCTTGATTTTTATTTCTGGGGTCATATGAAATTGCTAGTTTATGACACCCCTGTTGACAATGCTGGGAGCTGGTTGCAAGAATCGCAGTAGCTGCCGAAGAAATTCGAAATTCGCCTGGAGTATTCCAGAATGTTCGGATGTCCATGCGTCGGAGATGTGAGGCGTGCATTGTAGCCCGTGGAAGAAACTTCGAACACTTACTTTAATCCATGTACCTTTTGCTTCTTTTCATGTATTATTAAAACGATTTCTCACTTACGGTCTCTTTTCTTTATGGTGCTTCTGTGTACAACACCGCGTCAGGAAAGCATTTCCGACCCCACATTGCTATATGATTTCGAGTTGTCAGGATGTACCCTACCCCTCTTAGGAGTTCTGAAACGTTTAACTGAAACACCCTGTATATAATTAATAAGTTAACTTCATAGCATAACTGGTACATAGTGTTATTACTGCATTATGTATATTTTTTTAGTGTAGTATTTGTCATTATACTGAATTTGAACGAAAATCATGCCTCAGACCACAGCAGCAAAGCAAAGGGCTCAAGCTAGTGGGAGTGTCGTGGCTCTGAGGAGAACTGAGGGGAGATAGTTGTCCTGCAAATCACGGCCTTATGAAATGTATAGCTTGTTTGATGTTTTCAGAGTTATCAAGAACAGGTCATGATATTGCCAAGGGGATGTCTTTGTGTGTGTGCTCCATGTAAGGAACGTGAGGATATTACGCACCAACTCAGCACTGTAATGGGCCTTTATGAGAGTTTGAAAAACCAGGTAGATACCCTTGACGAAATTAAACTGGGGGAGCTCATAAAGCTCTCAGCTTTGGTCCTTGAGGTTGTCACAGACATTCTCTCAGATATGCCAGACAAGCTGTACTTGTTACCTGGGAGTCTAAAATGCTGATGAAACTGATATTCGGGTGACATTCAAGTCAAGTGGACCCGATTTCGGCAAAGTCCGGATGGTCTGTGACAGCCAAATCCTCTGCTTGCACCTTCACAATGGTGGGACTGTTGGTAACCCTGGGTATAACCTCCATGCACATGAACACTATGGGTGACCACCCAGGTGTGAACCAACATAAGCAGGGGTCAAGGTGTGGCACCCACACCACATGGAGGAATGCCACCCCTCTGTGTTACCATGCAACACTAGATGGTAGATGAGTCTCATCAACCGGTGAAATACCACCACTTTGCTTATTGGAGGTTGAAGTGGTGGAACCCATGTTTAGTCTCTAGAACCAAGTTCCGGTCAACCCTTCCTCATCTCTTCTATCATGCAGTATGACTGATGACTTTTGAGGTTATGATGAACATCATGGTGAGATCCAATCTTCCTTACATTTCGAGGGTACAGCTCTAACACGGTATTTGCAGTCAGCCGCTAGTTAGTACACTGGATCGAACCTACTGGTAACTCTTTAGGAGGCTTCCGGATCAGCTAGTGTACAATCTTGCTACCTCTACTCTGCCAGATAGTGACTGGAGGGAGCCCGAGTAGTGTGTATGCAAGGGGCACTGTCGAGGCCACATTATGTCAAGGATCTGGGTATATTCTTACCATGTGTCTGCCATATCCAAAAATTTCATTACTTCATACAGCATGTCCCCCCCCACTTTTTCTTACTATTGAATACACCATGAATTATCAAACTAATAGAGTAAGCTTATCTGCGAAAAGATCTAAACCTCCCAAACACTTCCTAGTTCATTTCACAAATATACGTGGTCTCAATTCTATTCTAAATGATGTCCATTTTCACTTGCAGTCTGCCACATCCCATGTACTTTTTCTGACAGAATCTCAGTTATCGGTTGATTCAATCACTGCTCATCTCAGTTGCCCAAATTATTCGCTTTATGATTCCTTCCACCTCAAAGGTTACCACTTTGAGGCGGAAGGACATGTCAAAGGTTACCTACCACCTTGTGCACATGTCCATTCCGATATTCCCTGTCAGACACTTGGTAATTTGGAATCTCCTCTTTTTGATCTTCTCTGGCTTAAAATCTCTCTACCTCATTGTGTCAAATTCATGCTGTCTCTACCGTTCTCCCAACTCCACTAATCACTTGAAGCTCTTTGACTTCCTCTCTTTGCAACTTGACTTTCTCCAGTCCAACTTTCCTGACAGTGAGGTCATTTTCCTTGGTGATTTTAATGTTCACAACTCCAGCTGGCTTCCGTTTTCTAGCCACACCGACCCAGCTGGTCGAGATGCTGATGCTTTTGCAATTTCTAATGACCTTGCACAGATTGTTCATTTACCTACAAGAATACAGGACAATCCTAACCATGCAGCCAACATGCTTGAACTTTTTCTCAGAAACAACCCTTCTAAGTACACGGTCGAAGTGAGTGGTCCTTTAGGTACCTCAGATCACAACTTGGTGATTCTTCTTCAGTGGAGCCTTTATCTCATGGCTATTCCCAACCTCGTGTTGTTTGGCATTACAAGAATGCAAAATGGGATGACCTGCGAGATTTCTTTTCTTCTTTTCCTTGGTCAGATTACTGTTTCAAAACTTCTGATGTCAACGTTTGCTCAGATCATGTCAGTGAAATTATTCTTGCAGGAATGGAATCCTTTATCCCACACTCCACTTTAAAATCTCGTCCTTTATCTAAACCTTGGTTTTCCAATAAATGTGCTAAGGCTGTTCAAGAGAAGAACGTTGCATATCGTAATTAGCTTGTTTCCAATTCTTCAGTTTCATTTTCTGCCTACACCAAAGCTCACAACAATTGTAAAGCAGTTATTAATCAGTCCAAACTAGATTTTGAACAGGCCAAGAGTAGAAAACTTGCTTCTTGCCCTAATGGTAGCAGAGCATTCTGGTCTCTTGCAACAGCTATTGGCTGCAACTTTTGACCATCTCTGCTCCCACCTCTGTCAAAATCAGTTGGTTCTGTTGTCACTTCAGCCAAGGATAAAGCTCATCTGCTAGCATCCCATTTTTCTTCCAACTCCTGTATTAATTATCTTGGTAAAACACCTGCCACCATTCCCAACACGCTCCATTCAATGCCTCCTGTGATCTTCCATCAAAAGGATGTCAGAAGGATTTTGACAAACCTTGATGCTAAGAAAGCTCCAGGCCTGATGGTATTTCTCCACTTGTTCTCAAAACCTGTGCTCCTGAACTTACACCTGTTCTTTGCCGCCTTTTTTCACTTTCTTATTCCAAAGTTGTTTTTCCTTCTGCTTGGAAATTTGCTCATATCCAGCCAGTTCCTAAAAAGGGTGACAAATCCCTCTCATCCAATTATCATCCCATTACAATTACTTCTATTCTTTCTAAAGTAATGGAGAAATCAATTAACTGCTAACTCTTAAACTACCTAGAAACCTTCCATCTGATCAACGATCGCCAGTATGGATTCCGTCAGTGTCGATCCACTGGTGATATTCTGGCTTATGTTACCCATTTATGGACAAATTCAATGGAAAAGTTTGGGGGAAACAGTTGCTCTTGACAACTCAAAGGCTTTCAATCATGTTTCGCATAAAGGTCTCCTTAACAAGCTTCCATCTTATGGTTTGCAAACTGTGTTTTGTAATTGGTTTCCAGTTTTCTCTCTGATCGCTCACTGAGGGTGATGGTAGATGGCTCTCTGTCTTCTAACTTTTCCACTAATTCTGGTGTCCCCCAAGGTTCAGTTTTTTCTCCTAGTATTTTATATTAATGACCTTCTTCCATTGGACAGAAATCTTATCCATAGTTTTGCCGATGATAGCACATTGCATTCTACTTTCCATTTTGAGAAACCTTCCCCTGCACAATCAGCTTCAACTTCTCGAATATCGGCTACCAATTCCTTAAATGCCGATCTCCAGGTAATTCTCCAGTGGGGCAAAGACAACTTAGTTGATTTCAATCCTTCTAAAACTCAGTCTTGTCTTATATCTCACAAAAAGGATTCTTCTGCTCCTATGCTTATCTTTGGTGACACTTCAATTTCTAGGCAAAATGATATCTCTCTTTTGGGGATTACCCTGACTTCTAATCTCTCTTGGTACAAGCACATTACAAATATTGCTTCCTCTACATCTAAAAAAACTTGGTTTTCTCTTTCGCTATCGGCATTACCTTTCTTCCAAACAGCTGTTCACTCTGTACAAATTGCAAATCCGCTCTACCATGAAATATTGTTCCCACATCTGGGGGGGTGCCCCCAAAACCTCTCTCAGGCTTCTAGATTCCATTCAGAAGAGGGCAGTTAGGTTAATTAATGACTCCTCTCTAACAGAGCCTCTCCACTCGCTGTCTCATAGACGTACTGTTTCTGCTGCATGCCCTTTCTACAGATACTTCCATGGGCACTGTTCTTCTGAATTGGCTTCTATAATTCCTGCCCTCTCTTTCAAAACAGTCCGAACACGTGCCGCCACCAGCCAACATCCATTTACTGTCCAACATCAAATGCACAGAACCAACTTTATCTTCCTTGTCAACCAACTTCATTCAACTGCCATTTTCTGGAACAACCTTCCTTCGTACGTATTTCCTGAAAATTACAGTCTACAGAAGTTCAAATCTAATGTCAACAAATATCTTCTTTCATCTTCTCATTCTAGAACCCAAGCACGGTACTAAGTATTATAGCTTCTAATACCTCTCGTGCTTGGGGTTTTCATAAAAAAAAAAAAAAAAGCTTCCCAAAACAATGCCAGAGCTTGCACTTGATCATCAGACAACACAGTGGCAACCCACAAGGCAGAATGTGCCAGTTCCACAGGAGATAGTTGTTGTTGGTGACTCTATTGCCAGAGAAACAGGAAATATATTGTGCAAAAAAGAATAGGTGGAATAGGGTCAGGGTATGTCTGCCAGGAGCAAAAGTTGATAATGTTGTAGAGCAGATATTATCTTTTAAAGGCACAAAAGATGAAATTGTTGTACACATTGGCTGGCACTAATGACATTAAGAATAGGAGATCTGCAGACTTAACAAATACAGGGCAACATTGAAAAACATCACTAGTTAGGCTTAAATTTGAATGCATCTGCCCAGACATGACAGAAGCGAGTATATGATGAGAGCCTTGTAGGTCAATTTGGCCCTGGGGCGACAAAGGCTCATGGGGTAGAATTTTTCTCAGCATGGTCTGTACTTGTTAACAGGAGAGAGAGATCTTCTACAGGGATGGGATACACTTAAATAGAAAGGGTGCAAGGATATTTGTTGATGCTATCGAGGCAGTGTTAGGTGGGTCGTAAAACTGCTAGTTGGGGGGCAAGAAGTCTATTAGATTAACGACAAAGGCTCATGGGGTAGAATTTTTCTCAGCATGGTCTGTACTTGTTAACAGGAGAGAGAGATCTTCTACAGGGATGGGATACACTTAAATAGAAAGGGTGCAAGGATATTTGTTGATGCTATCGAGGCAGTGTTAGGTGGGTCGTAAAACTGCTAGTTGGGGGGGGGCAAAAAGTCTATTAGATTAACAATAGCCATAGGCAGAGGTGAAAGGGATTCTCACACTGCTTCTACTAGAAGAGCAGCAGTCTTGAAAGCAAGATGCTGGAGATTTCAAGGATTCATTTTGTGATATCTGAGAGGAAAGTAGAGAGATTGTTGAAGCTAAAAGTAAATAAGTAACCTTGGGCTGATGGCACCTACTCAATTATATTAAAAAAAAACAGCAAAATAGTTAAGTAAGCCCTTAGCCATAATTATGAGAGCATCCTTGGATTCAGGAAAGGTCCTTATGGATTGGCAATGTAGGAACATATTACCAATTCTCAAAGGAGGATAAAAGGGTAAAGTGGTTAATTACAGACCTGTAAGTTTGACTCCTGGTCTAAGGAAAATAATGGAGCCACTATTTAAAGAAGTAATGCAGGATCATCTAGACAGAATGCAGTTATACAAAAATCACAGCCTGGATTTGTTAAGTTGGTGATCTTGTCTGACCAATCTGATTGGATAATATTATGTGATAACAAAGGAGCTGCAAGGAAAAAAATTATTTTGACATCATATACACAGATTTCATAAAAGCTTTTGATACAATTCCACATAAAAGACTGCTATACAAACTGAAGCAGTGTGACACCAGGGAAACTGCTTTGGATAAACAGATGGTTGAGTTGGAGAAGACAAACAGTGGTTATCAATGGGCATTGCTCTTTCTTGGACATCCACTATTAGCAGACCACCCTAGGGGTTCAGTGCTGGGCCCATTATTGCTTTCGATATTTATTTTGATATTGAAGAAGGCAAAGCAGGCTAAATATGTAAGTTTGAAGATTACATATACATATGTTAGCATTATTACATCATTTGGACTACTAATAGTATACAAGCATTGTTATTACAGTGCTTATATACTAATACAAACAAAAATAGTACAAGTACTATAATAATGAAATATTATAATAAATAATAATAAAGAATATTTCTTTTTTTTTTTTTTTTTTTACTGGTCATAAACATGTGAATGAGAAAGTAAGTTTCTCTGAATTATTATCATGTTCTAATGGTCATGTTATGAGCACTGTAACTATATAAGGAATTGTACCACTTGTTCCAAACGTTCTCTCCCAAAATATTCTTACAACGATAAACACAAATAAACAGGAAAGATTCTCTAAAAGATTTTACAGTTTCTTTGGAAATCAATCATCATTGAAATAAAATAATGCCATCCCTAGAAGACAGTGTAAAAAGACAAAAACACAACTTTTAATTGTATGTTCTTGTAAGTAAACAATTCCATTGCTGTTAATGCAAATTTAAAAATGTTCCTTGAAAAATATACAGGGTCTCACCAGGTTAGCATTAGCAAAGGCACATGATGCAAGAAAGCAAGCTTATATGGCATCAGCCAAAAAAAAAAAAAAAAAAAACACTTATTTAACCCATCCATTCACTCCAAATGTTTGTCATGTTCTGCCTTGAACATCTATTTAAGCTATCAACTTCTACAATGACAGATGGAAGTTTGTTCCAACAATCAACCACCCGCTGGCTAAAGGCAAATTTCCGCACATCTATCCTACAACCGTCTTTCCTCAATTTGAATTTATGCCCTCTCAGGCGATTATTCTGAGCAAGAGGAAGAATCCCATCAGCATTGAGAATGCTCAAACCATTCGAGGCTTTATACACCTCAATCAGCTCACCTCAGAGGTGCCTAGTCTCCAGACACTGTAATTTGCAAAACTTAAGCCTTTCTTCGTAAGAGCAACAATTTATTCCATTCACTAATCTTGTTGCCCTTCTCTGTACTCATTCCAACAGCTCTACATCCTTCTTAAATTGCGGCCTCCAGAACTGTATACAGTACTCAAGATGTGGTCTTACCATTGCCTTATACAAGGGGATAATCACCTCTTTATCCCTGCTAGAAAAATTCTTGTATATCACTGACAAGACACCATGAGCTACTCTTGCAAACCGTCTGCACTGCTCAGAAAACTTCATATCTGCCTGCACAATTACCCCAGGTCCTTTTCATTCTCTACCACATACCACAGAGTTGATATGTCACTCTGGGATTACTGCTTCCCATATGTAGTACTTTGCAATTGTCAATATTAAACTTCATTTGCCACCTCTCAGCCCATCTACTCAACTTTTCTAGATCCTGTTGCAGCAGTGTACTGTGTCATTAACAACCCTGCCAACCTTCGTATCGTCTGCAAACTTCGACATTAAGCCTGATATATCATCATAAATATCATTTATAAATACAGAAAACAACAATGAACCCAACAATGGACCCAACACTGAATCCAGAAGGACTCCACTAATAACATTAGTCCACGAAGCACAGTGTCTATTGATTACCACTCTCTGTCTTCTCCCACTCAACCATCCCTTTATCCATAGCAGCAATTTGCTTCCAATGCCACACTGCTCCAATTTGTGCAGCAGTCTTATATGTGCAACAGTATCAAAGGCTTTTCTAAGATCCAAATATATGATATCAAAGTTATTCTTTGCATCCAGTTCCTTTGTGACTACATCATAGTATCCAATCAAATTAGTCAGACAAGACTTCCCCTTCATCATAAATATCATTTATAAATACAGAAAACAACAATGGACCCAACACTGAATCCTGAGGGACTCCACTAATAACATTAGTCCACGAAGCGCAGTGTCCATTGATTACCACTCTCTGTCTTCTCCCCCTCAACCATCCCTTTATCCATAGCAGCAATTTGCCTCCAATGCCACACTGCTCCAATTTGTGCAGCAGTCTTATATGTGCAACAGTATCAAAGGCTTTTCTAAGATCCAAATATATGATATCAAAGTTATTCTTTGCATCCAAGTTCCTTTGTGACTACATCATAGTATCCAATCAAATTAGTCAGACAAGACTTCCCCTTAACAAACCCATGCTGTGTCTGAGTTGTAATTGAAGTCTTGTCTAGATGATCCTGCAATGCTTCTTTAACCAGTGCCTCCGTTAATTTCCCTAGAACAGAAGTTAAACTAACAGGTCTGTAATTACCTGTGTCTCCCTTTGATCCTCTTTTGTTGATTGGGGTCACATTTGCACATCTCCAGTCCATGGGTACCTCCCCTGAGTCCAGCGAAGCTCTCATAATTATGGCTAAGGGTTTACTTCCTTTGCCGCCTCCTTTAATATAAATGTATAGATTCCATCCACCCCAGGTGCCTTTCTTGTGTTTATCTTCAACAATTTTTTTTTTTTGGCTGATGCTGCATAAGCTCATACATTTGCTTTCTTGCATCACATGCCACTACTACTACTACTACTACTAATTTCTCCTCCACTTTACTCTCTTATTACAAGATTATCTAGCCTAATGCCAGAGTTGAATACACCTCTCTGGCATTCCCCTCCCTGAATAGCTCCTCATGTGTGAATGTTGATGCAAAATATTCATTTAGTTTGTTAGCTACCTGAGCAGGATCATCAACAGTTGAACCATCGATATCAAGTGGACCAATCTGATTCATCCCCTTCCTTTTAGAGTTTACATAAGTAAAGAACTCTTTGCTGTTTTTCTTTGCATCCTTTGCCAAAGATTTATTGTAATCTGCCTTTGCCTGCCTAACCTCCTTTGTAACTTGGTTACAGACCAGCTTATATCTATCATAGGCTTCTGTGTCACATGTTAATTTATAAATATCCCATGCATTTTTCTTCTTTGTCACATGTCTAATTAGTTCATCTGACATCCGTTTAGGCCTAAATCTTGAACAATATTTTTTTGTTGGTATGAAAAGCCTAGTTTAATGGTAAGAAAAGCCTTCCAAGATTAATTCTTTGAATGCTTTCCATTTTGAATTTGCTGTTGGTAACATCATCAGTTGGTTCCACCATACAGAATTTAAATACTGTCTCAGACCACCGTAGTCACCTTTACGAAAGCAAAAAGCTTTCCCTTTACCCTTGATGGTAGTTACCTCTTTGAGTAAATCACACTTCAGCACACTGTGATCATTGCCACCTAGTGGTTCCTTTATCTGCAATTCTTGGTGCATGAAGAATCATTACTGATAATCAGATCAATAGTATTACTCCCTCTAGTTATATCTTGAACCTTTACGAAAGCAAAAACTCTTCCCTTTACCCTTGATGGTTGTTTCCTCTTTGAGTAAATCCCACTTCAGCACACTGTGATCACTGCCACCTAGTGGTTCCTTTATCTGCAGATTCTTGGTGCATGAAGAATCGTTATTGATAATCAGATCAAGAGTATTACTCCCTTTAGTTGTCTCTCGAAGATGCTGCTGTAGAAAACAATCATCCAATAAATCCACAAAAGCCTTGTTAGTGTGTGAGTGACCAACCCACAAATTCCAGTCAATATCCGAGAAATTAAAATCCCCAATTATAAGACACTCTAATTTACTGGCCCACTCTTTATTTCTCTGCACAATTGCTCATTATAATCCTCAGATTCATTAGGACTATAACACACACCTACTCTCATTTTTCCTTTCCTAGTGCTTATGTCACACCAAACAGACTCAACATTGCATTGTCCCCCAACATCAATTGGATGCACTTCCTTAGATTTTATGTGTTTCTTAACTAACAGCATAACCCCTCCTCCCTTCTTGTCCTATCTATCCTTTCTGTACACATTGTACTCCCTAAATTCCAGTTCTGCACTGCTTATGTCTGTGTGACACCACGTCTCTGATATCCCAACAATATCTGCCTTTGATGTCTTGACTAGCACTTCAAGCTCATAGAATTTATTAACTATACTCCTAGCATTGGTGTACATTCAAGTATACATGCACCTGTTTAAAGAGGGAAAGTTCAGAAAGAAAGTTCTTTAATATGAAAAGTTCAAAAGATACTGGTTCAAAAATCTCTCTCACACACCTCACCAAAGGTAAAGAAATATTGTAGATATATCGTAAATTATAAGCTTCATATCATTCACAGGTTATAGACCAGATCCTGCTCTGGATAAGAAACATTGTTAATATATAAGTGTGATAAAAATTCAATGAAAAAGCATACACACACACACACACACATATATTTTTATATGTATAATTATCTATATGTTCAACTTATAGTGGAATGTTTCCGATTAATGGTGTTTGACTATAGGTATTAGTGTGCTTAGAATCAGGTGATCAGGTTAGTCCATAAAGGCTATCTTGATTCTGTAGGGCCTATAAACATATTATATTTATGTAGCTTATTATTACCTAATGGTAAGGAATTTTCATTACAATTGCCTGATGAATTTTCATTACCTGCAGCTAATATCTTATCAAAATTAATGATTATGCTATGCGTATATATATATATTAAATTCTAAATTACAATGTAATTTAATATTATAATATAATAATAACATTAATAAAATTATAATATAATAACATTATAATATAATTAATATAACTATACATAAATTAAGGAATAGCAAAACTGGTATAGGGACAACAGAAACGGGCATTCCATCAGATGGGTCATCGATCCACTCAAAGCCCCCGACGAAGTAGGGGCTGATGACCACATGATGTAATGTATAATATTAAATTGCATTGTAATTTAGAATTTAGTATATATATATATATGCATAATCATTAATTTTGATAAGATGTTAGCTGAAGGTAATGAAAATTCATCGGGCAATTGTAATGAAAATTCCTTACTATTAGGTAATAAGCTACATAAATATAATATGTTTATAGGCCCTACAGAATCAAGATAGCCTTTATGGACTAACCTGATCCGTAAGCACACTAATACCTATAGTGAAACACCATTAATCAGAAACATTCCACAATAAGTTGAACATATAGATAATTATAATTACAGGCACGTATAATGTCTAATTGGCATATATACAATGGCATTAACATTGCACAAATGATTTCATAAAAGAAATATGTTAAAATCTAACAAGATTAGCATTAAGCATAAGTAATACTATGATAATATCCAACATGATTAACTTTATATATATATATATATATATATTACATACAAGAAGCCAGATAACTTTTGCTAACCTCATTCTTGAGTTGTAAAAGAGGCAAATTATCATTGATGAATGGCATTAAGGAAGATTCAAAGTCAAAGTACTTTTTCCCATGATGTACTGTTAAGTTGAAGAGTGCTAAATGAGCTATATCTGTCCTGAAATAAAAACAAGTATTTCATTTATATTACTATTACTACAAATATATAATGCTTACAAAGTTGCACAATATATTACCAATATTGCTTTTATCCTGTAATATTAAAAATTTTAAAATAAGTATAAAGATAAACACAATGCATTAAACTTTTCATATTCTCTCTATTTCCAGTAACTGAAACGAGCAATGCAATTTTTATTATAAAATAATACTGATTAAACATGAAATATACATAATATTAATGTTGAAAAAATAATACTATTTATCATTTATGGAAATGTTAAAAATATAGCAAATATGATAATTTATTTAAAAAAACATTTTCACAGTGAGTTTTTGGACTTCTAATCCTAAGGCAAGTTACACATCTCCAAAAATATTTTTAAAAGCAAGCAAATAATTAAGAGAATTAACTATTTAAAAGTAAACAAATCACAAAAAACCAACTGCCATTACCATCAAGAAAGAAACTGAAAGCATATACTGCATATACATGAATAAAGCTGCCTTGATAAAAATAAATCTGCTGGAAACTAAATCATATGAATATTAAAATAAAATTCTTCTGGTAAAACTAGAAAGTTGCTAGATATGTGTGCCTAAAAGTCCTCCTGCCACTATCAACTATAGGTGGCGTGGTGATGGTAGTGTTAAATGCCTATGGATTGTGCTCCTTTTTTTTTATGTATAAGTGTGGTTTAACGAGTTGTCACGTTTATGAAGTTTATAAAATATATGACATGGACAGAGATAAGATTGGTGAGTCATAGGATAAAATTTTATTGCAGGTATTGAAGAGACACACAAGATATTGGTGTTTGAAAATTTTGTCTTTGAATGCTAATCACGACACATATACAGCCTATGCTAAGCCTCATAGGCTTAGCATAGAGGATTTCCCATTGTGAAAATTCCCATAGACTACATTGTCCTGTTGAGATAACATTACACAAAATGGAGCCTTGATATCTCATTGCCTTGGAGATTTACTGGTTTTGGTATGGCCTCCTTTAGAGAGAAATCTTTAAATGTTTGTGTCATCAAAAACTGTGGATATATCAATCTTTTATTACTTAGAACCCATATCTAAATTTTGATATGGGTTCTAAGTAATACTTAAAACTGTTAATTTTGGAACTGAGGATCTTATTTTTAAAAATAAGAATCTCCTTGATATTACTTATTTTGTAAATATTTTTGTGGCACCCCCTGTCAAATAGGGGCTGAAATTTGAAAACAAACCTTGGTGAAATCTCCAACTCTTATGCAGATTTCACCCCAGGTGGGGTAAAGTGTCTGTATAGATATATACTGATAAAACTGTTGGAATTAATTGGTTGCTCTGGTCTCATTTGTTTTTCTACTCAACATAATGTTTGAAGCAGACCGAGATATTACCTGGTCTCAGGAATTTCAAGCATATTCATCTTCTTCGGAAGCATACTCTTCCTCTGTTGACTTTGCAAATAAACAAGTGTCTCCAGAAAAAGAAATTTTCCAGTAAGGAAAAAAAGGTAAGAGGAGGTCAAAGACCCCTAAAACTGTTACAAAACAGGAAAAAGACAGACCTAAACCTGACAAAACAAAAATGGATACTTTGAACAATGAAGAAGATATGAATCGCCAGTCTCTCATTTATAGAAATCAAGCTGGCACAAACAGTGAGGGTTATGGAGTTCGATTCCCCAGGTGGTGTAGGGAATAAAATAGTTAATGTTTGTAGTAGGGAAAATCAAAGGTTTTCTTTTATAGATGGTTTGAACCTCAGAGGATCATTAAATGCCTCGGAGGTGTATATGACATAAGAAGGGCTTTAGGAGAAATAATGACTACAGAGTCAAGTAAAATAACAAAACCTGCATCTAATAGAATTTATGGTCTCTGGGCTGACTTTTAAGGCTGTGACCACAGCTTTGGTTGTGGACAATGAGTGCCTCAAGGTTCAAGCCAGGGATCTGGAAAGTAGTGCTTGTCAGATAAATCAAATGTTAGATTGCCAGATCAAACTTCATAAGAAGTCTTATGCAGAGGTAGTGAGGCAGGATCTCAAGTTGGTTGATCCTGTTGTCATCCAGGATAAACCAAGATTCAGACAGAGAACAGGCAGTGCAAGTCAGGATAGATCCTTATCAGTTCCTAGGTGTGTGCCTGATCCTCAGAATTTGATTATTCTAAGGCCAACTGAGGACTCTTCCTTGAGTTCGAGTCATGATATAAAGCAGAGAGTGACTCAAATTATTAAGCGTGACCACAAGGAAATGAAAATAAAAGGTATTCGTCTCCTTAGGAACAGGGGGATCCTTGTGGAGACCACCAATTCGGCAGATGCTAATAGAATCTCTTCTGGTCCGGCATTGAAAGAGATAGGTCTTACAATGGAGAAACCTCAGCTATCTGATCCAACAGTGTTAATATATGGTGTTCCTCGTGAATATGTTAAGGAGAATATACTTAATGATCTGTTCATTAAAAACTTAAAAGATTTTGAATTCTTGCAGGATGAAGTTAAAGAGGAAGTGACTTTTAGATTTAGTTCTGGATCGGGTACAAAAGTGGTTAATTGGGTGGTCGGATTTAGTCCTCGTATGATGAGGTATATCCTAGAAAGTGATAGGATCTATCTTGGATTCACATCACACAGGTTCCGTAAGTTTATGATTGTAAGCAAATTTTTCCGTTGTTTGGGGTTTGGCCACTTGACCCAATTCTGTTCCCACAAGGTAGTTTCTTGTGGACACTGTTTAAAGATTCTCCTAAATGTATCAACTGCAAGAGACATGGCAGAGATTATAATCATTCCGTAAGGGTTGTCAAGTGTCCTGAATATTTGAAAGTGGTAAAACTTACGGACAGCAGAACCAAACACGAGTGATAATGGTTCAAATTCAGCAACAGAGTTGGCTGGTAAGAATCCAATTTTACGTAAAATTATATATGAGGGTGTAAAATTTCTTCAGGTAAATGGTCAGCGCTCAAGAGTGGCAATGGATGAGATTAGAATAACAGCATTAGAAAATAATTTTGATATTATTCGCATACAGGAACCCTTTCATTCTTCACAGGGGGTGGGGCCCTTAAAGTAATGGGATTTCCCACCTGGACAAGAATTATTCATTCGCTTGACAAACCTCCAAAAAGTGCTATAGTTGTTTTAAATAATGATCTGGTTGTTACCAACATTACAGGTTTGTGCACGGACACTGTGACCTGTTTAATGATTTTAATGCCTTTCACAAGTTTTTATATTGCATCTGTCTACTGTCTGCCAACTAAAGACATACAATTGACTTTCCATTGTTTGGACAATATATGTACTAATTTCACTTTTAAAAATCTTATAATAACAGCAGATCGAAATGCCAAATCCAACTTCTGGCACAGTAGTTTTATTGACCCTAGAGGATTCGCATTTGAGGATTTAATTTTATCCTACAACTTAAGTGTGCAAAACTTGCCTGACATTGTGCTTGATGTTTATAACACAGTTAAAGTAGATGGTCAAGAGACTCAAGACAATGTCTACAGTGGATTCCATAATTAATAACCTATTTCCCAAAGATTTAATGGATCTCGATTCACTTAATACATCAAGATAATGAAATTTATGGCAACTGCAGTGGCAAAGCTCAATGGCAAGAAATGCCCAGGTATTGACCTGATTGAGAATACAGTCACTGTAATATTTTTTGAAGTTTTCCTATAAATTCTTTTAAATTTGATGAATAAGTGTTTACTAGAAGGAATATTTCCACGTCAATGGAAAATAGCTCTGCTAAAAATACTGCACAAGCCTAAGAGATCAATATTGGATCCACGGGCCTACGGACCTATTTCACTTTTAGCCAACCTGGGGAAGTTATTTGAGCGAATGTTAGCCCCAAGAATCCTAAAAATGCTAGAAGAACATCATTTATGCACAGAAGCACAATACGGCTTCAAGATAGGGCAGTCAGCTGAGGACGCCATAAATCTTCTGATCAACTGTGTCCAACTCAACTGCTAAATACATACTTGCAGTGTTTGTGGACTCTGAGGGCGCGTTTGACACTTTATGGTGGGAAAGTGCCCTCAGGAGTTGAAATCCACAGACTGTGATGTATATATCTACAATGTTCTGTGATCATACTTTAGTGATAGATATATTAAGGTTGTGGCTAAACATCTTACATATTAGCTCAGGTTTCCAGAGGATGCCCCCCAAGGATCGGTGTTGGGACCTATTCTCTGGAACACAGTTCTAGATTAGTCCACCAGACTGAACCTGTTGGTAACTCTCTAAGAGACATCCTGATCAGCTAAAGTATAATCTCACTGCTTCTAATCTGTCAGTTAGTGAGTAGTGTTTATGCAAGGAAGGACTGTCAATGCCATGTTATGTCAACGAGCTGGGTATATTCTTGCTGTGTGTATGCTATATCTAAAAAATTTCATTATTTCATACAACATGTCCTAACCACCTTTTCTTACTATTGAATACACCATGAATAGTCAAACTAATAGCACAAAATATCTAAACCTCCTCTCTAACTATCCACCTGCAAAAATATCTAAACCTCCCAAAAACTTCCTTGTTCATTTCACAAATATACATGGTCTCAGTTCCAATCTCAGTAATGTCCATTTCCACTTAGTCTGCGATTTTTTTTTTTTTTTTTTTTGATTTGGTAGTTGTTGGCGCATCGGCTTCTGTGGCCATATTGCACCTCCCAAGGTTTTTGCAGTACTTTGATCCAAGCCCGAGGCGGGAATCGAACCCGCGACCTTTGGGTTGCCGGGCAGGTACTTTACCCACTCGGCTAGCCCGGTCGGCACTTAGTCTGCCAAGCCCCACTTACTTTTTCTGATGTAATCCCAATTATTGGTCGATTCAACCACTGCTCATCTCAGTTGTCGAAATTATTCACTATATGATTCCTTTCCATTCATCCGTTCCGATATTCCCTGTCAGAGACAGTAATTTGGAATCCCCTCTCCTCTTCTCAGGCTTCAAATCTATCTACCATGTACATTCCTGCTTAAAGGGTTAAGGTCAGTGGGACAGAAAATCATGGTGGCAATGATCAAGAGCGAAATACAGGATCATTTAGATAGAAATGAAATTGTGAAGGAAACACAGCAGTTTTGTAAAGGGAAAATCAAGTTTTGCCAACCAGATTGGCTATTTTGGTAGGGTCACTCTTGAACTAGATCTAAAAATAATTTCAATATTAGCAAACATTTGACTGAGTTCCACTCAAGAGGAGGAAAATAGTGGGATCACAGGATGGCTCCAGGGCACGAGGAAGAGGATTTATGATTAATGGTTACTCTTTAGACTGGGCTCATGTAAGAAGTAGGACCCCATGTTTGGTACTGAGATTACTGTTGTTTCTGATTTTGCAAATGACATTGACAAAGAGATAAAAGGTGATCTTAAAATTTTCAGATATGTGAAGGTTGGGAAGTGGTTAATGATTAGCTCCAAGCGATGCTTCTCCAGAATGACTCAGATAGGATTCAGGGATGATCAGCAAAGTGGAAGCTATATTTTAATGCAGCAAAATGCAAGATCATACACTTGGGAAATAGCAACCTCAATAAAACTTATACACTTGATGGGATTGAATTAAAAAAAGCAAACAAAGAAAGGGATTTGGGAGTAACAATAGAAGTAGATATGAAGTTCTTCATGCAATGCAGATGGGCAGCAAGAAGGGCTCATGGTTTTCTATCAATGATTTACTGAACATCTGCTTGTAAAGATAGAGCTAAAATCCCATTATACAAGACAAATGTAAGATCACATTTAAACTATGTCCAAGTATGGAGACTGCATTTATAAACAGTTTTGAGCTTCTTAAAAAAAAACACCAGTAATGCATCACTTGCTAGAGATAACTCAGCATACATGACATAGCAAAGCAAAGCAACAAGACTGACTCACTGATGAATCACCAGTAGCAATTATGCCACGTCACACTAAATCATGCTGTGCTAACTATTTATAGTAGAAACTTCATATACTACTATATAAAATTAGCTTGAAATTACAGAAATATCAAAAATAATTGATAAAACTATTATGAAGAATGATGAAGTACAGTAAATCCCCGCTATTCGCGGGGATTACGTTCCTGAGAAATGCCGCGAATACAGAAAATGCGAATACTGAGTTATGGCTTCCATAGTAATAAAGTGGTTCCATTCCAAAGTATGAAATATATAAGAAAAACTAGTCTAAAATTTTGTCTATGTATGTATTATATGTACCTTCATAATATGACTATGTACATAGACAATACCCAGTGAAATGCAAGCATATGGAATTGAAATGAAAATAAGAAACAATTTAATGTTAAATGTAATATTTATTAGAAATTTCAAACAAATCTTTCAAACCAGCGCCTTTGCTAGCTAAAAAACTTATCCCGCCAGTGCTATCACCAGTTTCGCTAAAGTGTTGATAAAGGAGTTTTGCCATTTCACGAATGATGAGTGAAATTTTATTTTGAGTTCGGTCTTCTATCCACAGATTTAAAAGCTTTTTCCATTTTTTCTAATTTAACTTCACGAATTACAGAGCAAATTTTAGAAGCAATTAGCGCGTTTTCACAGACACTACGGCGGATTTTTTCTTCCGATTTTTTGATTGATCATACCGTTGACTCATTGATTTTATAATGTTTTGCCACTGAGGAGACACTTTCACCATTAGAAATTTTGTCTAATAACTCAATTTTATTCGCTAATGTCATCACCTTCTTTGATCTTTTCACATTTCCCTTGTAGCCATATTTTTGTACGGATTAGAAAGAACTTGTCCAAAATAAAGTCACTTTCTTCGTTAACACATTCGAAAAAGTCTGTTTTACACTGCAAAATGGTAGATTTATCACTTTTGTAAGCATATTAATTTATAAATTGATAAATTTATTCAATTTATAAGCATATAAATTAAAATCAAACGACGAAACCTTCCATGACAAGCACATAACACATACCGAACAAGGATTAGCGAGAAACATCCACGCTCGCGATTTTGTCACCCCTCTCCCCCCACCCACTGGGCGCTGTTTTGACCGGGAAAGATAATTTTAGCCACGTCCACGTTTTTTTGGCGGAAAATGTTCACGGCGCTTTAAAATTCACATTTTTTTATGTTTCATTTTATATTAAATCAGCGACCGCGAATACAGATACCGTGAATAGCAGGGGTTTACTGTACTTTCAAAATATCTTACAGTACTTTTTTTTTTTTTGTTAGAATAGTTTTTAAAATTCAGTGTCCAATGCAAATCATTCTGGACTACTTTAATTTTTAATAAACTACTGGAAAAATTCTTGCAAATGCAATGAAATCTTTTATCAAAATTCAACATCAAGATATGAAGAAAGAGAAAAATACAAATTCATAATTTTTTTTTTCTATTAAATTACCATTTCAGCTCCATTCTGTATAAAAATTCAGGTCCTCCATTGCATACTGAACACACAAAAATGTAAAACCTATCCCCATACAAGAGTGGCATTTCCAGACACTGAAGACAAGCTAGAAATATATTCATGATGGAATCAGTGATACATAAAATTACACATATTAGGTCAATTCTTTGAAATCATGTTATTTAAGGTTGTCATCCTTATTCTGAATATAAGGCAGAGTCAAAGTTCCAAGACTGGATTTGTTTAAAACAAAATGAAATTCAAATAAGAAAACTTTTTATTTTACTTACACAGGTGCAAAGATTAATTTTTATAGTTTGATGAAAAAATGCTTCATTGTGTTATACTTTTCTGTCCCACAGTCTTAAGGAAGCTAAATTTCCTCAGTGACACACCCAAAAGAGCAGCAATAGTGAGAGGTTCAGTTTTTAATGAATAACAGATTTGCTTCCTTGGAGATGTTATTTGATTAAAAATAAAATTAGTAATTTTAGGCCAACTCAAGGCTAATAATATCACTTCTGAAGTGAGCATAAAGCATCAGTCCACTACTGTCACTGAAAAGAATACAGCTTTCCCAAGACAGCAGGGACAGAAAAGTATAACAAAATGAAACGCTTTTTATCAAACTATTTCAGCACTTGCATTAGCACAGACTGTTCCTTTGTTTGGTTTATTTTTATGTTATTGAGAGCAAATACCACATTTTCTGAATGATAATACACAGATTTTAAAAGAAGAATTCTGTAAAAAAATATTTTATTGAATACACAGTATTTGAAATACAAATTCACAAGCAAATATCATTTTCTTGGTTGGAGAAGGACCGAAATGTCTTTCAGCTGCCCCATTTCCATATTATTTGGCATAATTTAATACTTTCAATTTGAAGCCAACAGTGTACGAAACCACTTCTGCCTTTTACCCATTTCATTAGGACTAAAAATTTATAACAAATTAAAACTACTGTACTGCACAAAACACAGACACATGAGCTACTAAAAAGATGTTTTTTCTTGTCACTAGGAATTCACTGATTTATTGAAGGGTTCCTGATTTTAGGAGGCCACATATAAGATCAATCAAATGATTACTAATGCCAGTAAATCAGACTGATCGTGCTGCTTATTGTTACTCAAGTACATCTCAGCAGGGCAAGGAGGATATAGTAGCCAGTACTCATATATTGAAGGTATGGTTGAGCTACATGGTAATTCCCTGTAATAATTTCCAGAAAAATAAGTTCTAGAAGAAATTAGGGTTTTATCGATGTGTGTTTATTTTTATGAAAACAAAGAAGGAGTTCTAGTGAGATGTGTGAGACCTAATTTGAATATGCTAAGTAATAACCAGGAACAGTCAACTATTTCCGCATGCCACGTGATCAAGTTAAAAGCGTACTGCACAAGAATCAATACCCCCTCCACTTCCACACACTCCAGCAAATGCTTTTGATAACTGCATAACAGGATTACTGTTACACTCAGCACTTGTAATAAAAAAATTTTTTAAAAAACTAAACAATTTTATATTTATAAAATAAATTTAATATAGATTATTGAATAAATAATAATTTTCCTTATAGATCAATGTCATGAGAAGCTCACTCACCCCTAACACAAGTTAAATTAATGCTAAAAAGAGATAATTATGAACAATGGGTTCTGTCACATTGAAATCCAGGTTATAATTTTTGGCAATAAAAGTGGAATTTAAACTGTATATTCATTTCTGAAGGTTTTTGTTGGTTTTTTTCACATTAAGAATAGTAGTAGTAGTGGCATGCGATGCAAGAAAGCAAGTGTATGAGCTTATGCAGCATCAGCCAAAAAAAAAAAAAAAAAAAAAAAAAAAAAAATTACAAAACAATCAACTCTAAATATTTGTCCAGTTCCTCCTTAAATTTATTTAACCTATCAACTTCCACAACGACAGATGGAAGTTTGTTCCAGAAATTAACCACCCCGCTGGCTAAAGGCAAATTTCCACACATCTATTCTACATCTGTCCTTCCTCAATTTCAATTTATGCCCCCTTCGGTTCGTAATCTGAACAAATGGAAGAATACCATCAGAATTCAGCGTGCTCAACCCATTCAACCCATACACCTCTATCAGATCACCTTGCAGGTGCCTAGTCTCCAGCTGCTGCAATTTGCAGAACTTAAGCCTCTCCTGGTAAGAGGATCCCTTCATTCTCCTCACCAATCTTGTTGCCTTTCTCTGTACATGCTCAAGCAAATCTATATCCTTCCTAAAATGAGGCATCCAGACC
Organism: Mastigoproctus giganteus; assembly: GCF_048544385.1. NCBI lineage: Eukaryota > Metazoa > Arthropoda > Arachnida > Uropygi > Thelyphonidae > Mastigoproctus > Mastigoproctus giganteus. The sequence continues at coordinate 51,712,583 of NC_143577.1, forward strand.
TGCATGCAGTACTCAAGGTATAGCCTGACCATTGCCTTATACAGAGGGACAATCACCTCCTTTTCCCTGATAGCAAAATTCCTGTATATCATTGACATCACCCCATGACCTGCCCTGGCAGCCTGTCTGCATTGCTCAGAAAACTTCATATCTGACTGCACAATTACTCCCAGGTCTTTTTCATTTTCTACCACCTTAAGTGCAGTACCACACAGTTGATACGTTTCTCTGGGGTTACTTCTGACCATATGCAGTACTTTGCATTTTTCAATGTTAACTTCAGTTGCCACTTCTCAGCCCATCTGCCCAAATTTTCTAGATTCTCTTGCAGTAGTATATTGTCATTAACCAACCTGCATATCATCTGAAAACTTGGACATTAAATCTGATATGCCTTCATCAATATCACTGATAAATATAAAAAAACAACAATGGATCCAGCAGTGAACCCTGGGGGACTCCACTAATAATATTAGTCCACGAAGAGCAATGCCCATTGATTACCACTCTCTGCCTTCTCCCACTCAACCATCACATTATCCAAAGCAGCAACTTGCCCTTAATGCCACACTGCCCCAATTTGTACAACAGTCTTTTATGTGCAACAGTATCAAAAGCTTTCCTGAAATCCAAGTATATGATATCAAAATTATTTTTTGCATCCAGTTCCTTTGTGACCACATCATAGCATCCAATCAAACTGATCAGACAAGATTTCCCCTTAACAAACGCATGCTGTGTACAAAGTATAATTGCTGTCTTGTCTAGAAGATCCCATATTATCCATTAATTTCCCTGGAACAGAAGTCAAACTAACAGGGCTGAAATTATTCGTGTAACCCTTTGATTCCCCCTTTGTAAATTAGGGATACATTTGCACATCTCCAGTTCACGGGAATCTTCCCTGAATCTAAGGATGTTCTCATAATTATGGCTAAGGGTTTGCTTACTTCTTTTCCTGCATTCCTTAACATTGGATAGATTCCATCCACCCTAGGTGCCTTTCTTATGTTCAACAATTAAGTTCAGTAATTTCTCTTCCTCTTTCCTCTCACTTATTACAAAGTCATTTAGCTCTCTGTTAGAGTGTGATAAATGTCTGGCCTCCTATTCCCTAAACAATTCCTCATGTGTGAATGTAGATGCAAATTGCTCAGTCAGTTTGTCAGCAACCAGAACAGGATCATTGACAGTCAGACCATCAATATCAAGTGGACCAATTTGATTCAACCCCTTCCTTCCAGAGCAGTGTTTCCCAACCTTTTTCGAGTCGCGGCCCCCTTTTTTTAATAGCCAAGTAACCTGCCACCCCTGCATAAAAAGGCATTTTTAATAGGTAAAAAAAAAAACACATTAAAAATAGATTTTAGAATACAATTCTAATCTAATATTTAATGCGATGGTTGTACTTACATCTGGGCAACCAGCTTCAAAATTTGTGGCTGACTGTTTGTTAAAGCCAACCTCATGTCATCCTCAACATTCAGTCTGTTTCTTGCTTTTGTTTTGATATGAAGAAGCATTGAAAATACACTCGCGCAGAGATATACAGAGGCAAATGGAAGTAAAACTCAAAAGGCAAGCATGGTGACATTTGGATATGACTGATACATAGCACATCAGAACTGAGTCAACAATTTTTCATAAAACAAATTATGTGCTGAGGAGTCGTTCCACAGATCCAAGAATTCATCCTGTACTTCATTGGAAATACTGGCTACATTCAGGGAAGCAGAGAATGGGTTTCGTACCAGTGCAGCAGCTTCTTCTGTAAGCTCAGGGAAGTACCGCTGAAATTCCTTTTCAAGGGATTCAAGGTGCCCAGTAATCTCTTCCTTCAGATTCCTCTATCACACTGCAGAGTTTTACAAACATGGCAATGTTTCCAATACTTACTTTCCAACACCAGTTTTGCAGCTTGGCTACAAATGCCTGAAGATTGTTTTGAAATTGGATAATGTATGTTTCCTTTCCCCGAAGTTTCAGGTTCAGCTTATTTAGCTGGTCTAAAATGTCTGCTAAGTAAGCAACTCTTTTCTTCCAAGCTTCTTCATTAAAGTAAGCCATGTTTTTCCTGGAAGTGCAAGGTCATGTTTCCCTTGCACTTCCAGGAACAACTTGATTTCATCTTTCAACTCAAAGACCCGATTGACATTTCCTTTCGACAACCAGTGTACAGCAAGGTAGAAAACAAGAACCTCGTGATCAGAATTCATGTCTTTACAGAGTTCTTTAAACAGGCTGGGTTGAGGGCTCCAGATTTGATGTAATTCACAATTCTGAGACCTGTACGCAGTACTCAAGGCATGGCCTGACCATTGCCTTATACAGAGGGATAATCACCTCCTTTTTCCTGCTAGCAAAATTCCTATATATCATTGACAAAACCCCATGACCTGCCCTGGCAGCCTGTCTGCATTGCTCAGAAAACTTCATATCTGACTGCACAATTACTCCCAGATATTTTTCATTTTCTACCACCTTAAGTGTAGTACCACACAGTTGGTACGTTTCTCTGGGGTTACTTCTACCCATATGCAGTACTTTGCATTTGTCAAGGTTAAACTTCAGTTGCCACTTCTTAGCCCATCTGCCCAAATTATCTAGATCCTGTTGCAGTAGCACACTGCCATTACTGTCATTAACAACCCTCCAACCTTTGTATCATCTGCAAACTTCGACATTAAGCCTGATATACCTTCATCAATATCATTGATAAATATACAAAACAACAGGGGACCCAACACTGAACCCTGTGGGACTCCACTAATAACATTAGTCCATGAAGAGCAGCACCCATTGATTACCACCCTCTGTCTTCTCCCACTTAACCATCCTTTTATCCATTGTAGCAACTTACCCTTAATACCATTCTGCTCCAATTTGTACAATAGTCTTCCATGCGCAACAGTGTCAAAAGCTTTCCTGAAATCCAAATATATGATATCAAAATTATTTTTTGCATCAAGTTCCTTTGTAACCACATCATAATATCCTATCAAATTTGTCAGACAAGACTTAACAAACCCATGCTGTGTCTGAATTATTGCTGCAGTCTTGTCTAGATGATCCTGCAATGCATCTTTAACCAGTGACTCCATTATTTTACCCGGAACAGAAGTTAAACTAACTGGTCTGTAATTACTCGTGTCACCCTTCGATCCCCCTTTGTGAATTGGGGATACATTTGCACATCTCCAGTCCGTGGGAACCTCCCCTGAGTCCAAGGACGCTCTCACAATTATGGCTAAGGGTTTGCTTAGTTGCTTTGCCGCCTCCTTTAATATAACTGGATAGATCCCATCCACCCCAGGTCCTTTTATTATGTTTAACTTCAACAATTTCTCCTCCACTTTGCTTTCAGTTATTCCAAAATCATTAAGTATCCTGCTACAATTTGATAACCTTCTGCCATTTTCAAATCTTGATAATTCCTCGTGTGTGAATGTAGATGCAAAATACTCATTCAGTTTGTTTGCTATCTGAGCAGGATCATCAACAGTCGAACCATCGATGTCAAGTGGACCAATCAGATTCATCCCCTTCCTTTTGGAGTTTATATAAGTAAAGAAATCCTTGCTGTTTTTCTTAGCATCTTTTGCCAAGGATTTCTCGTAATCTGCCTTCTCCTGCCTAACCTCCTTTGTCACCTGATTACAGACTAGCTTATATCTGCCATAGGCTTCTGAGTCGCTTGATAATTTATATGCATCCCATGCATTTTTCTTCTCTATTATGAGTCTCATTAGTTCATTAGATAACCATTTAGGCCTAAACCTTGAACAATATTTCTTAATAGGTATGAAACTTTTAGTAGCTTCCACGATTAATTCCTTGAATGCTTCCCACTTAGAATTTACTGTTGGTAACATCGTCAAATATTCACTATGATGCAAAATTCAATTGATCCCACTGTACAGAATTGAAAAACTGTCAGAGACCACTGTAATCACCTTTATGGAAGCAAAAACCCTTTCCTTTACCCCTGATGGTAATTAAATCTTTAAGTAAATCCCACATCAGTACACTGTATTCACACATCGAGACACCAATTAAAAATGAATTTTGATATTGAATTTTGCATCATAGTGAATATTTTTTCAGTTTACTAATTATAACACAGAATTTTATCCTAATGATAACACTGCATTTGTATATTTTATTTTTAGGGAGTGAATCAAGGTCCACTGCGGCAGAAATTTAAAAAAATATTAAAGGCCTGCCATAGCAAATAATTAAAATAATATAAAATGTTTATATGTATGAACACGGCGGGCTTTTAATATTTTTTAAGTATCCACTGCAGTGGACCTTAAGTCACTTCCTTTCGTTTATCAAAAATCAGTGTTACAACCTCTAGTGCAGTGGTTCCCAAACTACTAAGATCTATGGACCTTTTCAAAAATCAAAAAATATATTTTTTTAATTTTTTATATTTCAATATTTTTACATAAATATATAATAATAACTTTCTCATCATTTTGCTATACACAGAAGAAATAATTTGACCAGTTCCATAGGGTCCAAAATTTTTAGGGTCCCCTGGAACTGGTCTATGGACCCCAGTTTGGGAAATGCTGCACTAGTAGAACATTGCAGTGTAACCATATGCCATATTGAAATAAATACAGTAAGTGTTAAAAACCTTTGCGGTAAAATTTCCTATAAAAATAATTGCAACTAAAAATAACCACAGCAACCCCCCAAGAAAACACTTTGTGACCCCCCTTGGGGTTGCGACCCACAGGTTGAGAACCCAGGTTCTGGAGTTTATATAAGCAAAGAAGACTTTGCATCCTTTGCCTAACCTCCTTTATGACTTGATTACAGACTAGCTTATACCTACCATAGGCTTCTGTGTCACCTGATAATTTATATGCATCCAATGCACTTTTCTTCTCTGCCACAAGCTTCTTTAGTTCATCTGACCTCAATTTAAGCCTAAAACTTGAACAGTACTTTTAGTGCTGTAACTTCTAGTAACTTCTATGATTAGTAACTATGATTAAATACTAATCACTTCTATGATTAGTATTTATTTCTAGTAACTTCTATGATTAATTCCTTGAACACTTCCCATTTAGAACTTGCTGATGATAACATCATCAGTTTGGTCCCACTGTATAGAATTTAAAACCTGTCTGAGACCACTGTAGTAACATTATGAAAGCAAAAACCCTTCTCTTTGCCCTTGAGTGTAATTATATTATTTAAATAAATCCTACATCGATACACTGTGATCACCACCACCTATTGGTTCCTTCATCTGAAGTTTCTTAATGCATGAATAATCACTGCTGATAATCAGATCAAGGGTATTACTCCCTCTGGTTGGCTCTCTAACAAGCTGCTGTAGAAAATGGTCATCTAATAAATCCACAAAAGTCTCGATAGTGTGTGAGTGAGTGGCCAACCAACAAGTTCGAGTCAATATCTGCAAAGTTAAAATCTCCCATTATAAGACATGCTGATATACTGACCCACTATTTCTCTGTACAGTTGTTTGTTGTATTTATCAGTCATTAGGACTATAACATACTCCTACTCTCATTTTTGCTTTCCCAGTGCTTACGTCACACCAAACTGACTAAAAATTGCACTGACCACTTATATCAACTGGATTCACAGCCGTAGATTTTGTATGTGTCTTAACTAAGGGCATAATCTCTCTTTTCCTGTCTGTCCTTTCTGTACACATTGTACTTACATTGTACATTATACTTACAGTATCATCAGGTCCTACTTCCAAGACAGATCCATCAGAATTTGTGCAAAACACCTAGTGTATTCAGCTACTGTTTCCAGAGGATGCCCTCAGGGGTCGGTACTGGGGCCTCTCCTCTGGAACGCAGTCTTAAATCAGTGGATGACAAAATACCCAGAGGAGGCTATGAAAATCGCTTATGCCGACGACTTAGTAATTGCTGTAGAGGGCCGTTCGAGGAGGATACTCGAGGAAAAAATGCAAATTATATTAAATGATCTATTTGCATGGACCAAACTTAACAAACTAAAAATATCACCAACAAAGACCAAATTTATGACCTTCAAAGCTCATTTTAACTATAATCGACCTCCTAAGATCTTGATAGACAACTCTCAAATCCCATATGTATCCCAAAACAAATATTTAGGCATCCTAATCGATGATAAATTAAGCTTTCTGCCACATGTATGTAAACTTAGAGATAAAATAAGGAATTTTACTGCCTCAATCATAAGAATATCAAAGAAAGAATGGGGTCTTAGTAAAAGAATCTTGTTTTTATATTATAAAACAATATTTCTGCCAATAGTCTCATACGCTGCAACCATTTGGTATCACAGAGTCATAACGGTTAAAATGAAAATGAAACTTATTTCTCTTCAAAGATCCATGTTATTATCTGTTTTAAATTCTCCTAGAACTGTATCAAACAACGCATTACAAGTCTTATCAAGAACCATTCCCCTGGATCTGTATATCGTATTCAAGGGGATGACAGGTCGGCTTAGGAACTAATGGGAATAACATCTGATCCAGTGAACGAGGTCAAACAAGAAAAGAAAAGATTGTGGGAACATCTGACATCTGTGTGGCAGGATCGGTGGAATGCCAGCGAACATGGAACAGTTACGAGGCAATTTATAACCAAAGTGGATTTTACTGCCGCCAAGGAAATAAATCCTTGGTTTGCTCCTTCGATGAATACAACGTACTTATTAACGGGACATGGATCCCTTAGAGCCAAGTTACACGAACGTGGACTTGAGCCAGACCCTTACTGCACTTGTGGGGGTGTGGAAACTTGGTCTCATGTTTTATTTGACTGCCCACAGTATCTTCAGGCATGTTTAGTGTTGTTTAGCAGTGTATCGGAGCTGACAGAAGATAACGTAAGTCCCTTAGTAGAAAGCTGTAGGAATTTTAATGCTTTACAGACATTTTCAGCGACTGTTTTTAAAAGAAGACTAGAAATAAGATCCCTTCACCCTCGAGGAAATTAAATGTAGGATGTACAGATTAATTAATAAAGTCACGGTGGTCTTCTCCGTTTTGTGCCAGCATGTCTTAAAATTCTTCTTTAGGTGGTTCTCTTCTAGTTGCTGAAGACTTCTAATTATTCTTTTTCCCGAGAGTCCTAACTTGTGTATGATTTGGAATTCCAGTAACAGTCCATGGGTAAGAGAATGTAGTTCATATCTATATGGTCACAGATCTAGATGTCACTTAAGACCACACAAGGTATAACTCCAAAAGTTTCAGAGGAGGTTGTGCTTGTAAACTATGTTTCCATCTAGTTCCTTAGTTTTTGATTTCAGGTGTCATGCCCCAGAATCAATCAACATTCTTATTGAGAATCCTGTTAACACCCGAGGGTCCCTGTATATCTTCCCATTAGAGTTCTATTGAGGCATCCAATCTGCGACTTCCAACCAGCTGAGATCCGGGGAAGACTACTGGAACTGACTTCTTTTTCTTGAATGAAATCAAACTGGACAGTTCAACTTGTGACTTCATTTGAAAATAAGAAAATGTACTGAGAATAAATGAACTGTGGTGAAAAAGACTAAGACTAGGAAATCATGTATATATGTTAATATAATTGTTACAATTGTTTTACTAGAACATCATGTATATAACTACTAGTTTTTTTTAGCTGGCTCTCCGGTAAGGGCAACCTGGGAGCGGGATTGCGGGCACTCGCCAGTCAGTATTGCACTCCCTCTGGCGGGTGCGAGATTTTCGGTGGTAATAACACCGGTATAGAAGGACTGTTGACCCAGGCCCGGTGCTAGGGATGGGCACCAGGCAGCAGCTGCCCATACGTTGGCTGCACCCTGGTGGCATAATAGCCTGTCACAAACAAAACAACACACATACGCTGACACTTTTCAGGCCCATTATGCAGAGTTTCTGCACCATAACAGAGTACAAAGGTGGAGATGGGCTAAGGTCTAGGAGCCAACCCGATATAAGAACACACATGCAAACACACACAGTACCTTGATCACCATTATATAGAATGGATATATATATGTATATGATAATGTCCATAAAACTGTATATAATCTTGTATATAAATTGTTTATATCATGAGACTGTACATAAAATTGTGTGTGTAAATAAATGGAATGGAATGGACACATTGTACTCCCCATATTCAAATCCTGCATCCCTTATATCAGTGTGTCACACTGATATAAGGGTGTGACTGCATCCCTTATATCAGTGTGACATTCTTATTGATATCCATCATCTCTGATATCCCAACAATGTTGTATTTGATGTCTTGACCAGCACTTCAAATTCATCAAATTTATTTACTATACTCTTAACATTGGTGTACATGCAAGTATATATGCACCTGTTCTTACTCTTAGTTACCCTAACACAGCCCATGTATTTACCTGTTCCATGATGACTCCCAGCAGTCCTTGAAATCCCCAACACCTTGCTTTCCATTGCTACTTATTCCAACTGAAGCAGTTTAAGAATTGCTTTCACCTCTGCCTGCAGCTATTATTAATTTACTGGTGTGTGTATCCCCCCCCCCAAGCTAGCAGTTTTCGGACCCACCTAACACTGCCTCAATAGCATCAGCAATTATTCTTGCACCCTTTCTATTTAAGCATATCCTATCCCTGTAGCAGCAGTTCTCTCCTGTTAACAAACACAGACCATTCTAAGAAAAATTCTAGCCCATGAGCCTTGAAAATTTCTCTAGGGCTGAATTTACTTACAATGCTCTCATCATATACTCCCTTCTGTTGTGTCTGGGCAGAATTACAGACACTTTCAAATTTAACAGCAGCTAGTGATTTTTTTTTCAACATAATATCATTATTTTTCAACGTAACATCATGAGGGCCAAATGTGGTCCAATATCACTTTCTGTACCCTTAATAGATGATATCTACTGTACAACATCATCAACTGTAAGTGGGCCATTGACAAAAGCTGCATGTGGCATGCATGCTGCAGGGTTGACCACCCCTGCAATGATCTGAAGATGTTAGAAAATATTAAAAAATAAAAGATAAATACAAGGGGTTTCCAAAAAGTAAGGTAACACATTTTTTTTCATAATAATAGTGGAAGGGAATGAGATGAAGCGTGATGGACAGATAGACTTGTTAATGATGTTCAAAAAGACCACCAGTGCAGTGTTGCAGTACTGTCACCTCACAGCAGATTCCAGCTGCAAAATTGGACTACCGTGCAAGTGTGGTCCAAAACAGGTGTTCGTGAAGTTATTCACTTTTTTGCAAACAAAAGGGTCTTCACCAAGTGACATTTACCATGAACTGGTTGCTCTGTATGGCAAAAAGGTGATGACAAAGAAGCAGGTGTGTTTTTGGTGCAATGAATTTAAAGGGGCCATGTTGATGTTGAAGATCAACATCGGGCGGGCAGGACTTCATCGAACAAAACAGGACAACATTTCACACATTAAGGGCATTGTTCTTGAAAACAAGCAAGAGATACTGCGTGAAATTGCACAAATAGTGAATGTGAGTAAGTTGACTGTTCAAAGTCCTTAGCTTTGCTGCCATTGGGTGCCCCAACAATTGTCAGAGGAGGACGAAGGAGAGGATTTTCTCGTTCACATAGTCACAGCAGACAAAACGTGGGTTCATCACTTTACCATGGAAAGCAAACAAGACTCCATGACCTGGAAATATCTACAATCTCCTGCGCACAAAAAATTCAAAACTGTTCCCAGTGTACGAAAAGTCACGGCCACAGTGTTCTGGGATCGCCAAAGCGTTCTGTTGGTGGATTTCCTGCTGAAGGGAGCAACAATCAATGCACAGTTTTACTGTGCAATGTTGAAAAACTGAAAATGGAAAAACTGAAAGCCAACATTCAACGCAAATGACCAGGACTCCTGACAAGCAGTGCGATTTTGTTGCACGACAACGCAACTCCACACACCACTCGTGAGTGGTTGTGCTGTAATCGTTGGGAAACTATGTCACAATCCCCCCAACAGCCCAGACTTAGTACCATCAGACTTCCATTTGTTTCGCCCTCTGAAAAAACACCTTTCGGGAAAGCATTTCGCCATGGATGAGGAAGTTCATCAGGCAGTGCGATGTTGGTTACTTCGTGTGGGCACGGACTTCTTCAGTACTGGTATTGATAAACTGATCCATCGTTGGGACAAGTGCATCAATAAAACTGGAGATTTTGTGGAGAAGTAGTGCATGTTCACTTATTTCTTGGTGTGTAATTTCAACTTTGTATTATTAAACATCATCGAGAGAAAAAATATGTTACCTTACTTTTCAGAAATCCCTTGTAACTGAATGCATCAAGTATATGATCAGACCACTGGATGCAGGGGAATTTTAGGTAACATTTTCAAGGAAAAAAAGTTCATCTTATGATTCAGCAAGTACTATAATTTCAGATTATAATTTTTAAGAATGTCTCTGTTGCACAACAATCTATAAAATTTTGCCTTTTGTTGAAGAAATTAGCCGCAAAGACTGTATTAATGATAATTAAAGCATGTGATGAAAAATCTTTTTCAAAAGGTAGGATATTTGAATGGTTCAAATCCTTCAAAGTTGAATGTGATATTAAACTGGATCCACAATGTGGAAAGACCTTGCACATCAATAAATGAGAAACTTATCTCCTGCATTAGAAGCATTATTTAGCAGTTTTTTTTCAGGTCTGGTATTTAAAAACACTAGCCCTATTACAGTGAGGGCTAAACAAATAAAACAAATAATTTACCCACATCGCTGCTTATACCTTCTAATAATTTAGCATTAGCAAAGGCACATGATGCAAGAAAGCAAGCTTATATAGCATCAGTCAAAAAAAAAAAAAAAAAAAAACCTTATTTCACCCATCCACTCGCTCCAAATGTTTGTCAAATTCTGCCTTGAATCTATTTAAGCTATCAACTTCTACAATGACAGATGGAAGTTTGTTCCAGCAATCAACCACCCGCTGGCTAAAGGCAAACTTCTGCAAATACAACCGTCTTTCCTCAATTTGAATTTCTGCCCTCTCAGGCGATTATTTTGAGCAAGAGGAAGAATAATCCCATCTGCATTGAGCATGCTCAATGCGGATGGGATTACAGTGTCTGGGGCTTTGCAAATTACAGTGTCTGGAGACTAGGCAGGTGCCTAGTCTCCAGACACTGTAATTTGCAAAGCTTAAGCCTTTCTTTGTAAGAGCAACCCCTTGTTCCATTCACTAATCTTGTTGCCCTTCTCTGTACTCGTTCCAACAGCTCTACATCCTTCTTAAAATGAGGCCTCCAAACCTGTATACAGTACTCAAGGTGTGACCTGACCACTGCCTTATACAAGGGGATAATCACCTCCTTATCCCTGCTAGAAAAATTCCTGTATATCATTGACAAGACACCATGAGCTACTCTTGCAGACCATCTGCACTGCTCAGAAAACTTCATATCTGCCTCCACAATTACCCCCAGGTCCTTTTCGTTCTCTACCACTGTCAGTGTGGTACAACAGAGTTGATACATTACTCTGGGATTACTGCTTCCCATATGTAGTACTTTACATTTGTCAATGTTAAACTTCAGCCTCTCAGCCCATCTGCTCAACTTTTCTAGATCCTGTTGCAGCAGTGTACTGTCATTAACAACCCCGCCAACCTTCATATTGTCTGCAAACTTGGACATTAAGCCTGATATACCATCATCAATATCATTTATAAATACAGAAAACAACAATGGACCCAACACTGAACCCTGAGGGACTCCACTAATAATATTAGTCCACGAAGAGCAGTGTCCATTGATTACTACTCTCTGTCTTCTCCCACTCAACCATCCCTTTATCCATAGCAGCAATTTGCCTCCAATGCTACACTGCTCCAATTTGGGCAGCAGTCTTCCATGTGCAACAGTATCAAAGGCTTTTCTAAGATCCAAATATATGATATCAAAGCTTTCTTTGCATCCAGTTCCTTTGTGACTACATCATAGTATCCAATCAAATTAGTCAGACAAGACTTCCCCTTAACAAACCCATGCTGTGTCTGAGCTATAACTGAAGTCTTGTCTAGATGATCCTGCAATGCTTCTTTAACCAGTGCCTCCATTAAATTCCCTGGAACAGAAGTTAAACTAACAGGTCTGTAAATACCTGTGTCTCCCTTTGATCCTCCTTTGTGGATTGGGGGTCACATTTGCACATCTCCAGTCCATAGGTTCCTCCCCCGAGTCCAATGAAGCTCTCATAATTATGGTTAAGGGTTTGCTTACTTCCTTTTCTGCCTCCTTTAATATAACTGGATAGATTCCATCCACCCCAGGTGCCTTTCTTGTGTTTATCTTCAACAATTTCTCCTCCACTTTATTATCAAGATTATCAAGGTTATTATCAAGATTATCTAGCTTACTTCCAGAGTTGAATACACCTCTGGCATTCCCCTCCCTGATTGGGCTATATTTGTCCAATCCTTTAAACCAATACAAAAATGTCCACTCCTACACTATGTGGAAGTCCATTCCAACAATAAAACATTTTCCAACTGAAGGCAAACTTCTGCACATCTATTCTAAAACCATCCTCTTTTAATTCAAATCCATATTTCTTTGTATGTGCGCATTTTCTTAGAAAGAGTAAAGATAACGGGCTATTATTAAAACCAGTTATTATTAAACCAGCATTATCTGGACCAATCATCGAATAAGAATTAAACAATAACCTCTCAAGTTGGAATATTGCATGATAATTGCCAAGCCGTCATACACAATATCTTAAACAAGAAAACAATCTTTACTTCCAAGTTTTTAACAGCAGTTCAGATGGATACAAGAGTTGAATTTGCAAAACAACTGGTGTTGAAACCTGTGATCATAATCCAGGATTTCTGAAAACATTAGCAACAGGAAATAAAGTATAGTGTTATCTTTATTCCTGCAGACAAAATGTTAATCCTCTGAATGAAGTCTACTATGTCTCCCACAAAAAAAAAAAAAAATTCAGATTGTCAGATCTAAAGGTAAAGTTATGCTATAATTATTGTTTTGTCTAAAAAAAAGTAATTCATTATGATTTTATACCAGATATCATATAGTTAATAGATTATATACTTAAAATCACAAAGTCTTGAGAAATTTGAAAGAAAAAAGACCCGATCAGTTGGCAGTTTGAAATCCATAACAATGCTCCTGCTCATTGTGTAGCAATAATTCCTGAATATCTGTTTAAATAGTCTATAGCTGCCTTATAGCACCATATGATTTCTTTTACCAAACTAAAGAATGCATTAAAAGGGCAATGATTTTTCAGTGGAGCAGAATTTATAGCAGCTATGACAAACACAATCAAGGAACTTTCAAAAAAGGACTTCAAAGAAGCTTTTTTACAATTATAGAACTGATAAAAAAAAAAAAAAATTGTGTAAATAGCTAGTCTTTTATTTTGAAAAATTTGATGTGAAATTATTTTTAAATATTATATTTGTTTAAATAAAAATTCTGCCCTGGAACTTTTTGATTCTCCCTTGTAAATTACTTTAATCTATACTATACGAGCTGCTAGTCTAACTTTCTCACAGTCTGAGGCATAAGCCCTAATGCATTATAGTCTATACTATATTAAAATCTTTGTTGATTTTAATATAGTAGTGCAAATTAATTGACTAATTTACTATTTTTAATAATTAAAAAATTATTTTTAATTTTTGTATTTATATTTTACAGACTAAACCAATAGCTGAAAATAATAATGGGATTTACTAATTTTAAATATTACATACCTTCATGGAACCACTGTTTACATCTGCTACACTGAAGCATCTTTAGATACCACCTGAATGAAAGAAAAAATTTGCTTTGTAATATATGCAAATTACATTGGTCATATATTTAACAGAAAAAATGTAGAAATTACTAATTTAAATATTATTCATTTAAACATAGGCAAGCCTCCACAATGCACTCAAGATGTGCTCCTAAAAAAAAAAGGGCACAACACACAATATATTTTTCATACATTCAACTGACATACAGGTAAAACCATCTTTATAAATTGCTTTAACCCAGTGTTCCACAACTGGTGTGCCGCCACAAGATGCACCGCAAACTTTGCTGAAGCTGTATACGTATTATGATTAGAAATTGACAACTGAGAACTTTTACCTATCGTAGGAAATTAATTGCACATTATTTACTCCCAATTATAGTTTTTATATATGTATGTAATGCTACTCTTTGTTATATTTCACAATACGCCATTTTTATTGAAACACAATATTGTAAGTGCAAGTACTGAAAGTGAAGAGCCCGAAAAAAAGAAACAAAAATTAGCTTGCAGACAGGATAGTGATAATTATTTGTCTTTTGTTTTTTTCTGGTGTGGCGATAAAATATGCCCAATCCCCAAGTGTCTCATATGCAGAGAAAAACTCAGCAATGCTTTTATGGTTCCCAGTAAACTGAAACAGCATTTCTCTGGCATGCAAAAATATCAATTAGTTTTGACGGTTGTTGCAACAAAACTAAAAACAGGCAACGTTCATGACTTTGTTGGTACATGTTTCGGAAAAAGTAAAGGAAGCTAGCTATAAAGTAGCCGAACTTATTGAAAAGGCCAAAATGCCACACACAATAGTCGAAACTTTGTTAATGTCAGATTGTAAAGAGACGGTGAAAATAGTCCTGGGCACAGAAGCTGCTAATGAAATTTCAAAAATTCCACTCTCAGCTGGCACAATCATTTGCTGAGTCAGTGATATGTTCAGTGACATTGAAGACATTATGAAGGAGAAAATCAACAGCAGTCAGAAGTTCTCACTTCAGATCAATGAGTCCACAGATGTTAATGGTCATGCTCATCTTCTTCCCAACATTCGGTTCATCGATGAAGATGTAATTGCAACAAATTTCTTTTTTTGCAAAGTACTACCTGAGCAAGCCACCAGTGAAGAAATATTTTGTGTTACTAATGAATATATGCTACAAAAATGAATTAAATTGGAAGGATTGTGTTAGCATTTGCACAGATGAAGCAGCTTCCACAACAGATCAAGTTAAAGGCTTTGTAGCTAAAGTGCACAAAGTGAATCCTGACATACGATGTGACCATTGTCTTATTCACTGTGAAGCCATTGTTGCCAAGTCTTTGCCGTCTGCTCTGAAAGTTGTGCTGGATGAAGCAATAAAAGCCGTTAACTTCATCAGATTGTGTCCCCCATCCCCTCAATTTGTGGCTTTTTTCTGTTTTGTGACAGGAAATGGGATCTGAACACCACACTCCTACTACATATAGAAGTATGGTGGTTGTCGTGTGGTAAAGTGTTAACACACCTTTTTGAACTTAAGGAGGATGTACAGACATTTCTAACAGTTGAGGGGCATGAGTATGCAGAGTTATTTGCAGATGATGAATGAGTGACTAAGTTGGCATTTCTTTCCGATATTTTCATTCGCTTGAATGAGCTGAACCGGAAAATGCAAGACAAGAACGAAATTTTTTTTTACAAGTATGGATAAGATTCAAAGCTTTCAGAATAAGTTGGATTTGTAGATACAATGCATTGCAAATGAGTCGTTTGAGATGTTCCCAACTGTATGGCTACATGCTGCTGGTAATAAAATGGTCATGGACTTCATTAAAGAACATTTAGATAACTTGCAGCAGAAGCTCAAGGATTATTTTGGAGAGAACGTTGAAGATTTCGACTGGATTCATGATCCATTTGTTGTGGATGCAAAATCTCTTCCAATGAACATACATGAGGAATTAACAGATCTGAAAGCAGGCAGACCATTGTGATTAAAACATCATGAAGTGCAGTTGGGCCCATTTTGGTTGTCGATAAGGAAAGAATACCCGGCTAGCTCCGAGATGGCAATTAATGTGTTATTACCATTTTTGTCTACATATTTGTGTGAACTGAGCTTTTCGACCTTAACTGACATTAAAACATCAAAGAGGGAGAGACTCAGATCCATTAATGAAGAAATGAGGCTTGCATTGTCAACGATTCTGCCACACATCAGCTGTCTGTGTTCAGCAAAGCAGGCACAAGTATCACATTGAAAGTATGCGTAGTTATTTGGTTTAATACTAATAGAATTTTTTTTTTTTTTTTTGGCTTTACTTTTGTACAGTG
This sequence comes from Mastigoproctus giganteus, assembly GCF_048544385.1. NCBI lineage: Eukaryota > Metazoa > Arthropoda > Arachnida > Uropygi > Thelyphonidae > Mastigoproctus > Mastigoproctus giganteus. The sequence continues at coordinate 51,728,682 of NC_143577.1, forward strand.
ATTTAGGGTTCATAAAATGTTAACATATACATAAGCCAATTTCTGTTGGATTGCTAGAACAATAATAATTGATTCTATTGTGACTTATAGCATATTTATATTAACATTGCTGTAAACTATGCTTTTTCTGGGGGGTTAACATTTTGATGTGCCGTGGATAACTTAAGGTATGCTGCGAAGAGAAAAATGTTGCAGAACACTGCTCTAATCAACACTGAACAAAATCAGAAACAAGGATATAATAGAGGCAAATTCCTATCTGTAAAGAACAATAATGAAAATAAGTGTACAATAGAGGTAAGTCCCTAATTCAGCAATTGTGAACCAGTGACACATATACCATATCTAGTGGTGAAAATTGCAAGTGTAATTGTGCACCAGATTATGCAGCAAAAAAGTGCTGCATAATTAGCTCTAGCTTACTTCAAAACACTTTTAATGTCTAATAGTATCATCTTCAACAATATTACACTGCACTGCACTGCTTTTTCAGTTTGAAGTGTCACTTGCATTTTTTTTTTTCTTTTCTTTTCAGATACTGTTTTCATAAAATATGTGAAATCCTTTCTAACAATATTCAAAATGTAGGCAGTTTCAGAAGAGAAACCTGATATAAACTGAAAACAACTGAAGCGATCTGACCATAAACTCTGATATTCACATACATATAGGGTGAGTCAGAATGATGTTATGTTTGTTATTAGGGGCATTAGCAACTAAGGCCATATTGCTCCGTGAATATGCAGTGGTCATTCCCTGACCTTTCCGCATCCTCCATATTTGGTGGTGACGGGCTCGAACCCCAGTCTAATCAAGATGCGTGCACTGCACACTGCTGCTCCTTCCCACCTGGCTAAGGAGGCACCTCAGAATTATGTATAACCACTTCTGTCTGTAAAACACATTCTACCTATAAAATAGTCATTTTACAGTTACCTGTAAATTAGTTATTTTAGACAAAATAACTAATTTGAATAATAAAAAGTTGTTATTTTAAAGCAAAAACACACAGGTTATAAACAAGCTTTCATTATGTGGCAGATTAACTGATTACTCACTGAGTAAAATCAACTACCATTTGAAGAAAAGAAGTGCATTTTGGGATCATACTGGAAGTATTTTTTCATACTTCAGATTACGGATGCCTCCGTAGCCAGGTGGGAAGGAGCAGCAGTGCTTAGCACACGCTTCTTGATTAGACCAGGGTTCGAGACCGTCACCACCAAATACAGAGAATGTGGAAAGGTCAGGGAATGACCACCGCATATCTCCGGAGCAATATGGCCTTAGTTGCTAATGCTCCTAAAAAAACCAAATAACAAACAAACATAACTTCAGATTACAGAAGTTAGGCATGTTCAGGAATGTCAATATGAGGCAAAGGAGCTACCAAACGATAACTCAATGATAAATTTGAAGAACATGAAACTGCAATATTAATAAGGAAAGCTTAAGAGGAAAAATATCATTAATAGTTAAAAACATTCGATCCGTTAGAAGTGCATATGACTAGTCACTAAAGAAGTCAACAAAACAATGTTCCTGAGAATTGTGTAAGTCAATTGAATATTATGAGAATCTTAATCTTGGCAGATTGATTAGCTACTTTGGCATGCAATTCAGGAAGACAATTCTTATCAACTTTGTGTCTTCTTTAACAGTACCACTGTTTTCTTCTGACACTTGTACTCTTATGAAAGTACCACTCACAAAATTGTGTGTGTTAATGTCCTAAGAATACAAAGTTAGTGATTTTTAAGATGCAGTTATATGGTCATATAATTGCATCTTAATTATTTGAAGCAACGTTCAAATTAAATGGTTTGAATTATCAAAACTGTGTTTTCTGGGCCAGTGACAATCCTCATCTCACTCTATGGAAAGATATTAATCTGCAAGGGATCTGTGTGTGGATGGGAGTCTCTTCTCATGGGATAATTGGACCTTACAGATTCAATAATGCTGTTACTGAGACAGAGTCATCTTGAATTGTTATAACTGATGCAGTTTCCATAATAAGAAATATTTTTCTTGCTAAGCTATTGTACATTCAATAGGATGGTACAACCACACACATTTTCGCTCTGATAACTGTCTGGATAGTCAATTTCCTGAATGACAGATATGTCACAGGGGGAATGCTTTTGAAACCTCCTCCCCAGGTCTCCAGACTTCATTCCCCAAGACCATTTTGCATTGGGACAACCGAAAGATAAAATATACACTCATATACTACAAACATTACAGCATTTATGGATGATGATACAACAGGAAGCAAGCAAAAAATTGCAGCTGATGTAATTATCTCAACAACCTGACATAGTGACACAATGTCACTATGTCAGGCTATTGAGAAATGATGCCATTTATACTGAGTGGCCATTTTATTATATACTTTTCATGAAATGGAGCAATCCATCAGTAACAGCATCACGTATTCATACCATACAATATACAGGGATGGGCAGATAAATAGGGATGCTGTGTGTGTGTGTGTGTGTGCGTGTGTGTGTGTGTGTGTGTGCGCAGATCAGTGCGAGAATGGGCAAGATGAAGATGGAAGTGATTGAATTGGGTGTGGCAATCTGTATCAGGAACGCTGGTATGAGTATCTTGGAAACTGCAACTATGCTGGGGTTTTCATGAATAGCTGTGATGCAAGAGGTCATAAGAGGCTGACAAGACTTGTGCAGGGTAAAGAAGACCATTACAGTGGCAACCAAAGAGACACATTGGAGAAATTATCATACCTTGTCACGGAGTTATCTTAGTGGGAAACTGAACTGGATTCCACTCCTGTCAAAAAAAAACAAGAAAGTTAATACTGGAGTGTGTAGGATTGGAAAAACATAGCCTGGTCTTACGAATCCTGGCACCTTCTCTTTCACACTGATAGGTGAACTAGAATATAGCAAACGAAGCATAAGTCCATGTGGATCCATCCCACCAGATGTCAAAATACAGAATGGTAGTGGTAGCAGAGTAATGGCATAGGGAGTGTTTTTGTGGTACACACTGAATCCCTTAACCAGGAGTAACATTCTGATGACACGTTATATAGAAATTTTTTTCCAATCAAGTAAGTCCCTTTCTGGTTTCAGCACACCCATCTGCAAGTGGATTTTTCCAACAGGATAATGTTCCATGTCACAAGACCAGAATTGTACATAACTGATTCTAGGAACATGAGAGTGAATTCAACTTACTGCAGTGGCTTCTCCACTCACCAGATCTCAATCCATTTGAGCACCTGAATGATGAGGTGGAAAAGGCTCTTAGAGTATAGACACACAACCATCCAATTTGCAACAACAGCAGGAAGCAACTGGGCTAACACAGGAGGAGCAGCTCCAGTCCAACAATACACCAGTGCATTTTCCAGTAAAGTGGGAGAGCACAACAGATGTAAGAGCAATCTTTAATGGCTTTACAAACTTTTGAAAAAGCTACTATATACTGTGATATACTTATGTATTCTGTATCAAGTCTTATGCACTTTTAGCAATATATTTTAGCACTTTCATACACCTGCAATTATTTTACTTTGTTTTATTATATTTTATTTTATTTTATTTATCAAACATTATTCAAGCTAGTTATTATTACTTTAAGGGAAAACTTTATTATGAATACATCTTCCTTACTGGAGAAGGATTGTACCTCCCCAGTAACTCAGTTTCTGCTTCAGCAGAAGAAGAAGAGTGATTCAATAATGACAGCATCTTGAGAGACTTAATTTTTGAATCCATAAAAAACTATGGTCTTATGCACTTTATGGATGTGAATGTATCAGGATTGCAAATCATCTGTAAATTTATGGGCAGTCCATGAAAAAAAGAAAAGAAAGAGAAAGAAGTATGTTAGTAATATTCATAAAAACTCTAAGAAATTTTAAGTAAAGGTTATCTTGTATATATTTATCTTATATAATATATTATTAATTCTTACTCGTTTTGAATGTACTGGATTTATTTTTTTTAATGGTTATAAAACAAAAACATGTATCACAAAAATGATTTGTAGTAGACTAGTTTAATTGCATGCACACGCAACACACACACACACACACACACACACACACACACACACACACACACACACACACACACACACACACACACACACACACACACACACACACACACACACACCAAAATGCTGGAGTGTGCAAAACACATGCCTAAACCACCCACTCTACCACTACTTTTCCATACTTCCAGCTGCCTGCAGTACATCAAACATGTATTTCAGGCAATATGTACTGGTTTCAGCATTTCAAGTTGAGCATAATCGAGTATCAGCATTGCTTTTACATAACATTATTATTTATTTGCTATTTAATACTATATATTATTTGCTTATATTCTTTTGTATCACCTTGAATTATACAAAAACGTGTCCACAAAAAAAGTTTGACCTTAATTTTAATTTCTAGTGGTTGGCAACTCTGGTGTAGCACATTTACATCTGAAAGATGAGCAATTGAACGATTTTTTTTTTTAATCACCAACTCCATAATAAGTTAAGAAATAAATAAAAATTATAGTAAATATAGAATAAAAATGTGTGTAATGAACTAAACAATTACATAAAGCTCTTACAAACACGGAAAATGAACATACAAATAAAAAAATTTAAAACTTATTATCTATTTCACTTTTAGAATAGAAACTGGTTCAAAATAAAATTAACATTTATGCGAGTCATCTAAAATATACATATTTAAATAGATTCTGGAAAATAAAACTTCCTAAACATATGATGAACATGACGGATGTAATGAATCAACATGATCAATATGTCAATACTCTGCCCTAAAGAAGAACAGGATTAGAAGTTAAGATATACATAGTGTATCTTACCAAGATACAGTATGTATATACCAAGAAGTCATGGGTTACTACTATATGATTAATAATCTTTTAAAATCCTTCTGTAATATATCTTTTTGTAAAATAATAAATTTAATATCACTTAACTCACCTGAACTGTATAAAACATTCCTCTCAATGAGAGAGAAACATGTAATTTTTAAGCCATTTTCAATCATATATTCGAGTAATTGTACAGTTTTTTCATAATTCCAGACTTCATTCCTTTCATTTTATATTGCCTTCAGCCATATTTTTATATGAAAGCTTATACAAGAAGTCATGGGTTACTACTACATGATTAATAATTTTTTAAAATCCTTCTGTAATATATCTTTTTGTACAATAATAAATTTAATTAAAAGTTATTAAAAACTTTTTAATTCAAATATTTTAGCCAATATTTAATTTAAATGCATTTATAATTAAGTTATTAAATTTAATAAATTTTATAAATTTTAATAATTCTTTAAAAGCCTTCTGTAATACATCATTATGTACAATAAGCTTTTTATATATATATATATATATATATACAAATAAAATAGATTACTTACTCGCCAGGTCCACCACAGTAACAATAGAGTTGCTCATAGTTTGTTCGGTGAGAAACATCCCAAGTTAATGATTTTAGCTGAGAAGAAAATACTGAATCAAATGTAATGAATATTTTTTTCAATCTCATACCAACAGAAAACAGCAAAGCTAAAAATTAAGTTTACATGCTTCATAAAATGTAGGATAGTTGCAGTTTTAAAAGGTAAAAAATGCATTAGGTGAATATAAAAAAAACAAAAAAATCTATAAATGTGTACAGGGTTTGCATGTATAAATAATTTAATATATGGATATTCCAGAAATCTGGTCCAGAAGAAAATATATATTATATTCTTACAATTGAATATAAGAGTTTTCAATAGTGGTAAACTATTCTGGTTGGTAAGAGCAAAATCTTACATTTGGGTGGCACTATTCCTAGATCAACTTATTCTGCAATGATATACACTCATCTGTCCTTTTTTTCCCATACTAATATTATTTTCCCAGCATCTGTCTATTTGAAATAATAATGGTGTTACTGTTCTGTAATTTCTATAACAGCAGAAAATCAAAAACTGCACTTTGCTTAAGCTGCAACTAACAGATTCAGAGCATTCTTCCCCCTACCAGCTTCTTGTGGTGAAGGTCGACCAAATCCTTATTTCTAAATAACGATTTGCATTAAATAGTACCAGCCTTTTATATAAATAAAATGCCTAAACTTACTCTGTGCGTGTGTGTATATCATGATGCAGAAACTTTATTATTCATTAGTTATTTATAAAGGTATTGATGAAATCCTATCAGAGACACAGAAGGATGCTAGAACGAGTACAAAGAAGGGCAATAAGATTAGTGAGGGGAACAAAAGGGTGCTCTCACCAAGAAAGGCTTAAGTTCTGCAAATTTCAGTGCCTGGAGACTAGGCACATGCGAGGTGATCTGAGTGAGGTGTATAAAGCCTTGACGGGTTGAGCAAGCTCAATGCTGATGAGATTCTTCCTCTTGCTCAGATTAACAACCAGAGGAGACAGATTCAAATTGAGGAAAGTCAGTTGTAGAATAGATGTGCAGAAATTTGCCTTTAGCCATGGGTAGTTGGATGGGTGATATGAGGGTGCTTTCTTGCATCATATGCCTCAACTAATGCTAATTTCTTAAAAGTCCTTTCCTTTTCATTCATGCCTGTAGTTAGCTGGTTTCAGGCAAAGGTGCAAGACACTCTCCCAACCCCAAGAGACATCCTGTTTTTTTAAGTAAAGCAGGGTACTATTTCAATGCAGTTATTGAAATAATTTTATTTTCTCACTGCATTATCATTTGTTATTTGTTTGTTTGTTTGTTATTTGGTTTTTAGGAGCATTAGCAACTAAGGCCATATTGCTCCGGGATATGTGGTGGTCATTCCCTGACCTTTCTGCATCCTCCGTATTTGGTGGTGACGGGCTCGAACCCCGGTCTAATCAAGAAGTGTGTGCTATGCACTTCTGCTCTTTCCCACCTGGCTACGGAGGCGCCTTTGTTATTTGTGCTTTTCTTTAATTACCTCAATACCTGCACTGAAATAGTTACCCTGCTTCTTTTTTTGCTACACTTGGCCAATATATATATATTTTTTTATTTATTTATGTAAACCCCAAACACGAAAGGTGTTAGAACCTATAGTACTTAGTACCGTGCTGAGGTTGAGAAGACGAAAGAAGATATTTGTTGACATTGGACTTGAACATCTGTAGACTGTAATTTTCAGGAAATACGTACGAAGGAAGATTGTTCCAAACAGCGGCAGTTGAATAAATAAACGAGGAAGATGAAAAGTTGGTTCTGTGAGTTTGACGTTGGACAGTAAATGGATGTTGGCGGCACGGGTTCGGACTGTTTTGAAAGAGAGAGTGAGAATTATAGAAGCCAATTCAGAAGAACAGTGCCCATGGAAGTATCTGTAGAAGAGGCATGCAGAAGGAACAGTGCATCTATGAAACAGCAAGTGGAGAGACTCTGTTAGAGATGAGTCATTAATTAATCTAACTGACTTCTTCTGAACGGAATCAAGAAGCCTGAGTGAGGTTTTTGGGGCACCACCCCCAGATGTGGGAACACTATTCCATGGTAGGGTGTATTTGCGATTTGTAAAAAGTGAACAGCTGTTTGGAAGAAAAGTAACGTCGAAAGCGAAAGACAAAACCACGTTTTTTAGATGCAGAGGAAGCAATATTTGTAATGTGCTTGTGCCAAGAGAGATTAGAGGACAGGGTAATCCCCAAAAGAGATATATCATTTTGTCTAGAAATCGGAGTGTCACCAAAGATAAGCATAGGAGCAGAAGAATCCTTTTTGCAAGATATAAGACAAGACTGAGTTTTAGAAGGATTGAAATCAACTAAGCTGTCTTTGCCCCACTGGAGAATTACCTGGAGACCGGCATTTAAGGAATTCGTAGCAGATTTTCGAGAAGTTGAAGCTGATTGAGCGGGGCAAGGTTTCTCAAAATGGAAAGTGGAATGCAACGTGCTATCATCGGCAAAACTATGGATAGGATTCCAGTCAATGGAAGAAGGTCATTAATATACAAGAGGAAAAGAGTGGGAGAAAGAACTGAACCTTGGGGGATACCGGCATTAGTGGAGAAGTTAGAAGACATCTACAATCACCCTCAGTGAGCGATCAGAGAGAAAACTGGATAACCAATTACAAAAAACAGTTGGAAAACCATAAGATGGAAGCTTGTTTAGAACAAGCTTCCACCATATGTAACAAAGGTTGTTTTCAATCAGATGTTTTTCTTCTGAAAGCTACTTAGCTGCTCATTCAATACATTCATTCTTCACCACTCAATGAAAAGGTTGTTAATTGAGGATGAGTGACCCAAATAAGTAGAAACTAGTCACAACAGTGAAATTGAGTTTTTAATGAATAATGGAGTTACCTACCAGGTGACGTTATTTAATTAAACATGATATCAGTTACTTTAGGCTGACTTGTACATAAACATAGTCATTTCTAAAGAGGCTAATCCCAAGCTCTGTCAGAGGAGGGACAATATGGTCCACAGGCAGTAAAGAAGAAAAAACAGTGTTGAATTATTTTCTCAAACTATTCTGTTTTTTAAATCCCAGAAACATATAAACCATCCTACGAATATCACAGGCTGACTGCATATCACAGACTAATATATAACATAGGTTCAATAGGAACCTCTGCAAGAATTTCATAATTATCTTTCCTGTGCCATGTAGGGGTTTCTATGTGAATGGGCTTAGACACCCATCCACAGACACCTTTAGGCATACATTCAACTGCTTCACCCAATGCAGGATATACTCCTTATAGAAACTCCTTTAGCTGTTGGCAAACAAACTCACAGACAGCTTCTGTAAATCAGCATTACTCCAGTACTTTTTTTTAGAAGACCAAAGATGTAGAAATCAGAGAAGGAAAAATCATTGCACAATAAGATGGATGCTCTAATACCTCCCACTGCAAGCATTTTTAATACAGCATGGCCTTGAACGGAAAGTGATAAAGCAATACCCATGGACTAGGTTCAGGTCTGTAAGTGCTACAAGGCATACCCAATGCGTACTATCCTTATTCAGAGAGAAGCAAAATCTGACTGTCAGGCCTCAGAATTTCCAACTTCAGTCCACTGTGATTATTTTGGAAACATGAATTGCCATACACTCTGTACATCTTGTGATGGATCGCTACTGTTTGATAACCTACTGTACCTAAACACTATATAAGCATGATGGTAATTTTTTTGAATGAAATCTGATACACTATAATTTATGACAGTTCAAGGGTCATGTAGATCAGCTGCTTTCAAGCACAACACACAATTAACTTGCAATTTAGCCTACCCTGCTGATTAATATATAGAGTGTACAGTGCAGTATACCTGAACTACTGTACTCCAAATATATATCTACTAAACCTGTCTTAAGTGCTTGCTTCAGAGGTGTAGCAGAGAAATGGCTTGTAAGCTGTACTAATCAACTATAACTCCCCTCCATTTCCAGAAAGGGACTTGACCAGCCATGGAAAATGGACAAATAAGCAGGATATACAGAGTGATTTGTAAGGAACAGTAATCACTTTGGGAGCTTGAATGTTATGGATGTTTGAATTTTAAAAAATGGCTGCAGAGTCCTTAATGATAAAATATAATAAAATAATTAAATAAAATAAAAATAACTAAAAACAAACACATAAGCAATAAACTTTACTAGGTACAAATCTGCTTATTCTTATTACTTTTACTATTTTTTAACATTCAAAATAGCCATTTTTTAAAATTCAATCATAGAAATCTATACATGATGTTTCAAAAGTATGTGCAAAAAATTCTAGGCTGCATTCTAAAGTCCAAAATAAAGAGAAAAAATACATATAAACATAAGTTGAATTCTTAGCAGTTACACAAATAAATAATTTTAAAAAAAAATTAAAAATTAAAAAAAAATGGCTATGAAATCTGAATGGTAAAAAAAAAATAATAAATAAATAAATAAACATACACATACCTAGTAAAATGTCTAGTTATCTTTATTTTATTATTTTTCTTTTATCATTCAAAACTCAGTGGCCATTTTTTTGGATACTTATCAACACCTGATATACACTGCCAACACCTAGTTGAAGACAGTGTGCAACACAAATGGAAAGTAACACATATAAGCAGAGTTAGAGAAAACTCCCAGAGTCACATTACAATTAACACTATATACTTACATATTTGAGAGAAAGTTTTGGAAGCTTTGGGGGGGGGGGTAGTATAGAAGGCAATTCAGGAGTTGTGTAAAAGTGAACCAAACTAATTAAATTGGGCAATAGGACATAAAACATAAATCACAACTGTACTCACATACATCAATCTCATAAATCGGCTATGTTAATCTCACCAAGTATGCACATCTCTGGTTATTCTTATCGTGCATATTAGTAATCTAGTCAATTTTAACCTTTATTGCAATAGCAACAATGGCTGCAATATAACAGAATACAAAAAAAGTTACAAATTCATGCGATGAAAGTCATTTATTTTTTAAATTAAGTAATCTGAACTAATGTAAACACAACATAATCAAGAAAACTGCGTAGGCTGATATTAAAAATAAATACAAGCAGCTGAGAGCACTAAAATAGAGAATACTTACATTATATGGAAGGGACTGTTTCATTATTTCAAACTCTCGTGCTGAAAATATCACCATTTAGTTATAACACAGCTAATATTATTTAAACATTGCAATTCAAATAAGTTACATATAAATGCAAAAAAACAAAATATATATTCTTATTTGAATAAAATGGGCATGTTTTCTATATTTCCTTAAAATGCTTACAAAAGTGTAAACACAATAAATGAAATAAACAAAAATAAAACCAATCTACTCTCACAGAAACAAAAAAAATGCTACTTTGTATTAAATTTCCTTGAACACTTATACTTCTTTAGAGTTTGTCATTTTTATTGAAACTCATTGAATTTAAAGTATCTCTTTAAAAGTGTTACCCTTCCATCACACATACTTTCCTGTGGTTCAAAATCTCAGTGTACTGTATAAGTCTTTTAGAGGATCTACCATGTGCATTTTTACAATGATGACTAAACTCATTAAATTTAAAGAAATCACTTTACTTTCTTCCTTACCCCTTCCATGGATCAAAAACGTTAATCAGGGTAACCTATTCTAGGAATAAAAGAACTGCGGACATACATGGACAGTGCAATGTTGAGTCAGTTTGGTGTGACATAAGCACTAGGAAAGCAAAAATAAGAGTAGGAGTGTGTTATAGGCCCAATGACTCAAATGAGTACAACAAACAATTGTACAGAGAAATGGAGAAGGCTAGTAAATCAGAATGTCTTATAATGGGGATTTTAACTTCCCAGATATTGACTAGTACTTGTGGGTTGGTCTCACACACTAGCAAGACTTTTGTCGATTTATTGGATGATTGTTTTCTGCAGCAGCATGAGAGGGCAACCACAGAGGGTAATACTCGTGACCTGGTTATCAGCAGTGATCATTCGTGTATTAAGAATTTGCAAATAAAGACACCACTAGGTGGCAGTGATCACAGTGTACTGATGTGGGATTTATTTAAAGATATAATTACCAATCAGGGGTAAAGAAAAGGGTTTTTGATTCCATAAAGGTGACTACAGTGGTCTCAGACAGTTTTTAAATTCTGTTCGGTGGGACCAACTGATGAAGTTAGCACAGCAAATTCTAAGTGGGAAACATTCAAGGAATTAATCACAGAAGCTACTAGACGTTTCGTAACTATTAAAAAATATTGTTCAAGGTTTAGGCCTAAATGGTTGTCAAATGAATTAATGAGACTCGTGGCAGAGAAGAAAAAATGCATGGGATGCATATAAATTATCAGGTGACAGAAGCCTATGGCAGATATAAGATAGTCTGTAATCAAGTCACAAAGGAGATTAGGCAAGCGAAGGAAAATTACAAGAAATCTTTGGCAAAGGATGCTAAGAAAAACAGCAACGATTTCTTTACTTATATAAACTCTAAAAGGAAAGAGATGAATCAGATTGGTCCACTTGATATCGATGGTTCGACTGTTGATGATCCTGCTCAGATAGCAAACAAACTGAATGGGCATTTTGCATCTCCATTCACACATGAGGTTGGTTTGGTTGGTTTTTTTTTTTTTTAGGAGCATTAGCAACTAAGGCCATATTGCTCCGGGATATGCGGTGGTCATTCCCTGAATGACCTTTCCGCATCCTCCGTATTTGGTGGTGACGGGCTCGAACCCCGGTCTAATCAAGAAGCGTGTGCTACGCACTGCTGCTCCTTCCCACCTGGCTACGGAGGCGCCTCACACATGAGGAGTTATTAAGGAAGGAAAATGCCAGAAGGTTATCAAATCGTAGCAGGGTGCTTAATGATTTTGCAATAACTGAGAGCAAAGTGGAGGAGAAATTGTTGAAGTTAAACATAAGAAAGGCACCTGGGGGTGGATGGGATCTATCCAGTTATATTAAAGGAGGTGTCAAAGGAACTAAGCAAACCTTTAGCCATAATTATGAGAGCATCCTTGACTCAGAGGAGGTCCACACGGACTGGAGATATGCAAATGTATTCCCAATTCACAAAGGGGGATCGAAGGGTGACACGAGTAATTACAGACTAGTTAGTTTAACTTCTGTTCCGGGCAAAAATAATGGATTCACTGGTTAAAGTTGCATTGCAGGATCATCTAGACTGCAGCAATAATTCAGACACAGCATGGGTTTGTTAAGGGAAAGTCTTATCTGACAAATTTGATTGGATTCTATGATGTGGTTACAAAGGAACTGGATGCAAAAAATAATTTTGATATCATATATTTGGATTTCAGGAAAGCTTTTGACACTGTTGCACATGGAAGACTACTGTACAAATTGGAGCAGAATGGTATTAAGGGTAAGCTGCTACAATGGATAAAGGGATGGTTGAGTGGGAGAAGACAGAGAGTGGTAATCAATGGATGCTACTCTTTGTGGACTAATGTTATCAGTGGAGTTCCACAGGGTTCGGTGTTGGGCCCACTGTTGTTTTGTATATTTATCAATGATATCGATGAAGGTATATCAGGCTTAGTGTTGAAGTTTGCAGATGATACAAAGGTTGGCAGGGTTGTTAATGACAGTAATGGCAGTGTGCTACTGCAACAGGATCTAGAAAATTTGGGCAAATGGACTGAGAAGTGGCAACTGAAGTTTAACATTGACAAATGCAAAGTACTGCATATGGGTAGAAGTAACCCCAGAGGAATGTACCAACTGTGTGGTACTACACTTAGGGTGGTCGAAAATGAAAAAGACCTGGCAGTAATTGTGCAATCAGATATGAAGTTTTCTGAGCAATGCAGACAGGCTGCAAGAGCAGGTCATGGGGTTTTGTCAATGATATACAGGATTCTGCTAACAGGGAAAAGGAGGTGATTATTACTTTGTATAAGGCAATGGTCAGGACATGCCTTGAGTACTGCATACAAGTCTGGAGTCCTCATTTTAGGAAGGATGTAGATTTGCTTGAGCGTGTACAGAGAAGGGCAACAAGATTGGTGAGGGGAATGAAGGGATTCTCTTACCAAGAGAGGCTTATGTTCTGCAAATTGCAGCAGCTGGAGACTAGGCACCTGCGAGATGATCTGATTGAGGTGTATAAGGCCTTGAATGGGTTGAGCACACTGAATTCTGATGGGATTCTTCCACTTGCTGAGATTACGAACCTAAGGTGGCATAAATTCAAATTGAGGAAAGACAGTTATAGAATAGATGTGTGGAAATTTGCCTTTAGCCAGCAGGTGGTTAATTGCTGGAACAAACTTCCATCTGTCGTTGTGGAAGTTGATAGCTTATTAAAATTCAAAGAGGAACTGGACAAACATTTAGAGGGAATGGTTGTGTGAATTTTTTTTGTTTTTTTGGCTGATGCTACATAAGCTCATATGCTTGCTTTCTTGAATCACATGCCTCTATTATTATTACTATAATATGAGCATTTTTCTTTTTAATATGGCCTAGGAATAGAATATGATGAATTAAAAAAATTGCTCTAAGGACTTTATGGTTGTTATCCAGTTTGACTCACCCTGTGTACTACACAATTATGGTATAGTACAGAGTCAAAATTATATACAAATACTGTGTTACAATGTATCCTAAAAGTTTATTAAGTAAATATGCAGCACAAGAGTTTCAGATAAATTAATTACATAGAAACGGGATGCACATTACAGAAGTTGTTTTTTTTTTATTTATGAGAACCCCAAGCACGAGAGGTATTAGAACCTATAGTACTTAGTACTGTGCATGAGTTGAAGACTGAGAAGATTAAAGATAATAGTTTTTGACATTAAATTTGAATTTCTGTAGATTGTAATTTTCAGGAAATACATATGAAGGAAGGTTGTTCAGAAGCTGAATGAATAAATGAAGAAGAAAAGTTGGTTCTTGAGTTTTAAGTTGGATGGTAAATGGACGTTTGGTTGCAGCACATGTTTGGATTGCTTTGGAAGAGAAAGCAGGAATTATAGAAGACAATTAAGAAGAACAGTGCCCATGGAAGCAGCTATAGAAAAGGCATGCAACAGAAACAGAACATCTAGAAGACAGAGTGGAGAAAATTTGTTAGAGATGAGTCATTAATTAACCTAACAGCCCTCTTTTGAATAGAATCTAGAAGCTTAAGAGAGGTTTTGTCGGACCAACCCAGATGTGGGAATAATATTCTATGGTAGGGCAGATTTGTGATTTGTACAGAGTGAACAGCTGTTTGAAAGGAAGAGAGCAAAAGAGAAAACCCAGTTTTTGATGTGAAAACATCTTTGGCGGCACCTACTACATTTTCGGAAAACGAATTGGTAACGAAATTTTCTTAGAGAAATGACACAAATGATGTCACTTCCTAAATGGCACTAACGATGCTAATCCAGTCACTAACGTTAATTCGGTAGAGTAAGTGGAGGATGTGACAAAAGAACATTACATTGTTCATACTAAGAGATGGAAATGATATCACTTCCTAAATGATGCTAACTCACTGTTTATTCAGTACAGTAAGTAGCGGGTAGTAATATTATGCAAGAATAAAAGCTTTCCTCGCTTAACAGCATGGCTGAAGTCTGGACAGCCTGACCTGATCCGAGTCCGAATTTGTTTTTCAATTTTAGTACCCATAACCCCCCCCTCCCCCAACCCAAACCAATTTTTATTCCAGCCCGAATGAA